>NW_028318211.1:4601111-4920000 GCF_062004578.1 Staurois parvus
TCTGGAACTCTCTATCCCAATCTGCCCGACTATCTCCTACTCTGTCCACTTTTAGGCAACTGGTGAAAACCTGTCTCTTCAGGAAAGCCTAGCCTGCCTTTAGCTAATAACCAAATCTTCTATTTCTCCCATCATTTCATCCCTCACAGTTATTACCTTTTGTTCCACCAGCCCCTCCCTATTAGGTTGAAAACTCCCAGGAGCAGGACCCGCCTAGCCCTCTTGTATTAAATTGTATCGTTGCTGTATTGTCTCCTTTATATTGTAAAGCACAGAGCAAACTGTTGGCACTATATAAATTCTGAATAATAATAATAATAGCCATTAAGGGCTTTGTCAGGGTCCTGTCCACAGGAGAAGTTCTGGCATTTCTGCCAATACTCTACATGGCCGCAGAAGGACACATCAGCCTCAGTCTGGTGCCAGACGGCCTTTATAAGGAGGCTTATCACTTCCTCTGGTTGCTGGATGATCTCTAGCTCCCTGAGGTTTGTTCCTGTTGCTTGTGGCTTCCTGATTCTGACCCGGCTTGTACTTGGACCTGTCTGCTCTACTGACCCCCTGATCTGACCTCGGCTTGGCTAAAGGATACTCTCTCTCTCGCTCCTCTGTGTATGACCTCGGCTATCCCACCTGACCACGTCTGTTCTGTTTCCCACCCGGTACCTGACCTTGGCTCAAACTGACTAACCAGCAAACATCCAAATCCCGGAAGGCTGGCATACCACGCACAGGCGCCTCCAGTCTGCAGACCTATCCCCGTGCACCAGCTGTGCTCCTGAGTGGACCACCAACCAGCACTCCTAAAGGCGACCTGTGCAACTTTGGGCCTGACTCCCGCTGTCCCACTCTCAGGGGAGTCCGGAACTTAGCCCTCTCTCCATTGGCCTCCATCACCAGGTACGTGATAGGCTTGTTCATACCAGAACGTGATGCCAGAAACCCGCATTCCATTAACGTTTCCTTCATCGCATAATAGCACATTATGAAGGACTTACCTTAGAACGAAGCCCTCCAGCAGCGAGCTGTCAAAGCTGACAGGGCCTCCATCTTCACCCGGTCTTCTTTCCCGGATTCGCGGGCTCTGGCTCCTTGATTGGCCCAGCCATGATTATGTCACTCCTGAGCATGTACAGGAGCCTCGGCACAGATGTCTGAAGGAACGGCAGAGGAAAGCCGTTCCTTCATAGCACAGGCGCCAGTGATGTCACCGGCTGCAGGTACACTGAATACCTCCTAAACGGTTCATGTTAAGGACATATACATTGTACCTACAGGTAAGCTTTATTATAAGCTTACTTGTAGGTACAAGTATCCAGTGAGAGTTTACTCGAGCACAGCCAAAAACAGGCTTAATCTTCACCTTCTCCAGGATAGGCATAAGCAATAGGGTCTCAATGGACTGAGCTCTGCCACTGCGGTACACCACACTGGACCTATAAAGCACTCCATCAGCTATCTCACAGATTCAACTGTCTGCAAAAATGAGTGCCATGTGCAGAATTCCATGCCACTTAAACTTACAGGTCACAGGCTTTACAGGTACTTTCCTTCTGGGGTATAAACATTCATAAGATCCTATCTGGACAACTGGCACTGCTTTAGAGAACCTATGCTCAATAGGCTCAACAGAGAAAGTCAGTTTAAGAAGAACTTCCTGCATCAAAGCAGAAAAGGCTCTCTCAGCAGACAGTGACAGGTCCATCACCTACGGACACTGGCAAAAAATAAGGCAATACTGGGAGTAGGAGAAGGTTATGCTGTACAGTGTCAAGCTTTGCCATTTTCTAGCGTCCAATCGCCTGGAGATGGAGCATAACCTAATAGTTTAGGAATTAACTCTTCTGTGTCCTGTGAAGTACAATTCACTGAGCACTGAATAAGGCTCAATGGTAAATTAAAATATTCACTTACTTGTTTTACTTCATTTTGGCAGTTCAGTGTTCTTCATTGATAAGAATGGCTGTATGTGATGGTCAGCGTCCTAATTTTGAGTCTTTGGAGAAGAACATAAACTCTGTGAAGAATCTAAAAAAAGCCATTGCATTTACTGTGCATTGCTGGGATAAAGACAAGCAAAAAAGACCTTCTTTTCAAGGCAAGTAAAGATCCTTTTTATTCAAGAAAGAAGTCATGCCTGAGTTAGAGGATGAGTAACAAGGTTATCTTTCTACAGAATGCTGTGACCAATGGGAAACATTTATATCTGCGTACGAAGATAAGGAGATTAAACTCGCAGTACAAGCTGTACAAAACTTGATAGTGAGTAACATGATGGCCAGGTTAAGCAAAGCTGTCACTGAAAAATCAAAATACTTCCCAATGTTGTGTTAGAGTGGAATGATTCAAGTTTCAATTTGTGAGTAAGGTGCACACAGCAGCTTATATCTATAATAGGATGCAATATTCTTTTAATGTGTGTATGTGAGATAATATTTTTTTTTATTATGCAGAAATGTTCAATTTGTCTTATATGTTGATTCAAGACTCACATACACAGAGTCAAATGGCTGAAAAGTGGCCCTATATTATGCCTACAGCCTACAAATGAGTAGCACTGTGCTTATTCCTACCATGCTAGCACTGCACATCCTCTTCATCTGCTGCTGCAACCCCCTGAAAACCCTTTGCAGACAACTATATACTTGAAATCTGAAGATTAGTGTCTGTGCTCCCCCTTCTTCTTCATGTAACAATGTGTTTGTCTTGTGGTTGGTTGCTTTGGCTCAAAGCATTGCATTGTGGAAGGTAGGGTGAGTGTGTCTATAAGCACCTTACCCAAAAATAAAGCTCTTTCATGGGGCTGCAGCAGCCAGCAATTGCAAGGAGCCCAGTATATCCTCTTTTTTATGAAACTAGGTAATGGCACAATAAAGTTTTCCTTTCAAAGAGAAGTATGGCCAAACCTTCTCTTTAGAGTCACAGGAGGCTATTTAATATTGTTCTTCTGTGATCCAGAGACAGCTATTGTTGGATCCTGACAAAAGTTTGGGTTTCCAGTCGGATCCAACCTCATCCACTTCCTCCCCAGTCTGGTCCTTCAGTGAGTGCTGGAGTAGCAGAGTGGAGAGCGGTGACTGATAGTCACTGTTCTCTGCCCTATGCAAACCAAGAGCTGACTGATCGAAGGTAATGTGATCACTCAGTTCACAGTCTTGGAGCCTTTGTGGAACAGCTGCAGCATCATGCTGATGCTGCAGCATGGAGGAGAATATATAAGTTTGTTTTCATTTATAATTTTATACTTCTTCCTTTAATACAGACAAGAGACTCAAGTGTTCTTTTTTCTTTACTGCATGTCTGAATGAATATACAACAAAGCATCAGTCAATGCTGATAGATAATATAGTCTTCCTTTCTTCTGTTGCCTCTCGGCCTGAGCTACTTGACAGAACACTAAAATATACTCCAATGCCTTTTTTTTCCTTGGCAGCCAACACGATAGGTGTGTGGCCTTGGAATCTTGATAGTGGTATAGATGAACATATTTTATTATATTAAATAATTGTCCTTTTTTTTCTGCCATTTTGAATCCCTGTACTTTCCAGGGCTACAATTGTGTTTCTATAAAACATTGCTTTTATATATTATACAGCATTAGGTATTCTTTGTTGTAAAACAACAAAAGACAGCTTGATCACCCTCTCAGACCACACGCAGTCTTTGTGCATTTACAACCTTCTTTGTTACCTCCTAAATTGAGATCTTCAATCAGACGTTACTCCAAGACCTCGAAGTCTACTCTGACCTAGTCAAGGAGTCACAGAACTTCTTTGAACTTAACAAAGACTCGGTACCCAACCTACATTTACTTTTAGCCTCCCATAAATATTTTATATAAGGCATACTGAGAAAACGTGGCTATTGGCTCAAACGATAGCGATCACAAGTGACCGAATCCATAATTTCTACCAACTACGCCACAAGGGAGCTATGTCGTCTACACAGCTAAACACAGAAATTTCTGAACTTCAGGAATGGCTTTGTTCCCTCTTCTTATTTAAAACAAAGCGACTCCTGATGCATAACCATAACTTTTTTATGAATATGGTGATAAATGCAGGAGGGCCTTTGCACACGCTATTAGGATGCGTAGAGCCCAAACCTTTGTCCCTGCAATTACATCTAGCAGTGGCTCGAAAGTCCACACCTCTGTGGAGATTGCAGACACCTTTTGAACCTATTACAAGACCCTGTACAACCTAAACCCCCTAATACAGGGTGCCTAATTAGATCACAAAGTTGCTGAAATCTATTCCTACCTCACTCTGGCGTATCTACCTACCCCCATGTACAAAGAACGTGACTCTGTAGCTGACCCTATAAGAAGAAAAACTCCTGAAGGCCGCTTCATCCTCCCCGAACAATAAGGCACTGGGACCGGATAGCCTGACAATCTTGTATTACAAGAACTTTCCTTCTCAACTTTCACCACACTTTGTGGAAGCTTTTAATGCAATTCTAGATAGTCACCCTTTTCCACTTGATTTGTACAGAGAACAAATTTCTGTAATGCCTAAACCGAACAAGGATCCCCTCCAATGTGCCAGTTACAGGCATATCTCCCTGTTGAATTGTGACCTAAAGCTCTATACGAAGATATTGACCAATAGATTTAGCCCAGTTCTTCAGCAGCTTTATAACTACCAGAGAAGCCAGGGATCATGCGCTCCAAACCATTAATGTCCTTTTCAAAGTCAAAATGCCCCCCCTTCCTTCCTTCTGCTGTCTACGGATGCAGAAAAAAGCTTTGGATAGGGTTGATTGGACACTGCTAACCTTGGCTCAGGTTGGAATTTCTGAACACATGGTCTCTTGGATTAAGGCCTTATATGATAAGCCCTCAGCTACTGTACATACCAGTGGACTAAAGACTCGAGAACTCGAGATGTTTGACATTGGAATGGAACCAGGCAAGGCTGCCCATTGTCACTTCTGATTTTTGTCCTTACATTAGAACCTTCTTTTACAACATATCCAGACATTTCCGATGTACATGCCCAGGACAACCACCACAAGCTTGCAGCTTATACGGATGATTTACTTTTTTATGTTACTAACCCTGTGTTTCATTACCATCACTGTGAGCTCAAGACCTATCGCTCCTTGTCTAACTTCAAAGTTAATCGCCAAAAGTCAGAGGCCCTAAATGTATCTTTAGGTTTGCATAGTATGCAGTCCCTTTGCCCCAGTTTTCCTTTTCAATGGGCTCCCCAATCCATAAGATACTTTTGTACGAATATCTCAGCCAACCCGACCACAATCTTTAAACTAAACTTTTTCCCATTCCTGACCTCCAGAAAGAAGAACCTGGCTAGATGGAACACACTTGCTCTTTTGTGGTTTGGGTGGTGTAATCTACTTCAAATGCTACCTATTCACATACCTCACTCCTTTTTATAAACCATTAGATTGCAATTTTTCCATTTCATATGGCGGGGCCAAGCACCACATATCAGTAAGGACATCCTGAATTGACCAAAGGTCATAGGTGGGATTGGACTCCCTGATCCTGCCTATTATTATATGGCTGTACATATGTCTGGGGTTATTAATTGATGTAGACACAGCAAAATCAAACTCTAGGTGTCATTAGAACAAAGCTACTAACTGGTACCACTGGAGGGTCTTCCATGGGCGGGTCAGTTGATACCTGCCTTCTTACACAAACACCCGCTGATTGGCTTGACATTACGAGAGACTGACAGGGGCCTCTCCCTTCTGGGGATTTGTAGTTATCTGTCCCCTATGACTCCTATTAAGGATCCCTGCATTTGCTCCATGAAAATCTGATCACATTTTCAGATCCTGGTGGGCTGGAGGGCATCGCAGTTCATCAAGAACAACACTTGGGGTAATTTCTCTGAACTTGCAATGCTCCATACAGTGCCAGAGTTAAGCCCCTGGCATCTTCAGCAGCTGTCACATTTTCTTAATTTTCTCCCTAAACCTACACATTTTCTACAAAACCTGACATCATTTGAAGACATCTGTCGGGTCACGGGGGAGATGTACCACTCCCTCTCTCCTACAAACTTCTAGTGAATGCACATGCTACTGAGGACCCAAAATTTTTTGAAAATTAGGAAAAGGACCTTCGACTTACCTTGACAGAACAAAAAACTAAGATTCTATTCTTTGCTCACAAAGCAGTAATTTGTAAAAATATCAAGAGATGTCCTACAAATTAGTAATCAGATGGTACAGGACACCTATCATCTGTGCCAAACTTTTCCCACACAGTAACCCGTTATGCTGGTACTGTGGCAAACACCCAGGCTCTCTCATGCATCTATTCTAGGATTGCCCTGGGTTGCGCCCCTTTTGTCAATCGGTCCTAGAAATTATTCAGCAGGTAACAGGCTTCAGCTAACATGATAAACCAGAAACAGTATTATCCCATCTCACTTCTATGTCCCAGAAGAGATATAGGAAATCACTAGTAATTCACCTACTGAATGCTGCAAAGGCATGCATCCTGAGCTCTTGGAAACATACTAGCCCCCCCGATCTTAAAACAATGGTTTGCCAGGGTGAACGACATCCAAGAAATGGAAGACCTAACTGCGTTCCTCAAAGGCAGAAGCTCCAAGCAGACCCAAAAATGGTTTTATTGTGAGGAATTCAAATGCACTTCCACATACAAGTAATAACTCTGATCATTAGGCTTATTTTTACTATCAGGACATCTTTACATACACTGCATCGTTATTACAACGAGGCCCCTTTCGAGATTGGAGGAGAGAGGAAACAGTGATTTTTTTTTCTGTCCCTTTTATTTCAATTATGATCCCTTGATGCTTCTCTCTATTTGTAGGAGGCTATGCCTACCTTTACCTTCTGAATCTCCCTGCTATCGGAAGTAAAAATCATTTAAAAAAAAAATAGGCTTAAGATTTTTCTACAATTTTTTGTAGTTTGAAAAGCATCTGAAGAAAAGCTTGCAATAAAAAAAACTATAAGAGAATTTTGTGTATATGCACTGATGTTTATTTGGGTTACATACTCTGCTCAGTTGTATATATTTGCAGTAGCATTAAATGACAATCATGAGAGAGTTCACTGATAAAAGTTTTTAATGTCTTGATATAAGGATTCTCCTGTCAGCACAACAGATGTCCAACAAAGTGCAAGTGCACCAAACACCAAAGATATGTCAGACCTGATTAGGTCAATGCAGACTGTCAGCATTAGAGAGCATCCATCTGCCAAGCTGGGTAAGAAGGTGATATGAAAAGTACATTTAAAAGACCTTCTTTTTTAGATTGTTATTTTGTGCTGTCTGGTTTTATTCTGAATTGCAGATGATTATTTATATATATATATATATATATATATATATATATATATATTGTCAGGAATGGACTCACCAATGGTGCTGGGACTCACCTGCCTTGTGGGCTGCAGTACCAAGGCTGGCCAGCGGGTGCTCTCAGCAGCCAGAATCTCACTACTGCAATCAGGCCATCACCTGAGGCTGATTGCAGGAGGTGTATTTAAGCAGGACCAGGCCTGTGATCAGTGCCTTGGTGTATTGTTGCCCATGAGCCCCTGGAGCTTGTTCCCTGTGCATCTGGTCCTGAGAGAAGTTACCTGGTTGCCGACCCTGCCTGATCCTGATTCCTGTTGACCATCTCCTGCTCTGACTCCTGGCTCGTCCCTGACTATTCTTCTGCCTACTCCTATGCTGTTTGACCTCCTGTTGCTGTACCTTGGCTTGTGACCTGTTTACTCTTTGCCTGCTGCTCTGTACTGATCTGCCTCCACCGTTACCGCTGCCTCGCTTGATGGTCCTGTGCCCGCTGCCTCGCCTGAAGGCCCGCTGCCCAGCCTGATGGCCCGGTGCCCACTGCCCAGCCTGATGGCCCGGTGCCTGCTGCCCAGCCTGACGTGCCTCTGCCTGCTTCCCAGCCTGACGTACCGGTCCCTGATGCCCAGCCTGCTTCTGGAAATCCTGTGTCCAGCAACCTGCCTTCCTGAGGTCTCCTGCAAAAAGATAGGCCTATCAGCAGGAGACCAAGCCAATCGCTTGACTTCGGCAGTGGGATGTCCAGCCAGTTGCCGGACCCAGGCGATGGAACATTTGGGCCATTACGGACTGTTTGGAGCATCCTGAGGCCGCTCCTTGAGGGGGGGTACTGTCAGGAATGGACTCGCCAATGGTGGTGGGACTCACCTGCCTTGTGGGCTGCAGTACCAAGGCTGGCCAGCGGGTGCTCTCAGCAGCCAGAATCTCACTCCTGCAATCAGGCCATCACCTGAGGCTGATTGCAGGAGGTGTATTTAAGCAGGACCAGGCCTGTGATCAGTGCCTTGGTGTATTGTTTCCCATGAGCCCCTGTATCTTGTTCCCTGTGCATCTGTTCCTGAGAGAAGTTACCTTGTTGCCGACCCTGCCTGATCCTGATTCCTGTTGACCATCTTCTGCTCTGACTCCTGGCTCATCCCTGACTATTCTTCTGCCTACTCCTATGCTGTTTGACCTCCTGTTGCTGTACCTTGGCTCGTGACCCGTTTACTCTTTGCCTGCTGCTCTGTACTGATCTGCCTCCACCGTTACCGACCCGGCTTGTCTGATTACGCTACACTCCATACTGTCATCCATCCATCCCGCACAGATCCAGTCACTACTGTCCGAACCTGCCATCCCCTTCACATCAGGCTTTCCCCCGGTACATACCCTCGGCGGACCCCTCTACCACAGTTGGGTGCACTCAGGGGCCGCGACCTGGTCTCAGTCCTGCGCCAAGTCCATCCCCACCATCAGGGGCTCTGGTGAAAAGGCAGACTGGAGCTTAGACTCCGCGGCCTGGGGAATCCCATTCTGTGGGTCACTAGAGATCCCGCCGGGCGGTGCCTGACAGTACCTTACGGCCTGCCTGACCATTCCACCTCTCCAGCCCTGACTACGCCTGTGTTCCTGAAGCCTGCTACTTCCCTGTGTCAGTCCACACATTTCTGGTCATACCTGGATCCCTGAGATAGATAGATAGATAGATAGATAGATAGATAGATAGATAGATAGATAGATAGATAGATAGAGATATATATACTCACAAACCATATACAAGTACAGTACTATACTGTAATTTACCTGGACCCTTTTTGATTATGGCAATATTTTAAAATAATTTTCACTTTTAGAGGCTGTACCTCCAAGAAACCCTGGCAGCAGTCTTCAAAGAGGTTCCGGGCAGCATTTACAATCAGCAATACAGCCAAGGACAAATGTATGTGAAAAACCATATCTCTGGCATAGTATGTGATAGGTCAGGAAGGGGTTGCTATACTTAAAATTATTAGTATAGTGTTCATTCGAAGCTAAATAGTTAAACCATCTAGGGCTACTTATGTCTCTTGAGGCCACCGGTGGCGAACTATCTGTGTTTGAGCTCTAAGGTATGAACACTTGCTGCACAATCTTTCTATCTATGTACAAATGCACTTAGAACAATCAATGAATTCCTGCTATTATAGATGCCATAAGTGTAATGATCTTTAGTGTAGTTTAGTGAGTGGGGAAAGATTAGATCCTCTGACAAGTATCTATTAGCATCAGCGTCCCCTTTGGGGAAATTTGTCCCTCTATTTGTACTGCGATCACCAAGAAAGAAAGTAAGGGGAAATTCATCATTTTAGAGTTGGGAAATCTTCCAATGGGGACAGGTGTCTAAGGGGAATTACCCTCACTTTAGGAGGTTTCCTGTAACTTCCTGTTGTGTCTTTGTGACGAGAAGTAAAGGGAAGTGTCCTCAATGATACACAGTCAGCAAAGCAAAAAAACATTACAGTGATTTTAACCCTTCCTATTTCACTTTACCCAGATAACAATAGTAGATACAGTAGATACCTTTAGTTACTGTATCTAAGACCTTTAAAAAATATTTTATTATCTTGTATAATTATGTAGCTTGATTAATACTTTATTTTTTAAATTTAGGTCATTAATCATGGACCAAGTACTCCAAATTACATGACAGGTAACCCTTAATATCTTGTCTATCTGCAGCAGTGCACTGATTCATTCTGCAGCTAAAAATACCAGTGTACATAAAGGAACTTTGTCATAAAATTAGCTAATAATACCCAGAAGTGAAACTACTGCATACATAATGTTTAGTGAACTGACCCTCTAGTGTTCTCCAACCTCAACTGCAAAAATAGCAGCTGCAACTCAGATTTTATACGTGAGGCCTTGTACTTAGTAATGACATTGAAACTGTAACATAAATCGTTACAAGACCAAATGCCAGAATTCCATATTCCATATTTTAAGGCTTTTTTAAACTTTAAAGTGGAACCTGTCATGAAAGAAATATGGGGACAGCTATTTCTACGTTTCTTCTAAAAATATAGTTCTGCATTCAATACTTCGAGTCATTGACAGGAATGTCAAAACTCCTGATCTGCATACTTGCTCCAAGTCATTGACTCAAAAATCAGCCAGAGGGTCAGAGTGGCAGCAATTCAATTAGGTTTTCATAAGAAGATCCCACCAGCAGCAGCCCTCCATATTTCTTTCATGTCCCTATTCTATTCAGTATGGGTTTTGGTAATTATTAAAGGCATGGGTATTTGATATATAGCTACATTGGTCCAGCTTGGACCAATGTGACTATGTATATACCATATCTGGCTGAAACCCCTGGAAGCTGAAAATCATTGAAACAGACACCGCTACTGCAGTCATCTTCACTTGCTTCTGGGTCCCATTCCGAATGGCCGCACCTCTGCTTAATTGATACAGGAGGTTGACTGCTTGGCACCATTCAGAGAATGCTTTACATTTTCTAAATGAATGCAAAGTGTTCTCTGATTGGTCAAGGTGGAGAGGCAGGGGCAGTGATGTCACACTCTCCACCTTATCCTCAATAGATAAGAAAAAGGTTTTAACAATATGGGTGTTTTTGAATGTCCTAAACATTATTATATAAAACTTACAGGTCTTTAAACACCAAGGGATATATAATTTCAGTGTTACATCAGTATGGCACTCAGCGACCATCAAAAATGTAACTGATATGAGTTATGCCCCGTTATAATTAGGGCCCTTGCACAGGGGCACCTTTAGCCAGTGCAACATAAATTCTAAGTTGTGTACAGCCGCTCACAGACATGAATGTCTGTGCACGACTGTACTTGGGTACACGCTGGTACTCGTGTAAGCACCATTTTCTATTCTTGGAATACATCTGAGTGTTTACAATTGTATCAGTGTGTACCTGTATGTGGCTGCAAACAACCAATCCTGTCCATGGGGGTGCATGTAGCACATGGGGGGCTTCCTGGGTGGGGAAATATGCCAGAATTTACATTGCATGGGCTCAGGGCACCACTGTAAGAGCCCTTAGAAGTTGAGATTGTTCTCTTTAACTTTGAGTTCTTCAGTGCATTGTCCTGGTTTTTCTTCCACAGGAGCTGAGATTCAAAGAAATCCTCAGATCCAGCAGAGAGGACCACTTAACCCCAACCAAGTACGCCAACCAGGGCAAGGGGTAAGAGGACAGTCATATATTCAGGGCAGAGTAAAGCTGGGTATACACACACAGATTTTTATGTTCAAACAGCAGCCATTGGCTGTAAACCTTGATCAAATGCTGGTTTTCCAGCATGACCATTTAACAGAAGCAGGTCATTGGACCGGCTTCTGTTGAACAGTCAGCAGTACACACTGACCAAAAGTTGTCCAGTTCCTGCTGATGTCTGTATGCACTAGACTGTACACTTGATTCTATCCTATAACTTAAAATCAGTAAGAAAACAAAATCTTTACTACCTGCTGTTATGGAAAAGCATAGCCTTTATATCAGACTATAGCTATACTAGGCATTTTCAGCCTAGGGGGACAGCAGTAACAGTATGAGTTTGGGATGAGTGGGGATTTTTATATATTGCAGTAATTATTTCTGAGCTCCAATAATAGATCCTGTTTCTTTTTTTCATTCCAGGGATTTAGTCATAGACCAAATTCTTCAGTTTACAGGACAGGTAATCTTTCATCTTTCATATATATACTGTATGTGTATTCTGTACATTTTATTGAAGTCTCAACCTAAATATCAGATATTACGTATGTTAGATTTCACGTCTTTCTGATTTTTACAATCTATAGAAAAGAATCAATCTCCAATTTTCATTTGTAGTAATTTAATCCTCACTCTTGAATTGGTATACTACTGTAGGATTACCCTTCAGAGAATATTTAATTTTTAATAATTACTTGTACCATTTCCTTGTCAGAGCAAAAGTATCAGGCTGTGAAGCTCTCCTATCTCCTACCTGAGCTCAGTGCTGATAGAAGACACTTGAAAATGTCATAAGGCAAAGGTGCTGGATGGATTACATAAAAGAAAACAAAAGACTTATGCTGGCCATAGACAAAGTGATTTTCTTTCCTGCAACCACGGGTCAGTCAGTGTTAATGTGGGAAACCCTCCTGCAGAGCCAGGGGTGGGGGTAATAACCCCCTCTTGGACAGCACAGTGATTACTGCTAGCTGCTATAATAGCTGCTAGCAATAATCTCATTTAAAATCCAGCAGGCTGGTTGTACCCAAGCTGATCCATCAATCAACTTGGGTACATTCAGTCTGCCCATCTATGGCTGGCTTTCCCCTCCTCCAGCAGAATGGAGAGTGTATTTGTATTAGGACAAGTACAAAATAATTGTCAATGGTTATTCCAGGTAACTGCACGTAAAGCCAAATTTTAACCATTACATACTAGGGTTTTTTTACTCCTACAGCATCCAAAATATATACAATCATGCCAAAAAAACTATTATATACAAAAAAACCTTTAAAAATTCTTGCATTTAAACATACAGAATACTAAAAAGTGGAATAATAAGTAATAATGTCCACTTCTAATCTTCCTTGTGCAATAAGACCAGTTTTCACTTCAGATATTACTACTGGGTGCCTCCACCTATAGTGCTTCATACTTTTATTTTTTTATGTGTGCCCTCCACCAGACTAAATAAATAAATAGTAGAAAATAATAAATCAACAAAACATGAAACTGCTAAATTTCTTTGAATTTGCAAAAATAAGTGCCATAAGATGCCCCCAGCACCAATATTAAAGACAAAATATATCCAATATAATCAATCTGACAGAGAAACAAACTAAAAAAAAAAAGAGACAGAGTTACAAAACTTCACAGTGATCAGCAGCCACCAGTTGGCTTACAGTAAGGCTGTAAGGGACCGCCCGGCGGTACCACTAGCACTCCACTGAATAGACGTTCCCAGCGCACGGAATCTAAGTCCCAGAGTGCTTTTTCACCAGGGCCCCTGATGGTGGGGATGGACTTGGAGCACCCCGAGACCAGGTCGTGACTACTGGGTATGTCCGTCAGTGGTAGTGGTATACGCCGAGGGCTCCCACGGGAAAGAGTCTGATATGAGGAGGTCTGAAGAGCCCACTGCGAGGGATGGATGGATGGATGAGCAAGGTCAGACAGGCCGGGTCGGTAACAGAGAGGACGGTATGGTACAAGGCAGCGGGCAGAGAATAGTCGGGTCACACGCCAGGTCAGCAACGGCAGGTCAGATCCAATAGGGGGCATCCAGGAGAGAGGTCAGGCAAAGCAAGGGTCAGGACAGGAGAATATAGCAAGGTCAGGTACAATCCGGGTCAAAAACTTACAGGGTACAGGTTCGCAGGATACAGGATGCAGGTAAGACCAGAAGGCACTGAATGACAGCTCAGGGCCATTTAAATATCCCGCCCTCCGCTGCCATTGGTGCCCAGTGGGTGGCCGCGGCTTCTACTGCGCATGCGCGAACTCGAACGCCGCGGCCGGCCCGGACCTAGTGCCCGTGTCCCTGCACAGGGCGGCGCACTGCGCCTGCGCCGGGACCATCGCTGTGGGGATCGTGGAGATCCCTGACAAAGGTACTGAGTCTGAGAGGAACACTGGAAGGAGAAGCAGCTCAGCTGCTACACTGGTCCCAGACACCCGTCATCTTCCTCTGTCCTTTCTTCCTCCCTTCTGCTGCTCCGCCCTCAGCTGAAGGATCATTCATGACATGGCGGCCTTCCATACAATCAATCAGCATTTGCTCCTCTCTCCCTGACCATTGTCCACCCCCTCCTCTTCCCATCACCTCCATGACCTGCCATCCTCCTAGGCTCGGCTCACCTCTGACTCCAGGGGTGTGAAGTCCAAGCTGCAGATCTCAGGGAGGACAGGCGGCCTCCCAGCACTACACTGCTTCCCTCTCCCTCTCCTATACACATCAGGCCCTGCTCATCCTACTCACATAGGGTTAACCCTGCAACCAGAGCACAACCCCGCCTATTGATTGGCTACAGCTGTGTAGAAGAAGGTACTAAATAATCAAAGTAGTAAAGATACCATCATTCCCTGTGTATGAGGAGGGGGGGACTCTGCAAAGAAATGAAGAATTCATACAAGAGGTCCATAGACCACACAGAGAGCGAGTGCCAGCCAGTGCTGCACTAAGGCACCGCTAGGTGGCAGTGTGCCCTAGGAGGCTGCCTAGTTTGCCTAGTGGAAGCACCAGCCCTGGCAGAACTGTGTGTAATAGTAGGAAATTATGCCACTCCATTCTGATTGGATCCTAGTCGAATCCAGTCAGAGAAGGAAGGAAATGAGACATGAAATTCTGCTTCTTAGCCCTACAATAGTTTGGGCAAGAAATTGCAATATGACTAATAGATATGACCCTGTTACCAGTAATAGATATTTCAAGTGACCCTGTTACCAAGGTCACTTTTACGCATTAACTTATCTGTAAAAAAAACTTGTGGATTTATATGCCTTTGTGGGGGCCTGTGTTTCGAAAAGCTGTCACTTTTCCACTCCCTCTGTTGGCCGCTGTGCTTCCTTTTCTGGGTTTGTTTGTCCTGTAGTGACTTACATGCCACAGGAGGAGGAACCACAGCGACCAGTAGTAGAGCAAATTTATACGCCCAGAAGTGCAGAAGCTGCCAGAAAGGTAGGTATATCCCTGCTTCTTTTATAGGCAGGGCTGTTGATTAAATGTGACCTTGTGGTAGCAGGGTCATTTTAATAAAAAACATTTCTGTGGGGTGATTGGCCTTAAAACATGACTGTTCTAGAAATTTTTTAGATAGGCAACTTACTACTGCAGGAGGGAACAGACACTCAGCATCTTCCCACTGTTCTGTTTATTTGGTGCATTTGAAGTTCTTTTTATACACATGTTCACGAAGGTATCACATTTATACTACAATTGTACTTGGGGTGTAACATAGGCAGGTTAGTTTCTCGTCAAGACTCAATAGAAGCTGATGTACATTTAATTCTGAAAAACTCTGTTAGCCTTGCAACACAGACTAATGTTTTATTTTCAACTTTAAAATCCATGTCTCCAACTGTTTTTCCTTCACAGGGAATGCAGAAAGCCCTCAAGGACAGTTTATAAGGTCCAGTCCAGCATACCCACCTGGAGTATCCCAATGGGTAATTTAGAAATAAATAAAAATACCTGCAACAAATGTATACACTGAATTTGACATTACTGGCATATACTAGACCTTAGATAAAGAACAGCCCCAACATGCTTGATTTACTCAAAATTTCCTCATATCTTGGCTTTACCAACTTTTTTCAGCAGGCTACTGGCAGCAATAGAAAGATATGGCCTATAATTACACTTCTATTTGTATATACTTATCTTACCACAGATAAGCACTGACTTCTTACCTATATCTTTTAAATTTATGTACACATTATACTTTGCTTTTGCCAAAAATCCACATGTCATTCTAACAAAATTTGGGCTGTACCTAACTAGTTAGGCCCCTTCCACATGGAGCAGACTCAGTCAGGCGTCTGCTTGCTCAGCGGGGACTCTCTCCGCTAATCTCCACTGACCAAGCAGATGGCCGCTTGTGCAAAGCGGACACAGACACAGTCATTGTCCATTATGGGTGGCTGAACTGCCATCCAATCTGATCAGTTAGACAGATGAGGAACAGATCCCCATACGTCTGTTTTTAGCAGATAGGATCAGATCGGATGTAGGCAAGTGTAAACCGTTTACATCTGCTGCTACGTAGAGGATAACAGAGGGTCTGAAAAAACTGACAGCCAGGCCAGATCGGTCCACCCTTGTGAAAGAGGCCTAACTGTCATGGCCTTCCTCTGCATTCTGGCTTAAAGGGGAAGAAAATCCTAACACTAATTATACTTGAAAACATCCCCCCTTCTCCTACATAGATCTGTGTATTTACCTTTTTTAAATATTGTCTGGTCATGTGATCCTGGCACTCTGGCTCTCTTGTGTAAGAGAGCACTCGACAAGTGCTGTGATTTCCGGGAGCTGTGACATCACCCATAGGTTCCCATGGCCCAGCCGTTGTTGGCTCTCCCTCCTCTCCCCTGGAGCAGCCGTTCTCTGACACGGGAAGCCAGAGCTACTGGATCATGTGATTGGACCAGGCTAAAAATAGGTACACAGATCTTTTTTGTACAGAATATGCAGGATGAAAGGGGGGGAAATAATTTTAAGAATAGTTAGTGTTGGGCATTTCTTCCACTGTAAATTTATAAATATGGGTAGTTTACAATACTTTTGTATTAACAAGTTTTGAATGCTATAGAAATTGTTTTGAAAGCAATTTACTTTTATTTGTATGAATTAAACTGATTTTATATATATTTATCTTGCAGTACCCACGTCCCAGATTTCCAGTATCATTTGTCCCACAAGGTATTTTTATATTTTCACACTTCTCTTGCATTTTGGACATAACTAACCATACTTCTTGGAGTCAGGGGATCCTAAGGGGATGTCCCACCGCTGTGGTTAACCACATACCTTCACCACAGTCTCATTTCTCACTGAGAGGAGCGTCAGTAATCTGTTTAGGGTACACATGTCAAAATTCTCCCACTGTGAGTGACCCCATTTCTAAGACAGGGCTACTAAGATGATTGAGTATGAAAAATATGCTAAAAATAATTTTGCTCCCTATAGCAACCAATCCACATCTGTCAATTCTGTGTACAACATAAAACAAAGTAGTTGCTATAAGCAAAAAGATCGTTTGTTAACAAAATTTTTTATACACAAGTCTCTAAAGGCTTTATGGCAATTGTTTTCAGATATTAGAGCTCAGAAATAAATGAGACAAATTTAATGTGTAGATAGACTTAGTGAAATTCATTAATTCATTATTTTGTCAAATCTTTATTTAGGTTTATTTTATTTTTTTTTATAAAAAGATGAACTTTTAATATGGACGAGTTGCATTTTTACTTTTCCAAATTGGGCTGCCTATTAAAATTTAGTTAAACATAAAAGTTACTTTAGCCTGTATATTGAACCCACCCCTTAGTTCCGGGGGGCAATGTGTTTTTTTTTATTGAGATAACATAGCAAGGCCCCATTAAAAAGTAAGAAAGAGGTTTAGGGATTCAATCGTAAGTAACGTAGAGTTCAGAGAGCAGTAGTATGTAAGGCAGAGTTCAGAGGTCAGTAGTAAGTAATGCAGGAGTCAGGATCTAGTAACATAGAGTTCAGAGGTCAGTAGTATGTAGCACACAGTGCAAAGGTCAGGAGTAACTAATGCATGTCTCCCACCCACGAGCAAAACTGCCAATACAAACATCTACTCCCTGAGCTAAAATCACCTACAACATAAATTACCCCCTCCCTCTGTAAAATTTGCTAAACAAACCTCAGATGCAGTAGTGCCCAGCAGAGTGAAGGAGGTCTTTCCACCAACCCCCACCTAAGTAAAAGAATTTAAACGGGAAGTAAACTTATTGACCTCCATTTCCATGTCAGGTTATCTGTTTCACAGACCAATCACAGAAACTACAGATTGGGGGCTGCACTAAAAATGTAATGTTTTTGTGAACCTGCATGTTACTTGATAAAACACACTGTACACAAATCATGAAACATATGTACGTTATTTTCTTTATATCTTAGCGCTTCCATTATAAAATGTGCTTAACGATCTTTTTTCTATGGGCTCTTGTTTGGTTGCAGGTTTTCAATATTCGTGGCCTATTGCTTTTCCTGAAAACGTAAGTTAGTGGTAATTTGTTTTTCTGATTGTAACACAGGTAATAAAGATACTACTGACCCCTACAAATAGGAATATTCAAATCAGAACAAGTTAGAAGGTTTTATAGCCCAAATGCAGTAAATTGTAGGTTAACAATTCAATGTATGACTCGGCTTAATGATGTTGATTTACTAAAGGCAAATAAGCTGTTTGCTTCACAAAGGAATTTTTATTTAGCTTAGTGAATGTGGTGAAAACTCACTTTGCAGGGAATACCCAATCACATGCAAGGAAAATAAATATGAAAAAAGCAGTTTTTTATTTGTATATGATTGGATTATAGAAGTCAGCAGAGCTTCACCTCATTCGTGATATATCATTATATCACCTCATTTGTGGTATAAAGCATGGATGACCCACAATTTCCTTCAATTAAACTGTGACAAGATTGAAGTCATGCTTATTGGCACCCCCAATCAATTATGTAAGGCCAGTCCTGATAGCCTATCTATCGATGGCACTGTACTTGAGCTTCAGTTTAGATTGAAAAATCTAGGGGTGTTAGTTGATTCTAGTTTCACTTTTGATCCACATGTACAAAATGTTGTCAGAACATCTTTTTTCTACTTGAGAAACATTGCTCGGCTGCGTCCTATGCTGCACTGTAGTGGAAAGGTTGACGTTTGTGTTCTCCCAACTTGACTACTGCAATGATCTACTCGCTGGTGTACCTAAATCCACTATTAATCAACTACAATATGTACAAAATTCTGCAGCCAGAATCCTGACTTTGTCTGGTACAAGTGACCATATTACCCCTATCCTGGAGTCCTTGCACTGGCTACCTGTCAGGTTTCGTATAGATTTTAAGATCTTGGCTTGGTATCACATTATCAGTCTGAACTTTTATCAATCTACTTTTCCCATAACCTCCACTGCTCAAATTCTGGTCTTCTGTGTGCCCCCCCTCCTCACCTACACTCGATGGGAGACAGAGCCTTCTCCTCCTATGCCCCAAAACTCTGGAATTCACTTTTAAAGAACATCAGAGAGTCATCTTCTCTAAATTCTTTCAAATCAAATCTGAAAACATTTTTCTTTAGACCAGCTTTCACGTAATTGTTCCTTTTTTCTTTTGTTTTATCCTGTGTATTTATTTTTTTGTTTCTCTTGTCTTTGTAAAGTGCTTTGAAAAGCTACCTTTAATGTGGCAGTAAACTCCCTTTTTTGCTTTGTACCTACAGGTAAGCCTATAATAAGGCTTACTTGTAGGTATTGTAAATATCTCCTAAACTTGCATCGTTTTGGACTGGTTAAAATTTCGAGTCCAGACCTACTAGCCGGTCACAAAACTTACTCTCCACCAGTTGCCCCACCCAATCTTGCTCAGGTCCGCCCCCAACCCCACCCCAGCCCACCCCAAACCCCAGCCCTGGTCCGCCCCCAACCCTGCCCCCAACCACGCCCCCTTAAATCTTATGAAATTACATTTTTCTTTAGAATAAAGGGTCCAAAATATAAAACTGTATACAGTAATGTATATCCCAGCTCCCCTGTACTCCATTATAGTGATATGACATGTATACAGTAATGTATATCCCAGCTCCCCTGTACTCCATTATAGTGATATGACATGTATACAGTAATGTATATCCCAGCTCCCCTGTACTCCATTATAGTGATATGACATGTATACAGTAATGTACAGTCATGGCCGAAATTGTTGGCACCCTTGATATTTTTCCTGAAAATCAAGTATTTCACACAAAAAAGGTATTGCATTAACACATGTTTTGCTATACACATGTTTATTCCCTTTGTATGTATTGGAACAAATATAAAACAGAGGCAGAAAAGCAAATATGACATAATGTCACACAAAACCCCAAAAATGGGCTGGACAAAAGTATTGGCACCCTTAACTTAATATTTGGTTGCACACCCTTTGGAAAACATAACTGAAATCAGTCGCTTCCTATAACCATCAATAAGCTTCTGACACCTCTCACCCGGAATTTTGGACCACTCTTCCTTTGCAAACAGCTCCAGGTCTCTCTTATTGGAAGGACACCTTTTCCCAACAGCAATTTTAAGATCTCTCCACAGGTGTTCAATGGGATTTAGATCTGGGCTCATTGCTGGCCACTTCAGAACTCTCCAGCGCTTCTTTGCCATCCATTTCTGAGTGCTTTTTGACGTATGTTTGGGGTCATTGTCCTGCTGGAAGACCCAGGATCTTGGACGCAAACCCAGCTTTCTGACACTGGGCCCTACAGTGCGACCCAAAATCCTTTGGTAATCCTCAGATTTCATGATGCCTTGCACACAGTCAAGGCACCCAGTGCCAGAGGCAGCAAAACAACCCCAAAACATCATTGAACCTCCACCATATTTTACCGTAGGTACTGTGTTTTGTTCTTTGTAGGCCTCATTCCGTTTTCGGTAAACAGTAGAATGATGTGCTTTACCGAAAAGCTCTATCTTGGTCTCATCTGTCCACAAGACGTTTTCCCAGAAGGCTTTTGGCTTACTCAAGTACATTTTGGCAAACTGTAGTCTTGCTTTTTTATGTCTCTGTGTCAGCAGTGGGGTCCTCCTGGGTCTCCTGCCATAGCGTTTCATTTCATTTAAATGTCGACGGATAGTTCGCGCTGACACTGATGCTCCCTGAGCCTGCAGGACAGCTTGAATGTCTTTGGAACATGTTTGGGGCTGCTTATCCACCATCCGGACTATTCTGCGTTGCAATCTTTCATCAATTTTCCTCATCCGTCCACGACCAGGGAGATTAGCTACAGTGCCATGGGTTGCAAACTTCTTGATAATGTTGCGCACTGTGGACAAAGGCAAATCTAGTTCTCTGGAGATGGACTTGTAACCTTGAGATTGTTGATATTTTGCCACAATTTTGGTTCTCAGGTCCTCAGACAGTTCTCGTCTCCTCTTTCTGTTGTCCATGCTTAGTGTGGCACAGACAGACACACAATGCAAAGGTTAAGTGAACGTCTCTCCTTTTTATCTGCTTTCAGGTGTGATTTCTATATTGCCCACACCTGTTACTTGCCCCAGGTGAGTTTACAGGAGCATCACATGCTTGTAACATTCTTATTTATCCGCAGTTGTGAAAGGGTGCCAATACTTTTGTCCAGCCCATTTTTGGAGGTTTGTGTGACATTATGTCGAATTTGCTTTCTTTCCTCCCTTTTTTTGTTTTGTCCCAATACACACAAAGGGAATAAACATGTGTATAGCAAAACATGTGTTAATGCAATACGTTTCGTGAGAAATACATGATTTCCTGGAGAAATATCAAGGGTGCCAACAATTTCGGCCATGACTGTATATCCCAGCTCCCCTGTACTCCATTATAGTGATATGACATGTATACAGTAATGTATATCCCAGCTCCCCTGTACTCCATTATAGTGATATGACATGTATACAGTAATGTATATCCCAGCTCCCCTGTACTCCACTATAGTGATATGACATGTATACAGTAATGTAATTCCCAGCTCCCCTGTACTCCATTATAGTGATATGACATGTATACAGTAATGTATATCCCAGCTCCCCTGTACTCCACTATAGTGATATGACATGTATACAGTAATGTAATTCCCAGCTCCCCTGTACTCCATTATAGTGATATGACATGTATACAGTAATGTATATCCCAGCTCCCCTGTACTCCACTATAGTGATATGACATGTATACAGTAATGTAATTCCCAGCTCCCCTGTACTCCATTATAGTGATATGACATGTACACAGTAATGTAATTCCCAGCTCCCCTGTACTCCATTATAGTGATACGACATGTATACAGTAATGTATATCCCAGCTTCCCTGTACTCCATTATAGTGATATAACATATATACAGTAATGTATATCCCAGCTCCCCTGTACTCCATTATAGTGATATGACATGTATACAGTAATGTATATCCCAGCTCCCCTGTACTGCATTATAGTGATATGACATGTATACAGTAATGTATATCCCAGCTCCCCTGTACTCCATTATAGTGATATGACATGTATACAGTAATGTATATCCCAGCTCCCCTGTACTCCATTATAGTGATATGACAAGTTGTATACAGTACTTACTCCTAGTCCCTCCGAGTCGGCGATGGAGAGGGTGTCTCCTCTCAGCGAAGCAAAGCGGACCTCTCCTGCACCTGTCCCCTCAGTGGCAGTGCTGCAGAAGCCGGAAAATGGAACTTGGCTTCAAATGAGGCTTGGAGCATAGGTGCAGTCGCTCCATGCTTCGTCTGTGCTCGCTGCTCGCCGCTCGCCACAGAGGAAATTCTCCTCGCATTTGGTGAACAGGCGAGTGGCTTTTTCAAGCCCTGGTTTAGGAGATATTTACCTGTGTAGTCACCAGTGACGTCACTGGCGCATATGCCGAGAAGGAACAGCATGCCCTGTGCTGTAAACAGTGACTCCTGCGCCCATCTGCGGGAGTGATGTCATCACGGCTGTGCCATGCAAGTGGCTTTATCCAGAGAACCTGGAAGAAGATCAGGTGAAGATAGATTCCCTGTCAGCAGTGACAGGGCGCCGCTGGAGGGATTTGTTTCACAGGCAGGTCTGTCATAATGTGCTAGTATACAAAGCATACTACTACATTATGACTTTACCCTGTGGAGGGACCCGTTTTTTTTTCTTTTTTTTTACCGCCGCTTTAAAGGCACTATATAAAATAAAGTTTATTAATTATTGTTATTGATTATTTATCACTGAGTAAAGGGAAAATTCCCTTGTAAAGTGAACAACCTATTTTCTTTAGTAAATCAACTCTACTGATTTAAAAAAGGTACATACAAATCAGGAAGGCAGACTATCCTTTACATGTTCTGGAGCTGTTATATTATAAAGAGGGAATCACTGATGCTGGAAAATATGATTTAATCTGCTTTTATGCAAGGTAATGGGAAAACTGGACAAATCTAAATGGTGTATTTACTAAAAACTATGTGTATTTACTTGTACTTTGTGAGCCTTAATTAGAGTGCTTGTGTTCAAGAACTCTGGATAGCAGCAACAGGACAGAAGCCTGTATGATTTCAGATGTTTAATGTAGAATTTATAGTACATAGTGAACACATAGCTGAAAGGTCCAGCACTGGAAAAGTTATGCTTCCTTCTTCAGGCCCACTTCATTTTGGTTGAGGCAAGCAATCATAAAAATGAGAGATCTACACTCTGCACATCTGGCAGTAGGTTAGAAAAGCTTGAGTAAAAAAAACTCTCATAAGTTCTTTAGCATAAGATTGAGCATCATAAGAAAATATTTAAGAATGATTTACGGGATAATCAAAAAGTAGCCTTAACAGTCCATTGCAAATGAGAGAGAGAGGGCCAGAATGGGTAGTATGAGAGAGAACACACGTGGGCACTGAGTGAGGTAGGTAGACCCCATACATAGTGTATATATATAGTTTAATATTAGCTTGTAAACACTAGTCTGAAGGGCATCATATTCAGTAAGTGTATACAAAGCATTTAACAAGTTGCAATTAGCTCTATTCTGTGTAGAATACAGATCTTAATTGGGACCTACCAAATGTTGCTGCTTACTCTGGGGGCACTCGTGAACGCTCGCTCACAAGCTTCCTCGGTGTGTCTATAAGACACACAGAACATGGCTTGGCACTGCCCCCACTCCCTCCTCACTGACTGTGATTGACAGCAGCAGGAACCAATGACTGTCTCTCAGCCACTGGATAGGGATCGGGCACAGGTAAGTATTAGAGGGGAGCTGCACACTGAAGGTTTTCAGCCTTTGGAACCACTTTAATGTGGAAATCAAGGCTCTAACGAAGTCAAAGCAGCTCCCACCCACCTTCTAACTCCTTTTCTAACTACCCTATAAAAAGCAGATGCTTATACTTACAGTATCTCTGGTCCACTTATGTCATCTCTCCAGAGGCTGGCTTCAGGGAAGAGGAGAGATTACCAACAATGGATGGAAATTCCTGGGCAGTGATGTCACTCATAAGCTTACTATGAGGCATCCGTTGTCAGCTGTCCCTCTTCTCCCCTGAAGCTGGTTGCTGGGAGCTGATCAAATGACCGGACTGGAGCGCCTGAGAATGGGTAGGTATAAGCATCTTTCAAGTATCTTCATTCTTCAGGGTATTTAGAATTGGAGATCAGAGAGGGGTGGGATCCATTTTAAGCTCAGTTAGAGTATGGACTTCCACTTTAGGATTTCAGGAAATTTGCTTGAAGCTTGTTAAAGCTTTATAAATACTTTCAGAATCCAGTGTGCTTCAGGCTAGTGCTTACAAAGTAAGATGAAACAATGTTGAATGTATGAGGCCTTCCAAGTGAGAGCTGATATCATTAAAGTGGAAATTCAGGCTACACCTGCTCCCACCCCCGTTCTAAGGCTATTCCATCTAAAGACCTGTATACTTACGTATTCTGAAGCCACTCCAATCCGGTCTCCAGCAGTGGCTTCTGTGTACAGGAAAGATCGTTGACAGTGATTAGACATACTATGGGGCATCCTTTGCTGCTCCTCCTTTACACAGAAGCCACCGATGACAGCTGATCCTTGGACCACACCAGAGCTGCTTCAGAATAGGCATGTATACAGATCTCCTCTTTAAACAGTTAGATAGAATAATAAAGGCAAAAGAAAATTGTGCGCTGCCAAATAATGAAAATAATAATAGATGAGCTGCAGCAAACACGTGTTATGTGTGTAAACATAAAAAACAAACTAAAACAAATGAAAGTGTCGCGCTGCTAGCATAAATCAATACATGTAAATATACAAACAAAAACGTGACTGATAGTCCCAAAGAGATGATGAAACAAAAAATAAATGTAATTCTTCAAAAAAATCCAAATAAGTGAAAAATCTTTCTGCTGGTGATTTTCATCCAAAATCCCAGGGCTGTAAATGTGAATCACCACAGTGAACATAGACTTTTAGGTGGACTCTCACCTTCTTGCATGGACCTGTATGTGGACACAGGTCAAACAAAGCATGTCCCCTATTAGTGGGGTAACACATAACTTGCTCCTCTGTGCACTCTTCCCCTTATGAATCACCACTGCACCTTCACAAATGGCACCCGATTTCAGTACAGCCAACTCTGTGGATAAAGCTCAACAACCACAAAGTGCAGTAGGCTTCTTCAAAAGGCATATATTTATTAAAGCATATGAACTCACATGATAATAGTGTTAAAAACGCATGAAACAGCGGTCAGAATCAAACAATGGAGAGCAAGACCCTGCCTGTCGGAACGATGTAGGAGCGCTGACGTCACCTGACTTCTCCCTCACGTGTATCGTCACATGCCAAGTGACTTCATCAGAGCTAGACGTTAGCGCTCCTACATCTTTCCGACAGGCAGGGTCTTGCTCTACATTGTTTGATTCTGACCGCTGTTTCATACGTTTTTAATATTGTTATCATGTGAATTCATATGTTTTAATACTATAGGCCTTTTAAAGAAGCCTGCTGCACTATGGTCTACTTTGTGGTTGTTGAGCTTTATCCACAGAGTTGGCTGTACTGAAATCGGGTGCCATTTGTGAAGGTCCAGTGGTGATTCATAAGGGGAAGATTGTCCACAGAGGAGCAAGTTATGTGTTACCCCCACTAATAGGGGAGCAGGGGCGGACTGACAACTCATGGGGCCCCCGGGCAATAGGGGATCCTGGGGCCCCTGTGTCCTTGCCCAAACTCAAAAATGCCTATGAAAAAAGGTACCAGGGGCATCTCATGGGGCCCCCTACTGACCCCAGGCCCTCGGGCAGTGCCTGAGTTTCCAAATGGTCAGTCCGCCCCTGTAGGGGAGATGCTTTGTTTCACCTTTTTGCATGGACCTGCATGTGGACACAGGTCAGAGTCCACCTGGAAGTCTATATTCACTGTGGTGATTCACAAGTATTGAAGATTTACAGCACTGGGATTTTGGGTGCAATCACGAGCAGGAAGATTTTTCACTTATTTGGATTTTTTTCAAGAATTGCATTTATTTTTTGTTTCATTATCTTTTTGGAACAATCAGTCACGTTTTTGTTTGTATATTTACATGTATTGATTTATGCTAGCAGTTTAACACTTTCATTTGTTTTAGTTAGATAGGATAGCCTTAGAATCGGGGTTGGAGTAGGTTTAGCCTTAGTTAGGTTTTGGCTGAACTTCCACTTTAAGTGTTATAAGCATGATCAAAAACTCAGAAAGACTGTAACACCACATGAAGATTAAAGTGATATTAAACACTCAGTTTTTTAAGCACTTTCAGCCTCTGATATGAGCATTTAGTTAGTATGCAGCTTCTTTATCTTTTAATCCTTGCCAATGCTCCTGTGATATTGTGAGTTGGCACCACCGCTGCCCCAGGTTTCCTGTTCAGGCTGGCTGCTTTTCTTTGTAGCATCCTATTTATTGCATGCAGGGACTAGTTATGTCTCTTTACACTGTGTGCATCAAAGGAAACACAGCCTCATAGCCTAAGATGGCAAAGCACTCCCCTGACCTTCCTCCCCTCTCCAAGCTAACAAACTGATGGGGACTGCACTGTCCACTGAAACAAATATGTGTATGACCGCACTCAAAATAACAAGCGGTAAACTACCTAAAACAAGAAAAACTGTTAAAATAATACTATACAAAATGTATCAACAAAATATTCACTTTCAAAATATTGTGCAGCTCAGTTCACAAACAATGTGGGCATAATAAGTATTCCTAAATCCAAATAAACAAAAACAAAGTGCTTATTGCCCACAATCAAGTGCAATATGTGCAAACAATATATAGTGAAATCAATTTGTACAAAAATTCTCTTTGCATAAAGGTGTGGTGTCAAAGCACCCAGTGTTCCTCAGCTCTTCAAGTAAATGGCTCACCTCTTTCAACACAACATAAAATACAAAGTTAAAATTAATTCCTTTAAAATGTATCATACACAATGCAATCCTGTTAGAGGACTATGCAATCTTTAACAGCCAACGATGGGTTCATAAATCCATTCTCTTCATTAAAGGGCTTGCAAGGGTCTCACAGTTCCAGACCATTTGCCAACATGTCAAAAAACAGAAAATGTAGGACTATCTATTTTGGATTATTAAAAACCGTCATAGGTACACTCACATTGCCATGTGTCATGCCCGACACTAAGGAGGTATTCGCATAGATAAGCAAAGCGACTGGCTCCAGCTGCAAACACAAGCTGCAAGTCAAAGTGAACTCAGTACGGCGAACTTCACTCAGAGTGTGGCTCTGCCTATGTACACTGTTGACAACATTCCTGTAAAGACTGGAAGTTCAGGGAGGTAGCACTAAGACAGCAGGAGCTGGCAGCTTTAAAAGTTGTAAACTAAGTGCTGGGGTAAGATTTTTCACAAATTAGTTACTGGGGAATATTTATGTTGTGCTCAATGTGTTAAAGTGGTTCTAAAGGCTTTTTTGCCATCATGCATTCTGTCCATGAAGATAAAAGAACTTCTCTGCAGAGGATTGAGGTTGCTCTGTGCAAGACCACTGCACAGAGCAGGTAAGTATAACATGTTTGTTTTTTGTATTTTTTTTTAAAACAAGGCTTTAGTATTACTTTACACTAAAAAATGTTGAGGGTTTAGCCTGGGTTCACATACATGAGGTGCGGTACATCGCATGTGATTTGCACAGGAACTGCACTGCATTCCTGTGCAAATCATGTGCGATTTATGTGCGGTGCGATTGGAGCCATACATTGTGTATGGCTCTATTTGCACTGCGCCCGCACTAAAAATGTGCAGGACCCTTTTTTTGGTCCGCACTAGAATCGGATCACATGGGTATTAACACCTATGCAATCCGATTCTGCACATTGCACCACGTTTTGCAGACCGCTTTCAGGGTGTTGTTAACTTAACATGCACACCTGCAGCCGTTCGCATGAATTGGGTGCGATTCTGATGCAGTGCGGAATTCGCACAGAAACCGCTGCAAATTCCTCATTGCGTCAGTGTGAACTAGGGCTTAACACTACTTGGTGGTAAAGATGAGAGAGCAGGAAGACATAGTGCCTATGTAAAAAGAAAAACAATGTAACAATAGAAACAATGCCATTGCAATTGTTACAAAATAAACTTGAGCTGTAACAGTTAAAGATTCCTGCTGATAAAAATGTCATAGTGTAAATTCCCTTCTTTGTTCAAAACTAGGCATACTCTATATCCACAGCATATAAATTCATCAGACATAACTCTCCTACTAATGTTATTATAAACATATTAAGCTTGCATAGGCTCCAGCATGTTATTAAAACAATTCCCTAAAGACCAGGTAGAAATGGATGTGATATTTTATTTGTCCAGTGCTCGCATCTTTTCTGAAATTATAAATTGTTAAGCAACTAAAATAACATTTACTCATGAGGTCAGACAATGGGCTGTCAATTAATTTGTTTTATCTTTTTTCATTTTTCCAGTTTAATGTCCCTTTACCACCTCCAACAGGCAAGTGCTTTGATCGCATAAATCAAACAGCTGCATCAATTTGGACCTATACTCAAATGATAATGTAACATAATGCTATAATAACAGTGTTGTCAGAATTGAAAAACGTAATACATAAAGAGTAAAAGAGAGGTAATATGTGCAAGTGAAGAATATATGGCAACAGGATTTGTTGCCATGCTAGCCACATCAGGGAGGATCTGGCTATCTGAACTTTGATCCTCACTAGTCAATCATATACTGTATGTGGCCAGCACTAAAGGAAATTTGAAGCAGTATACTCTTTATAGTGGTATTAAAGTCCTTTTTTAAAATTTGTTGATAGGCAGGGTTTTTAGGATAAAAGAGACCCTGTCTCTTTAGGATAAAAGAGACCATGTCTCTTCTGTCATAAATACTTCCTCCCACCTGTCAGGTGTCATGTACACTGAGCTGTGCATGTACAGTTCAGCAGACATGTACAGCATCTGATCTGTATCGCAATGATGTGAGTCCTGTGAGCATGTGTAGGAGTGACATAATTGCAGCCATTCAAACAGCTGAACAGCCGGAAGCCAAATAGAAGACCGAGCGCTTATTGAAGCACCTGGGACCGACGGGAATTGTGACAGCACAGCATTGGGGGGCACATTTTAACAACTAAGAACACCATAATGCGCTAACGTGGTGCATACTAGCACGTTACGGAATAACCCACTAGAGGGCCCATATAATAAAATAAAAAAAAACACTTTACTACTTCTTTAAGAAAGCATAACATGACAATAATCTAATGTCTTTAGCTACTTTTATATCAGGTCACCAGACTGCATAATTCACAAAAAGAAAAACTAAAGCTGCCTCCTTTTCTAATACAAAGATGCAAACCTCTGTACCTCTATGGACTTCAACTAGCTGTTCTTATCCAATTTTTTAAAGGTAATTTATTGGATTCTTCCAATATAAATCACATTTAGGCCCCTTTCACATTGGACCATCCATAGACCTCTATGGTCCGCTGACATCCACCGGCATCTGATCAGATACGCCATCCAATCTGGCAGATTGGATTGGATGTCAGTTGGGTGGAACCAGACAGGCAGTCTGTTTCCATCAGACCACCCTATAGGAAAAAGCATGCCGTGTCTGTGTTTATTCTGCAGCAGTGGAGCAGTCACAGACCTGTCATCTGCTTGCTCAGCGGGGATCAGCGGAGAGATCCCATGCTGAGCAAACGGATCCACTGGTGGGTCCGCCCCATCTGAAAGAGGTCTTAGGATGAGTAACTGGGGTATGATCTATAAAATGTTTGGCTATCAATGCAGGTTAGAGTTTAATGACCATATACACATTGATGTAATCAATAATTTCACTCACTAGCTACAGTATAATAGCCAAGCAGATTTCAGTTTGCTGGAACAGCAACACAGGCAAAAAAGGCTGCTCACAGTGTGTATTAGAATCTATAGCAGTTCAGGCAGAGCCTACATCGTTTCCTGGCTGGAGGACATCTGACATAATCGAGCCCTTTCCTCATCAGCCTTACTGTCCCTGGCCCACCCCTTTCATTCATTGGATTTCAGTTCTTGCAATCATGGAAGCTACTGAGACAGAATGTTGTGCAGTTTTTAGGAAGTTATGTACAGCACTCTGCCAGCCACTCCCACCATCCATGATCTGCCTGCATTGCATCAAGAAGCACATAAACCACACTGGGATTAAAATAAAGTATATGTATTAAATAATGAAAACAGGGTTTATTTAAATTTTTCACGAGCATGTTGGTGAGGGGCATTGAAAAAAGTGAAGGTGAAATATAGGCAGAATAAATTTCAGTTTTATGGACTGTTAAGGTATCAGCTGCATAGCAAGTGCCTTGTTTTAAAAGAGTTGGCCAAATCATAGACTTGCATTGTGAGAAGAAGCATTTTGTAACACTGTAAAGGAGGCAGCAAAACCTACAGGGCAAGCCACAAACCTATTTCTTCTTTTTGGGAATGTTTTGTTTAGGTTTCGAACAGATATCTTCTACATAAAACACACTGAGGAGACTAAACAAATCAATACCCATAAAGCAGTTCAGATTGCATAATAAGAACCTATACATGCTAGACAAAATGTCTCTCTTTGGGTAATCTAGTCAGGATTATAATGGAGTGAAAGGAAAAGAATACATTGAAATGTAAATTAGAAAATAAGAACATTGTGGCATTGTTTCTTAAGACCAAATAAATCTTCAATGACATATTGAAAAAGTAAATAAATGCATTATGCTTTTCTCATTTCAGCTAATACTAAAAATATATCACTTACTAACAATGAGGGACCATGTCAAATTGGTGATAATAATCAAATGTCTTATGGGGTGACTGGACTTCATCATCAAAGATTTGATAACCCAAGGACTCAGAATACTCGCTGGTACAGTCCTACCAGTTACCATGCACCACCTCAGAGTAAGCATTTATAAATAAAAATTTTCAATATTTTATACTGCAGCCATGTTCAAAAAATAAAGTAAATGATAAACTTTATACATGTCATTTCAGCTGTGAATATTCAAATCAGTGACAACACGGGTGCAATACAAATTGGAGACAACAATACAATGTTTGTTAGGGGCTCAAGTCAATATAGATCAGACACTAAACCTATCACTCCACAACCTGGCCAAACTGCACGTATAAGCTCTCTCACACCAACAAAAAGTGTGCATAGCTCACAACCATCCCTCTCTTCACAAGTGCGTCTCCCTACAAAGGAAGGAGAAGCTTTTTCTGATGCAGCTCAGCCTACACAAGAGACTGAAAGACAAACTTATCAACCACTAGAAAGAGCAACTACACAGGATATCACTGTGAGCAATTCATTACAAGGAAAGGATAATATAATTTCAAGCAGCTCTTCAGGAGAACAGAACAACTCTAAGCAATAATTCCTGGCATTAACTATAGAAATGCTTGTTAAAGTCTGTGAAAAACGTGGTGCATATCTGGATAAAAAAAAAAAAAGGTTGGCTACCGCACCAAAGTCTGCTTACTCCAGACACCCCATGAAAACAGAACCTTATCTTGCAGAACTTCAGTTTACAGCTTGTGGATATAGCCGTTCCAGAATTAAGTGTAGAAATCTGAAACCATACCTACAATTTGTACTGCTTAACATTAAATACCGATGGGGCTTTCCATTGAAACAGTTTTTTTAACCACTGGGATTGCCAGTTTCAAACATTCTTACCTGTGGATATGCATAAGTGCTTCCAAGAAATAGGTTTTGAAAAACCTTCCACAGTAACCTCATCTCATCATTCTCCTCCCAGAAAAGCAGCTATACCATCCTCAACTCCTCCACTACTTACACCCCCAAGAACCCCGTCTTCACCAGCCACAGTTCTCAATAACTCTGTCAACTACAGGTGCAAAGTTTTCAAACACATTCATATTGATGAGTATCCATACCTTTGTCTTCATCTCATTTATTTTGCTGAAATGTGGCTTTGACACTTTAAACCTTCTCTTTTGTACTCAACACAACAGACTACCTTTACAATGACGTCTCACCCCTTTTCTGCCATGATCTTGTCACTTCCCTCAACAACAGCTCGTTTTGTCCTCTGTGACAGTTGCCACTGTCACCTCACACTGAATTTGGCCCTGGCCACTACAGTCTTGGCAAACAGAAGACACCAGAAGTCTGAAAAGACATAGTCGTGCTTTTAAGCAACTGTGGCATAAATCTAAACCTAATCCCTGCCAGACTTTACCCCATCTAAATCTGCCCTGCAAAAATACAGTTTCTGTGCTTGCGCTGCCAAACAGACCAGATCATCACACTCATTAACACCCTCTCATTCAGTCATCATCAGATTTTTTTTCAACCCTTAACATTCTGCTTCATCCATCACCATCTCTACCTACTAACTTATTAACTACCCAAGAGATCGCCAATTATTCACACAAGACTGACGCAATTCGGGAAGAAGTTTCCGCTATCCAGATATCTCCCACACCTAACATAACAGGTCTAACATTACATTTGTAATGCTATCACCCTCAGTAGCCATTTAGTTTGATGGGTCCTCTGTTCTGCCATGACTCCTTAAATGGCTCTGTCCCCACTGACACACCTGGTTATAGACTGAAGGACACTCACACCTGTGTAACTTAAGCATTAGTAGATTACCACTCTACAACAGTACACCGAAAATAGGTCACAGGCAACTTGAAAATCAATAAGATGAGTGCATGATGGAAAGGTAAGTGAATACAATGTATATAACAACAGAATATATTAGATTACCTGACCGGTGGGATAGCCTCCCCTATGGCCATTAACTTACACAACAATAAGGCTAAGCCCCGTTCCACTAATCCACACAGTATCAGTAAGAATAGCATTAACCATGAAAGCATGAATGGCATAAAAGGAAGCCTCACTGTAATTCTTAGCAATAGCTACTCAAACAATATTTCTGGGTGCACTCTATGCATACAGCTCCAATAATGGGTGGGTGTATGCATTTCTGGCAAAGGTGTACTCCTGGTGGTGTATAAAGTACCTGGTGCCTAATTATCAATGTTAGCCCATTGTTGTTGGGGCCCTTCTGTAAGGTGATGCATATGTATCTGTCTCTTTAAAGCTGTACACTGCACAGCCACTGAGGGGTGGCTGGTGGGCTGTTAAGTAAGGGCGGCCTCAGTTAGCATTAATTGTGGGCAGCAAGTAGGTAAACTAGGTAGTTCCACTCACCACTCCAGATATACTGCAGCAAAGATCCAGTACACTTGGCAATCAGTTGTCCCAGAAGTCTCACAATCAGGTCCTGATACGACTCAATCTCTCAGCTCTCTGCAGCACAGTCCTCAGACTACCATGGACACAGCAAAAGCACTCAAACCCTGTACATGCTGTGTCCTCTCTGACGCAGTGTACAGACTCCAGCAATAGGTCTGCACTGTCCTGTTCTCCAGGCTGGTCTGCCCTGATCTCTGCAGATTTGCACAGTAAAAGTTCTGGACTCCCCTCCTCAGTGTGCAATGAATCATAGGTATTATGGTTCAGAGTCCATCCATTTGTAATGTACATCGCCCCTTGGGGACTACATCCCCCAGTGTCCATTGCAGAAAGTCCAAGTCTTCTCCCCCTTGCTGATGATTAGTCTTGCTGCTGCCAGGAGGGAGGGGGAGCAGGAGTGAGGGGGATAAAGTGGGCAGAAACTCACAACCCGCAGCTGCATCTGTCACTTCTGCTCTGTTTACACATAACCACTCCAACAGTATACCAGCAGGGGGGATCAATCACACATACAGCCGTTCCAGCCCACTCTGTGGACAGTTTACAAAGTACAAAAACAAAGGGTAGGGAAGCCCATGCAGTCCTCAATCCATAAGCTGCCGGTTAAACATTCACTACTTTTGTCTTTTGACCCTTTTACCATTGAGGAGTAGCTATACTTTTGTACGACACCCACCTAACCACCCCCTGGTCCCCATTCCCTCACAACTACTTAGGTCAGTTTCTTGCTCTATTCTACACTCTCTTACATCTCTAATCTCTCCCTCTCTACCAGCATCTTTTACACCTCTCTAAAACATGCACTGGTCATGCCCATACTTTAAAATCACTTCCTGAACAACTTATTTCCCATCTACTTGCTCCCATTTACCTCCAAAATTCCAGAAAGCCTAGTCTAAAATCGTATGAGCCACCACCTCGCTGATAATGACCTTCTTGACTCCTTTCATTCTGGCTTTCATCTGCAACACTCCATAGAAACTGAAATTACCTATTGGTAAAACCAATGGTCACTACTCAATATTCATAGGCTTAGACCTTTCTGCTGCCTTGATGCAGTTGATCACCCACTCCTCCTAATGAAACTGCACTGACTTGGACTGATGTTGCTATTTTATGGTTCTCCTATTTCAGCAGGCATTCATTGTTACCTACAACTCCTATCTCCTGCTCTCCTCTTCCTCTTCCCATAGGGGTCCCCAAAAACGCAATCCTCATGTCCCGTATAGTCTCCATTGCACCACCTCCCTGGGTCAGTAAACCTTCCCACTGCTTCCAATACCATCTCTATGCACCCAAATCTAACTCTCTACTCCTAACATCACCCCTTCTGTCTCCTCATGCATCAATAATTTACTTACTGACATATCAGCATGGATGTCAGACCACTTCCTCAAACTCAATATGTCCAAAACTGAGCTCATAATATTCCTACCCCGGTCCCCATCAACAGCCAGGGTGCTAGGTGTAATCTTGACCTCTCCTTTCAGTCCCACATCCAATCACTGTCCAAATCTTTCCTGCTTAACCTCCTCAACATTTCCAAAATGTATCCTTTTTTTACAAATAACACCAGAATGCTTCTAATTCTCTCCCTTGTTATCTCTCACTTCACTGGCAACTTACTCCTTGTTAACCTACATTTACAAAGGCTATTAGCCTTTGTTCTGTCATGAATGTTGCTTCCAGAATTATTCACCCTACCTGCAGTTTAGAGGCCAATGCTACTTTCTGCCAGTCACTCCACTGGCTTCCAATCACTCAACTAATAAAATTCAAAATGCTAACAATATTATAAAAAACCATTCACATCTCTGCCCCAAGCTACGTCACCAACCTCATCTTAAAATGTCACCTAAACAGGGGCGCCCGGGCAATAGGGGATCATGGGGCCCCTGTGTCCTCATCAACACCCAAAAAAGCCTATGAAAAAGCCAATGAAAGGTACCAGGGGCATCTCATGGGGCCCCCTACTGACCCTGGGCCCTCAGGCAGTGCCCGAGTGTTCGAATGGTCAGTCCACCCCTGCACCTAAACCATCCTTTTTACCCCTTCCACAACCTCTGTAAGGGACCCAGATTAGCTGCTGTTTCCCCTAAGCTAGCCAAGGGTTCTGCCCCATTTCTTCTTCAGATAGGATACGCATACACCTGTCTTTAGGAGAAAGTCCACCATTTTGTGTTCCACCTACTCAAGGCTCGAGTCCCAACTTTCTCGCAGCACTCACATTTCTCAGGACCAATGCCCACCTTCTGTAATAAAGAATGTCTACACAGGATGCTTTTCAATTATTTACTGAAGAACATGAGCAAACTTGGCACAACAGCTTCACATCTTCACCTTTTCTCAAGCACAGTGCAGAATACCCCAGTGCCACCAATACGAACTCCTAAAGTCCATCCATCTTCCCAAATGCTCTGAGTCCACCAGCAATGTGTCCTCACGTGGAAGGGATACTGCTCCTCAGGCTTCAGACCTACATGCTGTAAATCGGAGGTAGTCAGTTCTCATCAGTCTTCTACTCAGGGCTCTACCCATGCCAGAATATAGAGGGCACAGTACTCGACCCACTAGCATAAGGGCAGTGGTCTCTTTAAAAGGGGTACTACTACCTGCTTACAACTTTTACATTACCTCCAGGACTTTTTCAGAGGCTAACTCTTGTTCTGAAACTTACTACCCCAATATGTCTGCCTTTAGGCGATCTTTAAAAAGTAATTTCTTCAAGGAAGCCTACTAAACAATATGATAGTGTGACAAGAACACGCCTATCTGAAAAAGAAGGTTTCTAAAAAGAAGTTTCTTCAAGGAAGCCCACTATGCCTTCACCTAAAAACTGCACTTTTACTTTCTCCATGAGCTCATCCCTGACAACTAATTCCCTTTGTATCACTTGCCCTTCCCTTTAGATTGTAAGCTCTCACAAGCAGGGTGCCCCTATCTTTCCTGTATTGAAATTTATTGTAGCTGTACTTTTGCTCTTTATTTTGTAAAGTGCTGTGCAAACTGTTAGCTCTTTATAGTTCCTGTATAATAATAATAATAACAATAATATGTTTTTGCATTCACTGCTGACCAGGCCTTATTTGCACCCACCAGAGCAGCACACCACATCATCCTGCATTCACTGTTTCCTCCTTTCGTCTCCAGTCTCTTTTTCCCCATCCCTTCCCCTATCTCAGCCCCCCCCCACACACACACACACTGTCATGTTTCATATTGACTGTCATATGCCTTTAAGTGTTTCTATATTTTGTTTCTGCTCCTCCCTTTCCTCTGGTTTAGTTAATGCTGTATAGATAGCCCTCCCCCTTTCCTAGAAATGCATTGCAGCTCTAGCCTCATGTCGTGGAGCAGGAAACATTATGATCTTTTGACCTATTGAATGTTCATTGTTGTAAGATTCTCTCAGTGTATGGAATAAACTTCACAAGATCTACAAGATGTCTTATCGATTGAGTCACTGACTGTGGTATCCAGCTGAGGTTGAAGTTATCGCTATCTCATCACAATTGTAAGTTACAGAGATCACACTATCAATGCTTAGATTGGAGAGACAGAACAGTCAAAAGATCAGTGGAATGCTTCAAAGGATCCTGCAAGTCAAAGGATCAGTGAAATGTCTTCATAAGAATCCTTGCTAGCTAGAATACACAGTGAGATGTTACATGGTTACTGGATATAACAGCTATAGACAGTGCAGTCACCTCTACACAAATCTGTACATGTCTCCAAGTATATCCCAGCATAACACTCATCAGTGTCAGGACAAATTATTGATGTGAATGTTTTACAACTGCAAGTTTATTCACTGTATCTGTATGCATTGCCACATAGCTTGCCTGTGAACTTATAAGAAAGAAAAAGAAAACCTTCCTGCAATCATTGCCTAGGAAACCTGAACTCAGTCACAGAAAAAGTGATACATTTCTCTGTAAACTTTCTATCAACTCCTCTCCTTGCTAACATGATGTTTCAGGAAAGTAATATGCAGTCTGGGGAAACTAATACACAACCACAATCAGAGCTTCATCCAGAGCAGGATTTAGATAAAAGAGAAAAATGATTAAGAAATCCAACCTGGAAAGTGCAAGAAAATCTTAATGCTTACAAGGAAGAATTGCTATTTAATATTAATGACTTATGGTCTAATACTGTTAAATGCATGCCTGCTCTCTCCCAACAATCTCATGAGCCAATACAACTAGAGGGCACTATCCAGCAATTGAAAGTTGCTTATGAGAATTATCAAAGATTGTGTGTTAAATATATTGTTCTGTTAAAGCGGTATAACACTCAAAGGTCATTGGAAGAATTAATGAGTTTTGAGGATCTCAATCTTGAAAGAGGCAATTTAGTGGTGCGAACAAAGACAAAGGCAGAAGTGAGAATAACACAACTCCATGAATCCAGATCATATCGCTCTGCATCTACTAGACGCTCCTCAAGATCTTCAAAATCCCTACAATCAAGGTCTTCTACACTCAATCAACAACTAATAAAAGCCCGTGCTGATGCTGAAGCTTCTAAAATTCAGGCAGCTTTCGCCAAAAGAAAGCAGAAATAGAGGCTCAGGCCTCATATAAGATCGCAGAAATGGAGGCTCAGGCCGCACATAAGAACACAGAAATGGAGGCTCAGGCCGCACATAAGAACGCAGAAATGGAGGCTCAGGCCGCACATCAGAAAGCAGAAATGGAGGCCTAGGCCGCAGATAAAGCAGAAATGGAGGCTCAGACCGCACATCAGAAAGCAGAAAAAGAAGCTGAAGCCACGCGTCAAAAGGCAGAAATTGAAGGTTTGGAAAAACAATGTGAGCATGCCACAGCCATGGCAAGATTAAGGGTCTTAGAACAAGCCGCTAGTGAAAACGAAAGAGACAACAGTTCCAGACACTCAGTTGTATCTTATGTCTCAGATTCTTCACACACCTCTCCAGAACGTCGACTCCCTGTCACAGCAGCCAAAGTACTCAATCAAAGTCTCTTCTCTGCACCTACTGTACCTCAAGATGATTTGCCCTTATATCCTCTAATACATCAGACTGCAGCATCTCAGCTAGCCACAGACACTGGTGTGTATTTAATAGACCGTCCATCATACTTTGGCACCAACAGAATACCTTCTAGAAAACGCACTACTCTACAAACTAACATGCCAATGGACTTTAAGCCAACTCCGGCATTGAATGCCTTAGCAGCAACATCTGTTCCCAAGTCACTCCACGTAAGTCCACCAACCGTCACAACCAACTCTGTTCCACGTGCAGTCATGCACTCAAAATATGAAAACACGGACATGTCACAGTTTGCTAAATACATGCTCCGCAGAGAGCTTGTTAAGACAGGCCTCACCAAGTTTGATGAAAAGCCTGAAAATTACAGAGGCTGGAAACCCACTTTTAAGGCCACAATGAGTGAACTAGACATCAGTGCCACAGAGGAATTAGATCTGCTTAACAGATGGCTAGGTCCCCAGTCTACTGAACGCATCAGTAGGCTCAAAGCAGTTCATATTGACAACCCTGCTGCAGGCCTTAATGCTGCTTGGGGCAGACTTGAACATACCTTTGGCAGCCCAGAGGCCATTGAAGATGCTTTATTCAAAAGGTTGCAAAGCTTCCCAAGGATTTCTGCTAGCGACAATCTAACGTTTCAAGAATTCAGCGATGTTCTATTAGAGCTTCAACTTGCTAAGGCTGACATCAACTTATCTGGTCTCAGTTACCTTGACACCTCTCATGGCATCAAATCTATTGTTCTCAAGCTACCATATGGAATTCAAGAAAGATGGGCAGCGCTTGGATCAAAGTATAAGGTAGAACATAGAGTTGCCGTTTCTCCCTTTTCCTACTTCTGTGAGTTCATCCAAAGAATTGCAGACACTAAGAATGACCCAAGTTTCTCATATGGGGACTGTAACCTTCTTAGTACACTCTCTCCAAGACCTACGAACACACTTATGTCGCACAAAGACCATAGAGGTCCAGCGTTAGTGAAAAGGACTAATGTTCTACCTACACCTGCTACAGTTCTTGAAAAGACTGATCAAAACAAGAGAATTGAGGACCCAAATCGCCAGTGTCCAATACATAACAAACCACATCCACTTAAGAAATGTATCAGCTTCAGAAAGAAAACCCTCCAAGAACATAAGGAACTTTTGAGGAAATTTGGGGTTTGCTGTGCCTCCACAGAACACTTTGCAAGGACAGTAAAGCGATCATCAAACGTATAGAGTGTGACAGTGATGACCATGTGCAAGCTCTTAATATTCGCACAACTCTACTACGCTCACAATCTTCCTAAGGCAAAGTAAGGTGGGGAGCACCCAGATCAAGCAGCACCTACCACCCCAGTGTTCTCCTCATGTACAGAGGTCTGTGGAGAAGGATTCTGCGACAAATCCTGTGCAAAGATATGCTTAGTCCGTGTATACCCCAAAGGTCAACCTGAAAAGGCCATAAGACTGTATACTATTCTGGATGATCAGAGTAACAGATCTCTTGCAAGAACACAGTTTTTTGAACATAACTGGAGATGCTCTGCCTTATACTCTAAGCACTTGTTCCGGCACTACGGAAGTCTTAGGTAGGAGAGCCAGTGGTCTTGTAGTTGCTCCTCTGAATGACAATGTGGAAATATCTTTGCCTATTATCACTGAGTGCAACCAGATTCCAAGCATCAAAGAGGAGATCCCTACTCCTGAAGCTGCTTTTCACCATTTTCACTTAAAGCACATATCCAACCAAATACCAGCCCTCGATGAAAGTGCCGATATCCTGCTGTTACTTGGTCGAGACATCCTAAGGGTGCACAAAGTTCGTCATCAAATCAACGTTCCACACAATGCACCATATGCTCAGCGTCTGGATCTAGGATGGGTCATCCTAGGAAATGTCTGCCTAGACAAGGACAGGAGGTCCTACTCAGTCTCTTCCTTTAAAACACATTTCCTGTCAAATGGACGAACAACTTGTTCTGCACAATGACCACATAAATATATTGTGAGAGAAAGACTGTTTGAAAAAAGGTGCAGAACGGCACATCATACAAGACATTAAGAAAGCTCTTAATCTCTGGGATGACAACATCAGCAAAACATTGTTCGAGGTAACCACTAAAGACAATGAGTTGGCAGCTACCATAGAAGACAAAGAATTCTTGAAAACCATGAGTAGAGTTCTACCAAGATGATTCCAACAGTTGGGTATCACCTCTACCATTTCGTACCAAAAGAAAGAGACTACCAACCAACAGGGTACATGCAGAATCTCGGCTTGTTTCTTTAAATCGTAGTTTGAACCAGAAGCCTGAGATGAAAAAACACTTTGTGGACTTTATGCAGAAGGTGTTTGAGAGAGATCATGCTGAGCCTGCACCCCCTCTTATGGAAGAAGAATGTTGGTACTTACCATGCTTTGGTGTCTACCATCCTCGCAAGCCTGATCAAATTAGGGTGGTCTTTGACTCAAGTGCTCGTCATGAAAGCGTCTCCCTCAATGACAATCTTCTCACTGGGCCTAATCAGAACAACAATCTGTCAGGGAGCGAGGAGCCAGACACACAAGGAGGTGCAATTAAAGGTAGGTTTATTAATATAAAAATAAGACAAGAGTCTATGCAAGTCCAACAGCGGAAATCGTAGCCAAAGCCGGGGGCAAGAGCCAGGAAGAATCGTCGCCAGAGCCAGGATCAGGAGCCAGGAAGAATCGTCGCCAGAGCTGGGATCAGGAGCCAGGAAGAATTGTCGCCAGAGCCGGGATCAGGAGCCAGGAAGAATGGTCGCCAGAGCCGGGGTCAGAAGCCAGGAGTAGTCTTAGCCTAAGCCAAGTCGGTATCCAGGAAAGCAATGAGTAGCTAAACAGGAGCTTGTTGTTGTGCAAAAGACAGGACACGAATGCAATGGACAGCCACAAACAGCAGAATTATATGTGATAAGCCGCCACCTCCTGGGGGAGGAGCCGCAGAGGGCTGAAAGCATAAAGGATCCCACAATACTTTGCAGACACCTAAGATGGATGCCAGCACATGGAACAGCACAAGGTCTGAGGAAAGGTAGGACCTTGACACAATCTCATAGGAGTTTTACTTTGCTTCAGACAAGAGGCAATTGCTGTTATGGCTGACATTCAGAAGATGTTCCACTGTTTCATCGTCCACGAAGATTACAGAAACGTCCTCAGGTTCCGATGGTACCACAATAATGATGTCAATGATGAAGTCATAGACTATCGAATGAAGGTACATGCTTTTGGTAACAGTCCTTCCCCTGCAGTAGCAATTTATCGACTGAGGAAAACAGCTCAAGAGGGCGAGAAAGAATTTGGATCTGATGCAAGACAGTTCATCAAAAGGAATTTCTATGTAGACGACAGACTCAAATCTCTGCCCAATGAAGAAGAAGCTATTGACCTTCTTACTAGAACCCAGAACATGCTTGCCACTGCAAACCTCAGACTTCACAAAATCATTTCTAACAGCAACAAGGTCATAATAGCCTTTCCTTCTGATGACCAGGCTGTCAGTGTGGAGACATTCCAACTAGGATTTGACCTTTCTGTTACACAACGCAGTCTTGGATTGCTTTGGAATTGTTAAACAAGACACATTCACGTTTCGAGCAACAGCCTGTGACAAGCCCTTCACAAAGCGAGGAGTATTGTCTACAGTGAAAAGCATTTATGATCCCTTAGGTTTCATTACACCTCTCACCATTCAGGGTAAGATACTGCTGAGACAACTTACTTCTGAAAGCTCAGACTGGGATATCCCCTTGCCCAAGGAGAAACAACAAAGGTGGGAATCCTGGAAATAGTCTCTAAAAGCATTAGAACAACTCCAGATACCACGCTCTTACACCCAAGCATCCTTAAAGAATACTACCAGAAGAGAGATTCATGTCTTCTCTACGCCTGAACAATGGCACTATGTTCCCACAAGCCTCAACCCTGCTGACTGTGGCAGTCGTGCAGTACCTACTACTGCATTTTGGGACATATCTTGGCTATATCCACCATGAAAGAAGGTTCTGCACACCTCTACTTCAGGCCTATAAAGGAACTACTGTAGTACTTCTTTTGCCCAAAGAGGAAGACAAGTCATCAACCTGAATTAAAGGGAGGTAAGAAGGAATGTGCATGTTGCTGCCTTCCCCTCTGAATATGGATTTCCATGTCTCAGCCTGGACTTTTGAGACCAACATCTGCAAGTATTATGCTAAATGTTTGCATTGTTTTCCTTTGTTCTTCCTTTCCTTCTTGTTTTGCAGATGTTCCTGGAAAGAATCTTCATTATTGATATTGGACTTGAACTAAAGTTTATTATAATAGAAATCATAAATTTCGACGGGGAGTGTCATGTTTCACATGACTGTCATATTGACTGTCATATGCCTTTAAGTGTTTCTATATTTTGTTTCTGCTCCTCCCTTTCTTTGGTTTAGTTAATGCTGTATAGATAGCCCTCCCCCTTTCCCAGAAATGCATTGCAGCTCTAGCCTCATGTCATGGAGCAGGAAACATTATGATCTTTTGACCTATCGAATGTTCATTGTTGTAAGATTCTCTCAGTTTATGGAATAAACTTCACAAGATCTACAAGATGTCTTATCGATTGAGTCACAGACTGTGGTATCCAACTGAGGTTGAAGTTATCGCTATCTCATCACAATTGTAAGTTACAAAGATCACACTATCAATGCTTAGATTGGAGAGACTGAACACACACACACACGCACTTTTTTTTTGGTAAATTGCTTTTATTGCAGTTTTATAGAAAAGCAGAAATACAAACATTTGCACCTGTTAAAACAAATATGGTGCTAGGCATTAGACAGTAACAACCCAGATGCAAACATACGTCCACCCATGGCCTAATTACCACTATGTCCCCCTTCTTTTTAATGGTCAGGCTGGCACTCTCCTGTTCTGCAGAAATTCCCACCTAGTCCTTAAAGATAATCATTCCTACAAGCATCTTGTGCTTTAACCTGCATAAAATCACGTAGTTCATGGTTTAATTCAAGGCCTGGTATGAACAGTACACATCCACAGCCACATTATGATATGTTTTTGAATCCCTTATGGAAAAATAATCCAAAACACCTTTACATGGAAAAAAAATAATTCTTGCTTTGCATTCAATAAATAGAGAACCAGATCCCAACGGATTGACTATGTAGGGCATACTGTATGATCAAATTACTGCTAAATGCTCCAGAGATGTCCTAATCATGGAAAGCTCTTACAAAGTCCTATATAGTTGCGACTATACCCCAGCCCAATTAGCTAGATTCATTCCAACCTACACAACCCCCAATGTTTCCTCAGTTGCCCCTCCTAGTAAAATGGCAAAGTTCTGGTGGTATTGCCAAGTAGCATGGAGAGTTTGCACATGGATTTATTACCGTCTTCACACAAATCTTCACAAAAGCCCCTGTGAAGCACTGCTCTGCAAACGTATCCCTACTCTGTCCTGTACAGAACAAGCACTCCTACTACATGTTTTGTAGCTGAAGATTCCCAAAGCTTCAAATCAGTCAAAAATAGATTTAATAGTATCATGATCAACAAAAAAATTATAACAATTTTGACTGACACTCATGAAAATAATTCCCAATATATGGCAACCCTAGATATCTTACTCATATCCTCCAGTTTTTGATAGATCTCTAAATCCATTTGAATGCCTGAGGTGCTGCTTCCACGGGGGCCACTTCTACCACATTACTAAATGCCATCTTTAGTTTACCTGTCAAACATTCTGATCTGCAAATTGTTAAAATACTAATGATCCTCTATACTTTGTTCTGGTATTTCTCAAAAAACCTTTTGTGAGAGAAAAACTTGGGTTGGGTGGTAAATGCAGTAAAATTGTCAAGTTGCATATATCAGCCTGAAGCAAAGCGTAAAGCGATGATTTATCACATTTGGTTATTAGGCCTTTTGCAGACAGGACCATCTAGAAGCAGTATGTCCTTCCTGGAGTTTTAGTGTGCCTGGGACAGGTGCAGTGTCCAGTCCCGCTGCAGGCAAACTGTCAAAGTCTATGGCATGCAGTGGTTGGACTGGGCTCAATGCTGTACCAAGTGGTACCTGTGTTTAAGGCTCTATGTATTCAGGGACAAAGACCTGTATGCAAGGGGGGTTATAGGAACAAAGTTAAATCTCTGGCCAGATTCACTGCCTGCGTTCCAAAAGCCATGACCAGATTCACTATCTCTGTTACAGTCCTAAACAGACAAAGTGCAAAAAAAGAGGTCACATCAAAATATACAATTAAGAGTTTTAAAAACATATTGGGTATTATTGTAAACCTTAATGTTTTTTAAAATAACAAGCATGTCATATTTACCTGCTCTGTGCAAATGTTTTGCATGGAGCATCCCTGATCCTCCTCTTCTTGGGTCCCACTGTCAGGGTCCTGTCCACAGCAGAAGTTCTGGCGTTTCTGCTAATACTCTACATGGCCGCAGAAGGACACATCAGCCTCAGTCTGGTGCCAGACGGCCTTTATACGGAGGCTCATCACTTCCTCTGGTTGCTGGATGATCTCTAGCTCCCTGTGGTTTGTTCCTGCTTCCTGTTTCCTGTTACCTGTGACTTCCTGATTCCGACCCAGTTTGTACTTGGACCTGTCTGCTCTACTGACCCCCTGATCTGATCTCAGCTTGGCTAAAGGATACTCTTTCTCTCGCTCCTCCGTGTATGACCTTGGCTATGCCACCTGACCATGTCTGTTCTGTTTCCCACCCGGTACCTGACCTTGGCTCAGACTGACTTACCCGCAAACATCCAAATCCCGGAAGGCTTGCATACCATGCACAGGCGCCTCCAGTCTGCAGACCTATCCCCGTGCACCAGCTGTGCTTCTGAGTGGACCATCAACCAGCACTCCTACAGGCGACCTGTGCAACTTTGGGCCTGACTCCCGCTGTCCCACTCTCAGGGGAGTCCGGAACTTAGCCGCAAGGGAAGCCCTCTCTCCATTGGCCTCCATCACCAGATACGTGATACCCACGCTGGGGCTCCTGACTCCTCCTCTTCTTGGTGTGCCACCATAGAAAGCCACTTCCTATTGTGGACACAGAGCTCAGCTCGCCTCAGTTCCTTTTTCACTGTGCAACTTTGGGCCTGACTCCCGTTGTCCCACTCTCAGGAGAGTCCGGAACTTAGCCGCAAGGGAAGCCCTCTCTCCATTGGCCTCCATCACCAGGTACGTGATACCCACGCTGGGGCTCCTGACTCCTCCTCTTCTTAGTGTGCCACCATAGGAAGCCACTTCCTATTGTGGACACAGAGCTCAGCTCGCCTCAGCTCCTTCTTTACTGGCTGTGATTGACAGCAGTGAGAGACAATTGTGCACACTGCTGGATTGAGATCAGACTCAGGAAAGTATAAGAGGGAACTGGGGGGGGGGGTGATGAGGGGGGAGCTGCAGGCAGCAGGTGTTTAACTTCACGCATAGAATGCATGAAGGTAAAAACCTGTGTTTTTTCCTTTTTATTATTTATAATATCATTATATCATTTATAATATTTTATAATATGTAAAAGGAAACAAAATTTGTTAGAAATACACAGATGGCTAATTAAAATATACAATTAAAGCATTGGGAAAAAAATATCTCCCTCTTTCAACATTCAAGGGTATTTTTCATCTTTCAAGTACTGTTGCTTATATGAGGTGGTCACTAGAGATGAGCGAATCGAACTTGGCGAAGTGGAATTCGTTTCGAATATTAGGAAAATTAGCAGACTTCGGATGCGCGAATCGAAATTTTTCCAAAAATGGCGGCGACATGTGCGGCGACGGAGCGGGGATCTCTGGGAAAGCGCGCAGACAAGGCGCGCTGACCCATAATGCATTCATTCATGACATGTGATCGCATTAGCCAATCAGCAGCCAGCCAGCCAGCACTGTGTAATGGTCGAGCTATAAATTGCGGCCATTTTAGAATTCTCCATTTGCCTCCAGTCATTCAAGAGAGGCAGACCTGGCTGTATTGAGGGAGAGAGTTAGGGACACAGAAACGTTACTTAGGGACACAGAAACGTTACTTAGGGACACAGAAACGTTACTTAGGGCCACAGAACCGTTACTTAGGGCCACAGAATCGTTACTTAGGGACACAGAACCGTTACTTAGGGCCACAGAAACGTTACTTAGGGACACAGAACCGTTACTTAGGGCCACAGAATCGTTACTTAGGGACACAGAACCGTTACTTAGGGCCACAGAAACGTTACTTAGGGACACAGAACCGTTACTTAGGGCCACAGAAACGTTACTTAGGGACACAGAAACGTTACTTAGGGCCACAGAAACGTTACTTAGGGCCACAGAACCGTTACTTAGGGCCACAGAATCGTTACTTAGAGACACAGAACCGTTACTTAGGGCCACAGAAACGTTACTTAGGGCCACAGAACCGTTACTTAGGGACACAGAAACGTTACTTAGGGCCACAGAACCGTTACTTAGGGCCACAGAATTGTTACTCAGGGACAGACACAGAATTGTTACTGAGGGACACAGAATTGTTACTGAGGGCCACAGAATTGTTACTGAGGGACACAGAATTGTTACTCAGGGACAGACACAGAATTGTTACTCAGGGACAGACACAGAATTGTTACTCAGGGACAGGCACAGAATTGTTACTGAGGGACACAGAATTGTTACTGAGGGACACAGAATTGTTACTCAGGGAAAGACACAGAATTGTTACTCAGGGACAGACACAGAATTGTTACTCAGGGACAGACACAGAATTGTTACTCAGGGACAGACACAGAATTGTTACTGAGGGACACAGAATTGTTACTGAGGGACACAGAATTGTTACTCAGGGCCACAGAATTGTTACTGAGGGACACAGAATTGTTACTGAGGGACACAGAATTGTTACTCAGGGACAGACACAGAATTGTTACTCAGGGACAGACACAGAATTGTTACTCAGGGACAGACACAGAATTGTTACTCAGGGACAGACACAGAATTGTTACTGAGGGACACAGAATTGTTACTGAGGGACACAGAATTGTTACTCAGGGACAGACACAGAATTGTTACTCAGGGACAGACACAGAATTGTTACTGAGGGACACAGAATTGTTACTGAGGGACACAGAATTGTTACTCAGGGACAGACACAGAATTGTTACTCAGGGACAGACACAGAATTGTTACTCAGGGACACAGAATTGTTACTGAGGGACACAGAATTGTTACTGAGGGACACAGAATTGTTACTCAGGGACACAGAATTGTTACTCAGGGACAGACACAGAATTGTTACTCAGGGACACAGAATTGTTACTCAGGGACACAGAATCGTTGAATTAAAGAGTATGTCAGACAACATGCAGAGGAGTGGCAGAGGAGGCAATGTTTTAGGAGCAAGCAGACGTGGCAGCAGAGGAAGGGGTCGAGGCAGCACTAGTCGCAGCCAGAGGCCAGTGCTCCTGGTGTCATCCAGCGGTCGTGTCTCCACCGACAACCCTGCCGTCATCGATTGGTTGGCTCGGTCGTCTTCCTCTTCCCAGGTCACCTCTGACACCTACAGCCAACGGTCGGTGGGTACGTCAGACACAACCGTTAGTTGGCATGGCCCGGGAGCAAGCCCACTGAAATCACGTGTCCACTACCTGCCCCTGTCCTTTGGTGTTCCCTCACCAAGCGAAGTATCGCATGCTGTGGGCTCAGCCCCACTGTACAGTGAGGAAGAGCTAACAGAGGGCGGTCAGGAACGGGGGAGACATCCGCCTCTTCAGCAGCCAGGCGAAGAAGTACTGGCGAGGAGAGTGGCTCGGTAGCCGGTCTAGAGACAGGTCTGTCTCCTGACCCACACGCAGCCGAGGGGGCTAGTAGTGAGGCGGAGACCCTAATTGATGATGATGAGGCTGATCGCACTTGGCAGCCTCGTCGTCATCAGGCTATTGCTTCCGCATCATCAGGAGAAGAGGGTGGCAGCTTGGCAGCGAGCAAAACAGTCGGTGGGTTGCCCAGGAGGCAGCAGGGTCGCAGCAGTGTCAGTGGAGGCAAATGGCCACGGAGTAGAGCACCAGCTCCACTGCAGCCTACCACCACGGCCAGTAGTGGTGCCGGTGTGCACGGAGGAAGTAGCAGTCAGCCAGTGAGGAGTATTGGGGGCAAAGTTTCCTACTCGGCGGTGTGGCAATTTTTCATCAAGCCGCCCGAGGAAGTAAACGTAGCCGTATGTCGACTATGTGGCCAGAAAGTCAAGCGTGGCCAGGGGGCCCATGTTGGAACTACAGCGTTGCGTCAGCATATGCAGCGTCGCCATTCGGTGGCCTGGGAAAACCGTGATAAAGATACGGCGGTTCTGCCTGCCCCAGCCCCCGCTCCATCACCCGCTCCGTTACTTGCTCCGTCACCCGACGTCAATCGCCCTCTATCAGCCAGTCAAGGCTCCAACACCTCTGCTGAGGGGAGTTGTTGCTCGTTGGCAACTTCCGCTCGTTCAGATGCTCCTTCTCCTGCTACTCCTCTTCACGGATTCCGTCAGCAGTCTTTCTTGGAATCCGTTTCCAAGAGACAACAGTTTGCGAGCACGCACCCGACGGTGCAAAAGCTGAACGTCCTCCTGTCCAAGACGCTGGTGCTGCAGTCCCTCCCTTTCCAAGTGGTGGACTAAGCACCTTTCCGAGAAATGATGACTTGTGCCGCACCGCGGTGGAGAGTGCCAAACCGGCATTTCTTCGCCAAAAAGGCAGTGCCAGCCCTGCATTCACATGTAGAAGAGATGATGGGCCAGTCTTTGAGCATGTCGGTCTCTGCCAAAGTGCACGGCAGCGCCGACGTGTGGAGCTGTAACTACGGTCAGGGACAGTACATGTCATTTACGGCCCACTGGGTGAACGTGGTGCCGGCACAGCCGCACCAGCAACTTGGACAGGTCACGCCGCTTTTGCCTCCACGTTTGCACGTCCTTGGTCCACAAAAGATGTCCGCCTCTACCACCTCTTCTTCCTTCGTGTCCTCAGCCGCCACCCCCGTGCCAAGTCCCATTACCCGACCGGCATATCACATGTGCAGGGAGCAACGGTGTCACGCTGTGCTGCACCTGGTATGCCTTGGCAAACGTAGTCACACAGGGGAGGAACTTCTGAGTGTAATGAACAGAGAAATCGACAGATGGCTGTCTCCGCGCAAACTGAAAATCGGAACCATATTGACCGACAACGGAAAGAACATGGTGTCTGCTCTGCGTCAAGGAAGGTTGTGCCATGCGCCATGCATGGCTCACGTGTTCAATCTGGTTGTCAAGCGGTTCCTAAAATCCACCATCCCACTGCAAGACATCCTTAAAATGTCACGTAAACTTTGCATGCATTTCAGCCATTCCTACACCGCAAAGCACACCCTCCTTGAGCTGCAGCGGCAGAACGGAATTCCACAGCATCGCCTGATCTGCGACGTTGCAACAAGGTGGAATTCAACCCTACACATGTTAGACCGCCTTTACGAACAGCAAAAGGCCATCACCGATTTCCTGATGTTACAAGCGGATAAAGGTACTCCCCTGTGTAACTTCGATGTCAGCCATTGGCAGCTCATGCGTGACACCTGCCGCTTGCTCAGGCCCTTTGAGGAGGCCACGCTATTCGTGAGTCGGCAGGACTATGGGATGAACGACGTCATTCCTCTGTTGCACGTCCTGGAACAAATGCTGTTAACAATGGCTGGTCAGGGTGCGGTAGACGTGGCGCACAGATCTCAACGCCACATGACCCCTGTGGGGGCAGGACAGGAAGAAGAGGAGGAGGTAGAGGAGGACATTTGTGCTCAGGAATTATTGAGTGAAATGGGTGGTTTTTCCACTCAGCGGACAGGAGTGGAGGAGCAGGAGCATCTGGTAGAGGAGGAGGAGGAGGAGACAGAGGACCCAGACGCACCGTGGCAGTATGCTGTGGAGATGGAGGCAGGGAGTCCCTCGCATTCCTTGGCACAAATTGTCCATAGCATGCTCGGTTGCTTGCGTAGCGACAGCCGAATAATAACCATCAGACAGAGGGATGACTTTTGGCTGTCCACCTTGTTGGACCCTCGCTACCGTTCAAAAATGGTGGCCTTTTTCACACCTGCTGAGAGGGAGGCCAAAATAACGTACTATAAAAACCACCTATGTAGTCAGTTGGTCTCTGCCTTTCTGCGCCAACGTCCATCCTCAGACACTGTGGGCCCTGTGCGCTCGCGTTCCGCTGCCATGGCAGCAGGGGAGGGGTGGGGTGGTAGGAGCAGTGGCAGCTCCACCAGCAGCGGCTGCCTCAGTCTGCAGTCGATGATGAGTAGCTTTCTTCACCAGCGCAGTGAGGAAACTACTAACCAGCCGCAGCAGCAGCAGCATCAGGTGGACCTGGAGCAGGACCTCAAACAACAGGCTTGGGCCTACTTGGACAGCACCCTGCCAACCGAGGTAGACAATCCCCTTGACTACTGGGCAACGAAACTTGACCTTTGGCCCCAACTAGCTGAATTTGCCCTTGAAAGGCTGTCATGCCCGGCCAGTAGCGTGGCATCGGAGCGCGTGTTTAGTGCGGCAGGAGGTATTGTAACTCCGCGGAGGATACGACTGTCCACCCAAAGTGTGGAGAGACTCACGTTTGTGAAAATGAATCAGGCGTGGATTAGTCTGGATTTCAAACCACCAGTTCCTGACACAACTGACTAAATCCGCCATGAATCATGCCCCAAACATGTGCCACTTTCAGGTCTCCTCACACTGCTGGTGTGTTCCATTTTTTGTCATAGGGTGCTGGCAGATTACGGGCCTCCCATTGCTGCTGCCAGGCCCGTAATCTGCCATGGGCCCCAGTACCGCCTCCTCATGCTGCTGCCAGGTCCAGAGTCTCTCATGGGTCCCTGTACGGCCTCCCATTGCTGCTGTCTCCATCGCCACACTCTGCCATGTGCCACTTTCAGGTCTCCTCACACTGCTGGTGTGTTCCATTTTTTGTCATAGGGTGCTGGCAGATTACGGGCCTCCCATTGCTGCTGCCAGACCCGTAATCTGTCATGGGCCCCCGTACCGCCTCTTCATGCTGCTGCCAGGTCCAGAGTGTCTCATGGGTCCCTGTACGGCCTCCCATTGCTGCTGTCTCCATCGCCACACTCTGCCATGTGCCACTTTCAGGTCTCCTCACACTGCTGGTGTGTTCCATTTTTTGTCATAGGGTGCTGGCAGATTACGGGCCTCCCATTGCTCCTGCCAGGCCCGTAATCTGCCATGGGCCCCAGTACCACCTCCTCATGCTGCTGCCAGGTCCAGAGTCTCTCATGGGTCCCTGTACGGCCTCCCATTGCTGCTGTCTCCATCGCCACACTCTGCCATGTGCCACTTTCAGGTCTCCTCACACTGCTGGTGTGTTCCATTTTTTGTCATAGGGTGCTGGCAGATTACGGGCCTCCCATTGCTGCTGCCAGGCCCGTAATCTGCCATGGGCCCCCGTACCGCCTCCTCATGCTGCTGCCAGGTCCAGAGTCTCTCATGGGTCCCTGTACGGCCTCCCATTGCTGCTGTCTCCATCGCCACACTCTGCCATGTGCCACTTTCATGTCTCCTCACAGTGGTGGTGTGTTCCATTTTTTGTCATAGGGTGCTGGCAGATTACGGGCCTCCCATTGCTGCTGCCAGGCCCGTAATCTGCCATGGGCCCCAGTACCGCCTCCTCATGCTGCTGCCAGGTCCAGAGTCTCTCATGGGTCCCTGTACGGCCTCCCATTGCTGCTGTCTCCATCGCCACACTCTGCCATGTGCCACTTTCAGGTCTCCTCACACTGCTGGTGTGTTCCATTTGTTGTCATAGGGTGCTGGCAGATTACGGGCCTCCCATTGCTGCTGCCAGGCCTGTAATCTGCCATGGGCCCCTGTACCGCCTCTTCATGCTGCTGCCAGGTCCAGAGTGTCTCATGGGTCCCTGTACGGCCTCCCATTGCTGCTGTCTCCATCGCCACACTCTGCCATGTGCCACTTTCAGGTCTCCTCACACTGCTGGTGTGTTCCATTTTTTGTCATAGGGTGCTGGCAGATTACGGGCCTCCCATTGCTGCTGCCAGGCCTGTAATCTGCCATGAGCCCCTGTACCGCCTCTTCATGCTGCTGCCAGGTCCAGAGTGTCTCATGGGTCCCTGTACGGCCTCCCATTGCTGCTGTCTCCATCGCCACACTCTGCCATGTGCCACTTTCAGGTCTCCTCACACTGCTGGTGTGTTCCATTTTTTGTCATAGGGTGCTGGCAGATTACGGGCCTCCCATTGCTGCTGCCAGGCCTGTAATCTGCCATGGGCCCCAGTACCGCCTCCTCATGCTGCTTCCAGGTCCAGAGTCTCTCATGGGTCCCTGTACGGCCTCCCATTGCTGCTGTCTCCATCGCCACACTCTGCCATGTGCCACTTTCAGGTCTCCTCACACTGCTGGTGTGTTCCATTTTTTGTCATAGGGTGCTGGCAGATTACGGGCCTCCCATTGCTGCTGCCAGGCCTGTAATCTGCCATGGGCCCCAGTACCGCCTCCTCATGCTGCTGCCAGGTCCAGAGTCTCTCATGGGTCCCTGTACGGCCTCCCATTGCTGCTGTCTCCATCGCCACACTCTGCCATGTGCCACTTTCAGGTCTCCTCACACTGCTGGTGTGTTCCATTTTTTGTCATAGGGTGCTGGCAGATTACGGGCCTCCCATTGCTGCTGCCAGGCCCGTAATCTGCCATGGGCCCCCGTACCGACTCCTCATGCTGTGATATTGCAACAAGGTGGAATTCAACCCTACATATGTTAGACCGCCTTTACGAACAGCGAAAGGCCATCACAGATTTCCTGATGTTACAAGCGGATAAAGGTACTCCCCTGTGTAACTTAGATGTCAGCCATTGGCAGCTCATGCGTGACACCTGCCGCTTGCTCAGGCCCTTTGAGGAGGCCACGCTATTCGTGAGTCGGCAGGACTATGGGATGAACGACGTCATTCCTCTGTTGCACGTCCTGGAACAAATGCTGTTAACAATGGCTGGTCAGGGTGCGGTAGACGTGGCGCACAGATCTCAATGCCACATGACCCCTGTGGGGGCAGGACAGGAAGAAGAGGAGGAGGTAGAGGAGGACATTGGTGCTCAGGAATTATTGAGTGAAATGGGTGGTTTTTCCACTCAGCGGACAGGAGTGGAGGAGCAGGAGCATCTGGTAGAGGAGGAGGAGGAGACAGAGGACCCATACGCACCATGGCAGTATGCTGTGGAGATGGAGGCAGGGAGTCCCTCGCATTCCTTGGCACAAATGGCCCATAGCATGCTCGGTTGCTTGCGTAGCGACAGCCGAATAATAACCATCAGACAGAGGGATGACTTTTGGCTGTCCACCTTGTTGGACCCTCGCTACCGTTCAAAAATGGTGGCCTTTTTCACACCTGCTGAGAGGGAGGCCAAAATAAAGTACTATAAAAACCACCTATGTAGTCAGTTGGTCTCTGCCTTTCTGCGCCAACGTCCATCCTCAGACACTGTGGGCCCTGTGCGCTCGCGTTCCGCTGCCATGGCAGCAGGGGAGGGGTGGGGTGGTAGGAGCAGTGGCAGCTCCACCAGCAGCGGCTGCCTCAGTCTGCAGTCGATGATGAGTAGCTTTCTTCACCAGCGCAGTGAGGAAACTACTAACCAGCCGCAGCAGCAGCAGCATCAGGTGGACCTGGAGCAGGACCTCAAACAACAAGCTTGGGCCTACTTGGACAGCACCCTGCCAACCGAGGTAGACAATCCCCTTGACTACTGGGCAACGAAACTTGACCTTTGGCCCCAACTAGCTGAATTTGCCCTTGAAAGGCTGTCATGCCCGGCCAGTAGCGTGGCATCGGAGCGCGTGTTTAGTGCGGCAGGAGGTATTGTAACTCCGCGGAGGACACGACTGTCCACCCAAAGTGTGGAGAGACTCACGTTTGTGAAAATGAATCAGGCGTGGATTAGTCTGGATTTCAAACCACCAGTTCCTGACACAATTGACTAAATCCGCCATGAATCATGCCCCAAACATGTGCCACTTTCAGGTCTCCTCACACTGCTGGTGGGTTCCATTTTGTCATAGGGTGCTGGCAGATTACGGGCCTCCCATTGCTGCTGCCAGGCCCGTAATCTGCCATGGGCCCCTGTACCGCCTCCTCATGCTGCTGCCAGGTCCAGAGTGTGTCATGGGTCCCTGTACGGCCTCCCATTGCTGCTGTCTCCATCGCCACACTCTGCCATGTGCCACTTTCAGGTCTCCTCACACTGCTGGTGGGTTCCATTTTTGTCATAGGGTGCTGTATGGCCTCCCATTGCTGCTGCCTCCACCGCCATACTGTGGCTCCACACTCTGGTTTTGGCCCCGTGACTGCCCAAATGAGTGAAGTGTGCGGTGATTCTAAGATCGACGGCACTCATCTGCATGTCATACTGACTGACAGTATTATTTCTCTTCCCCAGCAGACTCCAAGAGCATTTAAATTAAAGGTACAGTGTTCAGCACTAATATTAAGTCTCTCTGAAGCCTAGAAACACCCTTTTTTAAGTTAAATTCACAGCGAATATATTCGCATCGAATCGAATTTATTCCTCGAATTCGCCGAATCAGCCGAATCGAATTTTTGAATACTTCGCTCATCTCTAGTGGTCACCATTGTCCTTTCAAATTAGAGTTTTTATTATACTAGCAGACTCCTTCTATAAGAAAGGTTACAAGGACAAAACTATCAACACCAGCATAAACACAGCCTTGAGAACCCGAAGAGAAAATCTACTTCAGTACAAAGAGAAAAAAACAAACAACCGTGTACCTCTAGTAACCACATACAACCCAGCACTAGAAGGAATAAGAAAAATAATCAAAGATTTACAACCCATCATAACAGAGGATGGAACTCTGAAAGAAATATTCTAGCAACCCATAATACTGGCTTCCAGACAACCCCCCAACCTCAGAAATAAACTAATCAGTACGAAACTTCCTTCTGATTATGAGGTCACAAATAATGGAAGCAAACCCTCCAATAAGAAACGCTGCAAACTGTGCAACCAAATCAATCCATCAAAAAGTGTCAGACACTCAAAAAGGATCTTCAATATCTCCGGATCATACAGCTGCACCTTCAGTAATGTTGTGTACCTTATCCAGTGCAGAAAGTGTAGCAAAGGATCTTATGTTGGCGAAACAGGACAGAAGTTGCAAACAAGGATGAATTTACACAGACATACCATCAAGGAACATAAAGAAGATGACTTCTGCACACCTGTGGGACACCATTTCGCACAACCAGACCACACAATGGGAGACCTCAATATTCTAGTTCTTAAAGTAAATTTCAAATCCATTCAGGAAAGAAAAACTATTGAACTAAGAATGATAATTCTATTTGACACAAGAGATAACGGCCTGAATTTGGACATGGGATTCCTCAATCATTATCCAACGGTTTTATGACTATCACCTCAAGCATGACGCCCTCTGTGATGTGAGTGTTGTCTCCCCCCCTCCCCAGTCTTTGCTTTTATTTCTAGTTCCTTTTTTTTTTTTTTTTCCTTTCTCATCTCCCACATCTCTTCTAACATTCTGCTACAACTTTGTGATCAGTACTGCTTGGACCTTGAAGAAGGGGACATTCCCCGAAAGCTTGTCCTCAAAATTGTATGTTAGTGCAAATAAAAAAAGTATCACGGACAGTACTCAATTGTCTCTATTATATATAGTGAAATTTTATAGCTGACTCTCCCTTTGACATTCTGAGAAAGATCACTTTTCCTCACCAGGGGGCAGCCTAGCTCTATATCACATGTCTGTGTTTTTCATATACAAGATTAAGCAGTGTTTTCTTATTTAGCATTTGAAAGGGAAAACAATGTTCAGAACAAACATCAGTGAGGAACTAAACATTACTCAAGTTGCACAAGAATGTTCCCAAGCTTGCATTCAAACTTATTTCTGTTTTTTTTTTTTTTCCTACTTTTCTAGGTACTATTACGTACCAAGAACAATCCATTGTATATGGTGATATAGTTTTTTTGTGTCCAGTTTGTGAACCTACAGTATATACTAGTCTCCAGCTAAAGACATCTCACTTTTGGGTGGACTCCCGTGCCTGTGACACGCAGGGAAGAAGTCCCTGCACTTCTGTGGAAAACGCAGCCCGCACAGAAACCTCGGTTCCCAGTACGGTTGCGTTTTCCAGTGCGGGCAGCGTGCCAGTAGAACTTTCGTGCAGATCTGCAGCGGCACCACCCGCACAGATGTGAACCTAGGGTTAATCACTTTCCTTTTCTTTTTTTTTTACAAACTTGTCTCTTCCCCAGCTGAGCTTTCAGGTTGTAGGGATGATGCTCAGGTTCATGGCAGATCCAGCAGGTTCGAAATTCATGGTCCTGGCAAAGTATTGCAGAAATTTGTTAGACTGAACTCTTTGTAAAATATTAAGCTTGCCTGGCTTTGGAAAGCTGGCTCAGAAGGCCAACAATGGTAATTTTTTTAAAAAAAAGCTAGCTCCCTCACTTCAACAAATTGAGGTCACAGCAGCAATTATGACAATGTGCTTTATCTTAAATAGGGGAAGCATAGCAAGTGCTGCTGACAAACTGCATACAGAGAGATCAGTGTAGGGCTTGTATGCACTGGCAGGTGCCTACAAAAAGTAAATGTAAACCCTTACTGATTGTCATGTATGTAGCAAAATCTGTGTATCTTAGAGAATTGGGGAGTGAGGGTAATGATTTTTGTTTGTCTTTTTTTCATCCTTTGTTACATCATAATGCTGATGATGTCCTGTAGCTTCTTTACAGTCTGTTCCTGCCCATATGCACTACAGTGATAACTGGCTGCATGTGTTTTTTTCACAGGGCATATTTCCTGATTATTGTACAATATGCCTGAGTAATTTGCATTAGCACAGAAGCTACAGTTTCCTTTGAGCAAGCATGTGACCAGAGAATTTAAAGGAAGGGAAGATAGGGGCTGAACATTGTACCCCATAACACAAAAATCCAAAACAAGGACTCGCCAGCTGTTATTTGTATGAAAGCTAGCAATTAAAATAATTATAGACTAACCAAGTGATATTATCATGTTTAAGAATATATGAGATTTTAGTGGCTGGATTTACATCTACATCTACTTATGCTTAAGTTCTTTAAATTGAAGTGCTGGGGTACATTTTTCTATGTGCCATGTTTGTGCATAGATAAATACACTCAAAAATCCATTTAAGGAGCAATATCTGTCTAGAACAGGGGTCTCCAACTATTTCAAACAAAGGGCCAGTTTATGGTCCTTCATACTTTAAGAATACCAGAGTGTAGCCAGTGGGGGTAGAAAATTTTTCAGGCCCAGCATCAGTGAGAATAAACATGGCCTCAGGGATGGTGGTCAGTAGAAGGAAGCGTAATGCCCCATCATTGGTATTAATGGGAGGATAGTACCCCGTAAGTGTTATCAGTGGAAGAAATAGTGCCCCATTGTTGGTATCAGTAGGAGGAATACTGCTTCATATCATTGGGAGGAATAGTTCCCCAAGTGCCGGATAAAGGCTTGCAAAGGGCCACATCCGGCCCTCGGGCTGCAGTTTGGAGACCCCTGGTCTAGAACAACTGATTGATGGTTAGTTCTTCAATTATCAACACGGTCATGGTTTTCTGTTAATTCGAGTATTTTTAAAAAAAATTTAGATTATAACTTCCTTTAGCTTCGGATGATTAGAACGCATCAAACAGTTGTTGCCGACAGTCCATTCAAGAGCTGCTTTTTTCAGCACCTCGCTGAATTCTTTAAAAAAAAATCTAAAAATACAAAGCTTTGCCATGTTCCCATATACCCAATTTTTCAAAAATATCAGCCCCAAGGCATGGTCTGGTAAAAATTTTCCAGCACCAGAGCAGTACATGAATGTGAGCAGGTAGAACAGGCTAAAATGTGGAAACACAAAAAAGCAGGTGAAATTCAAGTAGTGTAGGATTGTAGTGGAGGGTTGAAATAATATTGGGTGTCAGTCACTTTTGTGTTTTCCAGATGTTTTCCTTGCCCCATGTTTTCCAGACTCTGACCACACTCCTGCTGTTACAGTGCACGTTGAGAACATTGACCACAGTGTATTGCAAAAATAAGGACAATACACCGGCAGCACTGTCCTCACAGCTCAACAGCCAGGAGCTCCAAAGAAGTATTAGGATCCTCTGGGGCTTAGGCTCATTCCTTCTCCAGTAAGACGTCTCCCCTGGCCCTCCACCTTTGATGCTGTACACTCCTCAACCCCTGCGGGGCAGCTTCAGCGGGATTGTGCTAAGCCCAAACAGGCTTCTAGCCCAACCAGCAGATACAACTGTACACACCTCACCAGGCCATGCCTCCAATGATTTATATCTCCCTTAACATGCACCACTGGCAATAAACCTCTTAGTGGTTGGTCACTGGGAACATAAATATTCCTAGCCCATTATTTCTGCAGTTTCCCTGCCTATTGCCAAAAGTTGCCAGTGACACCTAATGGCAGCAGCCAAGAATGGCAGCAGCACAAAGTTTAGGAGACAGCCAAGTGAGATACTGCAAATTAGCCTGGACAAATAACCACCAAGCAGAATGAAATTTAACTAGTCACTGCTCCTTGTGGCAGTCTGGCTACAAATCACTAGCACCAAAGTGGTAGTTTAATGTATACAGGAGAATAGTCCAAACTGTGCAGACACAAACAAGGCTAGTGTGTTTTCTACAATACAGTTTATGGTGTATCCAGTAATAAAAATAAGCAGAGGCAGGACAGTACATAAACTATTTGTATAGGCCAAAATGTGTTTTTCAGTAGTTTATGGAGCCAAGAAAATATGTCAGTCTGAGAATACCCGCGGGCCGCAACCTGGGGCACACTCTGGACAGGGATAGTCTCACATAGAGCACACATTTAAATAAAGGTTTATTTAAAAATTTTAAATATGTACTGTAAATGCAATGCATATAAATACAAGTTATAGCAGATAAGAATATTACTGTGGGCCCACCCAGGCCAGAAACTGGAAGAGGGTTATTCTCAGTTCTTTACCATGTATGATCCAAGGACACTGGGGCTATTCTCTTTGTTTACCCCAGTGTGTTAAGCCATGAAACAGACTACAGTGATCACATTCCTCTACAAGCTCCAGCAAACAGAACACAACTTTAGCTTGCCATTTTTTTTAAATTTTAGTATATAAGGTTGCCCAGATGATAGCACAGACATCATTCCAGAGGAAGCCATTTTTGACAAAACATGTTGAGTGGGATTAGTATGTGATGGCCTTATATTTAACTGGAAATATCAATAACCCCACTGTTGATATGTGGAGATAGCAGTGTCCAGTAAGGCATTTGTTAAACAGTGCACGATAGCTCATGGAAATGTGAGTTCTTTTTACATTGGCTTTTTTTTTTTAATCTTTATTTTCCCAAGATACAGTAGTCAAAAAAAGCAGTGCATAAACTATCAGAAAAGAGTCTGTACAGGCATTCAAAAGAAGAAAATACTATAACAGTACCACATGCTACTAAGGTCGAGCATAGCAATCAACTAGACACAAAATATCTCTGGATAGCTGGCTTAAGGTCTTACAGGAGCCAAGAGGGAATGTAGGGAACAAAGGGAAAGGGAGGGGGGATTTGGAAGGGGGGAAGAGTAACAAACCAGCAAAGGCTTATCAGGAAAAAGAGCTTTTAATAAAGTTTTGAAAGGTTTCATGCTCTGCAAGTCTCTTCTCTGTTATTTTCCCAAGTTACTTTTGACAAGAGAGCATGCACATTAGAGGAAAAACTAGTAGCGAGAGAGTGGATTAAGCTAAAATGTGAATTTTGACTAAATCTTAGATAAGTGATCAATACCATCTGGTGAGTGCTTATCTCTTATGGTGTGCATTGTGGTGAATTCACAAAATTGGCAGAAGACAATTGGAAACTGTTTAAACACATTTTGCACTGAGCACATTATTTTGAGGGAAGATGGAGGAATTGTTTCAGAGTGCATTCATTTTTATTTTATGTATAGTTTTTATGTACTAATATTTGTTTATAGCACAGTATACAAGTGCCAGTTCACATATATGCAGATTGGATGTGGTTTGAACCACATCCAATCTGCAGGACATGTACAGTAATATTGCTTCCTACGGTGCCTGTTCACTGTCCGGTGCACTGGTGGTGCGGTTTCAATGCGGTTTGAAAAAGAGTCCTGTATGATTTCTGAGCAGTGTCTTCAGGTTCAGGTGCAGATTACAGACTATTGACTTCTACGGGAACCATTTCTAAAACACACATGTGTGAACAGGATAAAATCCTTACCTGAACCTGTCCTGAACCTGATGTAAACCTGACATGAACTGCTGAACAACTACTGTGTCAACTAGCTGTGAAACCTGAGCTTCAATCTGCACCGCACACATGTGAATCAGCTCTAACGGTTACAATTTCAGTGTATTATTTGCTTTGGAATATCTGTGGCATTATTGTGATTAGCGCAACATCAATTTTCTGTCTATCCCATCTATTGGGCCATGCAGTGTGTGATGAATATAAAAGGGAATGTGCCACTAATCCTGGACTTATTGCAGCTCACTATTTTGGCCACCTCCTCAAATGGGGCCAAAATGGTGCAGGTGTCCTAGTTGATGAGCCACTGGTGGAGGTGAAGGATTAGGAGGAGGACTAGAGGGAGGAAGAGGTGAAGGATGAAAGGGAAAAAGTGTAGAGGAAGGAAGAAGATATGAAGGTGGAAGGGAAGCAGGAAGATGCCATAATAGAAATGCTCACCCCAGCACCTACTACATGTGGCAGGACCTCTACCTCTTATTTTTGTCTTGTCTGTAATTTTTTTAATCTTGGACTGTCCTGATTTTCGGAGGGCAGATTTCACCCTGCAACTATGCCTCCAGTGCCATGACTATAATGCAGTAAATAAATAATGCCTGTGAATATAAAGATTAGGCTGGCAAAGTAGAGGAATTGCAGACATAAATACAAATTACACATATAAATAAATTAGATTATATGGAAATGGTTACAGCAAACAAACTTGAACACAATATTGCTCAGACCACCAGTCTTGGAGATGGTTTTGGGGAAGCTTTCTTTTGCAGCTCCAGATGACAGGTGATACCCATTGCCATCTGGAGCTACATTGTAAAATATTTATAACCATTGTCTCTTAAATAATAACTATTTTTTTATTTCAAGATAAAACATGTCTTGTCGCTACCTGTTATATTGCGGTTTAACAAAGCTGCTTACATATCGTCCAGCCATTGAATAATATTTGTGGCTATTTTCTCTCAAATAATACACTCTAATATTTTTTTTCAAGAAAAATTAAATCTGCTTGGTCTCTCCCTCATATTGCAGCCTAACAAATCTGTCTACATACTGTCCAGTCATTGAATGATATTTGTGGGTATTGTCTCTCAGGTAAAACACTCTAATTTGTTTTGCAAGATAAAACCTGCCTTGTCTTTTTCTATTTGCTGCCTGTTTAAGTGCTTGCATTGTCCTGGTGCTAGCAAATTTCTAACAGACACATGCCTGAAGTCTATATTTGGAATATTTTGACAATACATATGGATTCGGGAATACAAGAGATTTTGAAGAGTGTGATGTTGTAGTTTTGACTTTTCATTACAACGCAGTGTGGTACTGTGAAAAAAGTAGCTTAACAACTATACTATTGAATCCTTGTGTCTCTGCTCATTTTGTCTGAAGTGGAGGGTTTTATTTTTATTTTTTACGAGTAAAGTTTAATGTAGTTTTTAAATCTGTTGTGGCAGCTACTTCCATTGGTCAATTCAGGCCTATTACCACATGAATAATAAACAAAAAGAAAAACCTGGTGATTCATGAGTAGTAAAAACTACTGAAAAAGCCTTTCTAGCTGAAATAAATCAGATTGGGGTTCTACTGCTATATTTAAGCCATGCTAAATGTAAAAATTAAAAAAAAATCAAATTATGTAATGCCAGAATATGTTGTTACCGGTGCTGTCCGTGAAAGTCATACTGTTCTGTAACACCACATACAGATTAAAGATATCTCCCAAGCATGTATTTTAAAGGATTGATGTTTTTACCCATGTTCTCCTCAAGGTTGCATTGGTAAATATCTCTAATGGCAGTTTCCAGTTCCCCATACCCTTTTTTGACAATAGATTGTCTATTAGCTGTGAAAATGGCCAGAATTTGGTATATTTTGGATACTACGACTAAACCCACCCATAGTTTTAAACAGGATTCAACAAACCACCCACTTGTCAAGTGTCCTTCACCTTCAAAACATGTTGGCAATTTCATTCTGATGCTGGACTATATCCCTCCTTTATTAGCACAATATCTTTACCAGTCTGTTTGTGAAAAGTATTTTACCCTGTCTATTTTCTCACGCCTTATCAAGTGGCCTCTGCAAAACAACAGCTGCTTTGGTTTTTTCCTTGGAGACTCTTACAACAATTGATAAAACTGACATTAGGATAAGGATTCTTACTTTCAAAAAGTTGACAGTTGTTTTATCAAAGTCCAGTGAGATTTGAAAACTACAGTCACATGGCTAAAGCAAGGTTTTCTATCCTGATTTTAAAGATTTCTGAATTGAGCCTAAAGCTGGCCATGAATAAATCAAAATAAAAAAATTCAGCCGGTTCAGCAGGGATCAGCTGAATTTTGATCCATTTGTGGCCATCCCTGTTAGACAGATGTTGATTTATAGATTGACTTGTTGCCAATGGGAGTGTTGGAAAACTTTTGTTGATTAGCCACTGATCAGTATTTTCTAACAGCACAAAATGCAATGTCCCAGCGGAGAAGATTCCTCCATCCACCCCACTTGTGTGGATGGAGGAATCTTTTTTTTTTTTTCATTTAGTCTGCTGGCTGAAAGTAAAAAAATGAATCATTCATGGGCAGCTTTATGCATAATATTAGCATCCTGTCAGGACAGTGTCCTCTCCACTGCACAATTCCTATCTGAGAAAGAAAGGAACATCTTACATATCCCATCCTATACAGTACACATACAAAAAGATATCACACCCCACAATCCCCCACAACCATAGCCCAGGGTTGTGAGGAAGAGGCCCTTGCCCCCATCAACATGGGGACAAGGTGCTTTGGGGGGAGCCCCCCTACCCCAAATCATCCCCCCCATGTTGAGGGCATGTGGCCCAGGAGGTTCGGGGGGGTGCGCTCGCTCGTCCCCCCCCCTTTCCTAACCTGCCAGACCTGTGCTCGGATCAAAGGTCTGGTAGGAATTTTAGGGTGAACCCCATGCTTTTCCCACCATATTTTATGGGGTTGGGGTTCCCCTTAAAAGTCCTACCAAGCCTAAAGGGCCTCTATACATTGTACAGATGTGCAACTTTGCAGGTAGTTTAAGGGGACCCCCCTAGGCAGGATATTTAAATGTAATTTTCTTCTTCTTTTTTTATGTTAAGCAATGACTTAACACCTTTTGAAAAAAATGTTTTCACTGATTCATGTCCTTCAGGGCAGTACCCGGTCTTCATACCCCTTTTATGGCCAATAACCTACAAATAAACCTTCAAAATGGGCACTTTTGAATTTACAAGTTTGAGTCCCATAGTTGCATTAAGTTCAAAGTTCACGGCCGAACTTTCGTTAGGTTCGAATGTTCGACTGTGAACTGAACAGAGAGGTGTTCGGCCCATCATTTAGAAGCAATCAAATAACACATTCTCAGTGTCACTAGAAAAATTCTGACAACGTTTTTACAAAGTCACCCATCAGGTCAGTATAATCCGGTAAAACAATGTAACTTGTAAAAAGACTGCATCTATATAACGCTATTTACATTTAGCCTGCAATTCAAGTTGTCTGGAGCTTCAAATCAGAACTCCATACAAACATTTTTTATTAAAATCTGCAATGTAAAAAAAGTTAAATCACATGAGAATCATGTAATTTCTTTGACTGAGGGACATGCAGAATATCGAGGCTAGTACCTACCACCTACACCATAAAAACAACCACCCCCCTTCAACTTTCCCCCACCTGAATAACCATGCGACTCTCCTTTTTGGTGAAAAAAACGGCCATAGCAGCCCATTTATTTAACATAACTCTTACATAACATAAAACTTCTTCTGGTACAATTAAATAATAATAACTGACAGTAATAATCCCAACTGGGTCCAAGGTCTTCGAAGGCACTGTTACTCACATCAATAACTTGGCTGTATCTGACGCCCAACGAAAAGGCCCCCAGCCACTGCCACACCGCCTCGGGGACAATACTACAGTTACGCAATCCCAGATACAGCCAATGACCTTCCACCTTACCAACAACCTTATAATTGGGAAGGGACACGCATACCTACGATGGGCCCAACCCATAATCCACCAACTTGTCACTCCAGCACCGCCTTCAAAGACCCAGCGACCCCTGTAGGCTGCCATGACAAAAGGGAAAACAGACAACACCACAGGATGTCAAAAATGGTGAGCAAGAAAAGAAACAAAGGAAGGAACCCACACAAAACAAACAGGACAAACACAAAAAGAACAAAAACAATAAACAAAGCAAACAAACAAAACAGGAAGGCAAAACAACTAAACAGCTCCAGGAATGGAGGGCGGGAGAAACCTCACCCATGCTGGCACAAGCTCCAACTGACCCCCGACAAATTCCAGCCCCTCTCCTTATCCTAGCAAGACCACCCTCCAGCCCGATTGCTCCAATCAGGTGAGTAACCATCCCCAATCTCCTATACTCCCACCCAAATCCAGTCTTTGCCTGGTCTGCAAGCCCCTGTCATTCTGGCCCTCCCTTTTAGCTTCGCTCAGTCCAGGCCCTGACTTACTATTTACACTTTTATTCAAGCCAGATAGTATAGCTCTCACCTTACTTCCAGCCCACTGCAGTTCTCATACTCAGAAGCTGCACTGTTCTTTATCTGCCACTCCTCTAACCTTGTCAAGTCACAGAACACCTTGTATTTTGTGAATGGTTCATGTGAGTTAACCTTTTTTACACTATAGATTTTGCTAAAACATATTTGCCTGGAGTTCTGCTTTAATTATACAGTGTGGTAATCGCATATTTTTCATAGATTAGAAAGGGCATTAGACATGATAACATAACATACAGTATACCTTGCTGTCATTGTAACATTATTCTGGTTATAAGTTATCATTGAAAGCAATATAATTTATTAAAATGAACTAGTTGTCTTTCTTGAAGTACCATAAAACACGTGTTGGCTCCACTACAAATAAGTTTAAATTAGTGTAGCTGATCAAATATGACAGTGTCAAATATGTGTATACATAAAATGTGATTCCATTTGTGATTCCAAAATGAAACATTCCATTGAAAAACTGAGCTGTCACTGGAGCTCCCATGACTGCTCTTAAGGGATCATAAACACATACCTTAGATCAGTGATGGCGAACCCGTGGCACGCGTGCCACAGCCGGCACGCCGAGCCTTATCTGTGGGCACGCCAGGAGAATACCGTATTTTTCGCTCCATAAGACGCACTTTTTTTCCCCCAAAAAAGGGGGGAAAATGTCAGTGCGTCTTATGGAGCGAATATAGAGCGGCCGGTCCGGTATTTCCACCGCCGCCGTGTCAGAATACCGGGCTGGCCGCTCAGCTCTGCAGTGGGACCGTACCTGTCCCTCTATCCAGCGGCGCGCTGTCTTCCCGGCTTCTGTAGTGTGCGTGACAGCCGGGTCCCAAGTGCGCATGCGCAAGAAGCAGTGCTCTTTGTGAATGGTAAGGCGGTACCTGGGACACATGACAGATCCCAGAAGCCGCCGGACCAATCACAAAGCGCAGTGCTTCTCGCGCATGCGCACTGGGCATCCGGCTGTCCGACGAGCGCCCACACTACAGAAGCCGGGAAGACAGCGCGCGGCTGGATAAAGGAACAGGTAAGATAAAAAAAAAACTGCGGAAGTAAGAGCGGGTACCTGTCAAATTCAGGTACCCGCTCCCCCTCCCTCCCCAAAGGTCAGCAGTCATCTGTACTGTCCGCAGTCTCTGGTCATCCCTGTACTGTCTGCAGTCTCTGGTCATCCCTGTGCTGTCCGCAGTCTCTGGTCATCCCTGTGCTTTCCGCAGTCTCTGGTCATCTCCTGTACTGTCCGCAGTCTCTGGTCATCCCTGTACTGTGTCCGCAGTCTCTGGTCATCCCTGTACTGTCCGCAGTCTCTGGTCATCCCTGTACTGTGTCCGCAGTCTCTGGTCATCCCTGTACTGTGTCCGCAGTCTCTGGTCATCCCTGTACTGTGTCTGCAGTCTCTGGTCATCCCTGTACTGTGTCTGCAGTCTCTGGTCATCCCTGTACTGTGTCCGCAGTCTCTGGTCATCCCTGTACTGTGTCTGCAGTCTCTGGTCATCCCTGTACTGTGTCTGCAGTCTCTGGTCATCCCCTGTACTATGTCCGCAGTCTCTGGTCATCCCTGTACTGTGTCCGCAGTCTCTGGTCATCCCCTGTACTATGTCCGCAGTCTCTGGTCATCCCTGTACTGTGTCCGCAGTCTCTGGTCATCCCTGTGCTGTCCGCAGTCTCTGGTCATCCCTGTACTGTGTCTGCAGTCTCTGGTCATCCCTGTACTGTCCGCAGTCTCTGGTCATCCCTGTACTGTGTCCGCAGTCTCTGATCATCCCTGTACTGTGTCCGCAGTCTCTGGTCATCCCTGTACTGTGTCTGCAGTCTCTGGTCATCCCTGTACTGTGTCTGCAGTCTCTGGTCATCCCTGTACTGTGTCTGCAGTCTCTGGTCATCCCTGTACTGTGTCTGCAGTCTCTGGTCATCCCTGTACTGTCCGCAGTCTCTGGTCATCCCCTGTACTGTGTCCGCAGTCTCCGGTCATTTCCTGTACTGTGTCCGCAGTCTCTGGTCATCCCTGTACTGTGTCCGCAGTCTCTGATCATCCCTGTACTGTGTCCGCAGTCTCTGGTCATCCCTGTACTGTGTCTGCAGTCTCTGGTCATCCCTGTACTGTGTCTGCAGTCTCTGGTCATCCCTGTACTGTGTCTGCAGTCTCTGGTCATCCCTGTACTGTGTCTGCAGTCTCTGGTCATCCCTGTACTGTGTCCGCAGTCTCTGGTCATCTCCTGTACTGTCCGCAGTCTCTGGTCATCCCTGTACTGTGTCTGCAGTCTCTGGTCATCCCTGTACTGTGTCCGCAGTCTCTGGTCATCCCTGTACTGTCCGCAGTCTCTGGTCATCCCTGTACTGTTAATTAGTTTGCACTACTGTACGAGTTGTTTTTTCTAAACCAAAAGCTCGATATTCAGGTTTCATTGCAGTGTTGGCACTTTGAAAGAAATAAGTTGGTTTTGGGTTGCAGTTTGGGCACTCGGGCTCAAAAAGGTTCGCCATCACTGCCTTAGATTGTATGCTCCTTGAGGGTTAGGGACTGATGTGAATATACAATATATATGTAAAACACTGCATAAATTGACAGTACCTGTAATAAATAAATAAACACCTGAGGATTCTTTAACTAGCTGCAAGTAAGAAGGCAATAGCTTGAAAACATTATATTCAGTAATATTGTACAGAATAAATACTGAATAGCAGCTAATGGTCAATTCTATCCAATGTCTATAATTTATATTTGTGTTGCTTCTGGTGAGATTTATTATAGACATGCTTATCTGTTCTTAGTTTCATCCTTCTGCCACGGTCATTACATTATGGTGTTTACAATATAAAGAATACATGCCAGAAGCATGAACAAACTGGCGGGTTTACATTCCAAACACTGATCATATGAAAGTAGGCAGAAAACGGTGTGGATTAGACTGTGGGCAAAATATTATGTGATTGGACCCCAAGCTATTTTGGACGACAGAAAATAGCATGACTGATGATTAATGAATTGGTCATTCATAGTTACTGGCACAAGATTCATTTTCCATTTCATTACAATGGTTGCTACATTCTTATACACATTATCATACCTGGGGAGATTTGTAACCCTGTACGCATACGAATGTGCAAAAGTGAACATAGTAATTGCATTGTATACTGTATGATGCCATACCCAGATTAACATTGCTTTAAGGGATCATGATTTGATAATCATGTGCATACCTACAGTATTAGAAGTAAAAGCAGCATACAGGTCAACAGGCACCAAAACCAGACAACTGGTAACTGGCGCAGGTGGAGATGGTCAAATGAAGTTTTGGAGTGAAGATCCCTATGTCAAGTCCTAATACCCCTGATTTGATAATGGCAGGCCTTTTTTGGAATTGTAACTTGTAATGATATGGTTTCTAAACCAAAATATACTGATTTAGTCATACACCCATACTTGGGCATATATAGCAAACACACTGCTGGCCATTTCAAAATGTGGGCAACACAATGGCAATTGTGGCTATATATGGGTAACAAATGTGGGCAACACAATGGGAATATGTGGAAAAGACTGGAAGTTGTGGGAATATGTGGGTAACACAATGGCAAAATAAAAAAGAATAGGCCAAAACACTCTTTTTAACATACCACAAAAACCAAACCACCAAATAAGAAAACAAATGTCAAACATATTTTGCCAGAACCGGATAACAGACTAAACTCTCCAGCGCTTCAGGGATCAAATGCCACAGGAAAGCCATGGGAGCCAGGACCAAATTCGCCTATGGATAGCCTTTCGGAGATGCTGCCCTCCTCAGATAGGGAAATCAACAACTGAAAAAAGAGCAAACAGGAGGCGCACACCCCTAGTGCATTATCCAAAGTTTATTATAGTATAAAAAGGGATGAAAAATACTCACAAACATAGCATGAATGTACAGCTTAGTAGAACGGTGGAGATGGCCATAACAATGGCGGGGTGTCTGACTGTCAGTGTGGTCCACTAGCTGATGCATTTTTCATCCCTTTTTATACTATAATGAACCTTGGATAATGCACTAGGGGTGTGCGCTTCCTGTTTGCTCTTTATTATATCTTTCCAGAAATCAATACTAAATACACAGCTCTTTGCCGATAATTACTGTATAGAACCTGCACAAAGTAATACTACTATAGGAGATTATAATATACGTTACTACTATAGTAAAAGACAGCGGTACTTGGCTCACAGACACTTATCTGTATTTGAGCAAAAATAATTTTCAATGGTGTAAAAGAAAAATCTATATGCTGCTGATTTTGCACATCAGTGTCCTTTGTAGTGCTTTATAGGATAATCCTGCATGCCCCATAGTACTTAGTACTGCATTTCTGCGCAAAGAAGTTCTGTATACTGAATATTGTACTCGTGACAGCATTTAGTAAAGCACAGCTGATAACTAATATTTTGGACTAAACATGATTACAGTCTTGTTTGAATAAAGTGAACAGCTGGATATTTCTTGCAGAGTATTCAGAATTTGATCACTGTTTACAAGAAGTAATCATGTGCAGATTTAGCTGCAGCACAAGGCAGGATAAGAAGCTTATGGAGGGTGGGAATGATAGTGACTAGTTATTATGAATAAAATATAATTGAACAGAGATATTGCAATGTTACAGTTGTGGAGAATATGAAATGTAGGACCTTCTTGCAAAAAGTCCACCAGCTATGCTATGGCTAGTTAAAGAAGTCCACTATGCAATGTGTGTATCTGAAATAAATAAAAGAAGGCAGTCAGACTGAATGGAAATTGGAAATAGAATGGATCTTCCTTTACTGCAATTTGTTTTCTCAACTTACAGACAAGGGAAGCAACAACAGACAGTGGAAACAGCCTGTCACAAATCTGTGCAGAAGGGAGGTGGTATGACAGTTAAAGTGTTACTAAACCCCGAACCCTGCATTCACTATATCTGGTCTCCCACAGTACATGGAAGTGCAATTAATTTGGTAAATATAAACTACTAAATATCTTTTCTCATCAGCAGTATATAGCAGTCTTGTGTCTTCTATCAGTGTCCAGAGTACTGGTTAAAGCTTGTAGGAGTTTTCATTCTGCTCTGACTGTCCTATGAGGCTGCATGACCCCTGACCCTCTGTCTGGACAGTGCTGATTGGCCTTGTGCTGATCACATGCAACCTCCCAAAGAAAACAAAAACTCTCTAGCAATACACCCTAAACTGAACATGTACAGAGTGACTCCTATAGCTCTGTACTATCAGCAGATGGATTGGGGACAGTAGAAGAAGGGGATGATCAGAGAACACAGGATCAAATAGCCTTTTTAATCCCTCGTGGAGGATTAACCCCTTAGGTTCCACAGTGCGTATAACAAGCACACTTTACTGGGTATACATACTGATTTTACTGTTGTGGGCTTAGTAACACTTTAAGTATCGAGTCTCAACTTGCACCCATTCTAAGACAATTGCAAAGAAACACCTGGATAGTTTGAACTTTGCCTACAAGGTATCCATTCACACCTTCACATTTTTCATTCTTGGAAGTGTGTTTTTGATGTGATTTACATGCAGTGCCAGTCATACCCAGAGAAGATAAAGATGCTGGAAACTACATTGCCAGGGTCATCTGCGCTTGACTTGCCCTTCCTCCTTTTTTTCGCATGTGCTAAGCTTGCTTTCTTTTCTCCATTGCTGTTTATGTAATGCTCGCTCTCCCTATTCCATTGCAAGTGACACCTGCAAGCGTCCCTTGCTTCCTGAATGTTTCCTTAAGTTCCCAATCTAGAGATCTACTTCTTCTTAATTCTTCAAAATGCTGGCTCTCACCTGTGGTTACCAGGCAAAGGTTCAAATACTGTGTTTTGTAACCACCGGGTGGCAGCCGTGGGTACTTGTAGTGAAATTTGTGCCATGTCCTAACAAGTTGTAGACATGAAAAAAAGACAATATATATGGACTTTGTAGGCACATATGCGACATGATAGTAGGGTCACCGGCCCTGGGGTTTCCTTTGCTCAAATATATATTGTTTTTATAATTTTTGTTTAAATTTGCAGTAAGTCATGTATACCTTTATGTTTATACCTATGGCAAAATGATTTGTATCCAAGTTTCTCGCTATGCTTACTTTGCCTTCATGTAGACAATATCTCCTGAAGAAGCAATAGTTGGTCATGAAGCATGAGGAGCATTGAATCTCTGGTGAATAGGATCACTCCAATAGTTGGAAGGTTGTGCCAGGGTGTAGAGCTGTTATGCCCTTCCCACTACAGATTTTTGTACACATCCACTGTAAGGGGGTCGATTTAAAATCAACGCTCCATCATCTGTGATTCTACAGAAGTATTGGTTTTTGGCTTTTGTATTATGTATGAATGTTTTTATGATATTCTAAATAAATTATATAATTTGTAACCTATGTTTGTGTCACATATTTGCCTACAAAGTCCATATATATTGTCTTTTTTTGTGTCTACCTAGCAAAGGTGGTGGTTATTTTGCACAGAAGTGGCTGCATTTTGTAATATAAAGCACATTTTCTGCTGTCATTCTGATAGCCAGAAGTTGCTGGCAATAGCAGCTAGGCGAATGGTGGCAGGTGAAAGGAGATGGACATAGGAGATGTGTCCTAAAAATGTTGCTCAAGTATTTTAGGACATATCTCTTAACATTCAAAATCCTTAAACAATATGTAAACCTAACATTTCATATTCATGATATGTGCCTGTTGTGCCATGTACTTGTATGAAAAAGTATCCTGTTCTCTTTGTATTGCTTCCTTTGTGTTAAATCCCTGGTGTTCCTGCCAATCCTCTGCTTTCCTATTTAAAAACTGACCATGCTAGACATGAGAGCACAGCATGGTCAGTTTTCTGGCTGTGCTGGGGGCTAATCCAAGGATCAGGCTTGTGCTGACATGCCTTCAATCCCCCCTCTTCCTGAACAGCCATATACCGGGAAGATCATTGGGAAGATCAGTGTGCTGCTTTTTCTCCCCAGCTCTTATGTACCTGAGAACAAAAGATGTGCAATCATGTAATAAAAAAGGAAAAAAGTTTTTATGTTGTTTTACAAAACACAAATATTTTGCCTTTCAGTTCTATTTTAAATTGAATGAGTTGTTTATAAGGTGAGGGTCCACATATACTTTAAGTGGTTACTGCATCTGTATCCCATCCATCTTTCATTTTTCCATTGCTTTGAGAGCCACCTTCAAAAACCAAGGCCACGTTAAATGTCTTTTTTTTGTAATATTCAGTTTTTCACCAGCCCGCACTGCTAAACAGCAGTGTAGAATAGTTATATTTTGTTATATTCAATGTATTTAGGCCCAATAGCCATAAATGATTACTGAACTCCACTTAAGCAACCACTTGAAGCAGGCAGCAGCTGCTGCATAACTGTAGCTTCACCGTGACAGCCAATTACAGAGAGTAGAATGCACACCTACAAGGATCTCTATCATGGTCTCTATAGCCCAGAACTGCAGATAAGTACAGACTGCAGACTGGGTGAATTAAAGTAGTATTTCCTTGGCCTGAGCCTGTAAAAGGTTTAATTTGTAATTCGATTTCACAGACTGGACTGTTTTTGAGCACTTTTTTTTCAGATTTTCTTCACTGCATTTATGCACACTATCACAAGTGCAGATGATTGAATCAGTGTTTTTTGTATATGATTGTTGGTATGAATTAAACACAATTATCTGTGAATTATCATTTTTGTACTAGCGCCACTCACAATTGTTGCTTTAATCACTTAATTTATAAAGTTTCTTCTAATATATCCCAAAATTCCATTTTATAAATATACAGTTTCGTTTAACTCAAATCAATTGATACAGTTAGTGATAAATATCCTTGGAATCCAAGTTTTGAGGCTCTTTTTATTCTGCCTATTATTGTAGAGTTTGGTGAGTCAAGCATGTACGTTATATATGGTCTGTCAGCAATGAGGAAATCCTGGTATGGGGAAGTGTGGTGTTGGTGGTTGGGATACCCCTTTATCTGTGAAGTAATCATCTGACTCTAAACATATTGCAAAATCATGGCTCCTGTTGAAACTTGTTGGAACCTGTTGACTGCTATGGCTGTCTATAAGCCGGGCAGTCCTGATGTTACATCAGTGCCATTTGATACAGCCACCTTGAGATGTGTTTGACAAATACCATATAGGGCCATTTGTTTTCAATATGACATGTTCACACCAATGTATGGTGTTAAAAAAAGCCCTGATACTTTGTTGGTTCCTTGATCTGAATTTTGTTATTGAAATCAATACAATTCTTTTAAAAATGCAATGTGAGCAATCTAAAGCACAAGAAGGCATGCTTTATAGTGTGAATGCATCCATATCATTCTCTATCTCTGGAAATCTACCTGGGTGATCGAAAACAATAATTCCTCTAGGGGAAAAGGTTGTAAGTGCGTAAGCCCTAGCAAACATTTTGAAATTAAAAGGAAATTCATACTCTTCTCAGTGCTTTTTAAATATATGTGTAACAGAGATTGGTGGGATGTAATTAATCTTTTAATTGTGTTATTTTGAAAAACTTGTTTTTTTGTATAGCTTATGTAGCACCCCCTAGGTAGTTAGGGAGAGCTAGAGGTCTAATTTGTAGATAGGTGCTGAGTAGCAGCCCAGGTGTAACAGTCAGAGCGGGGGTTAAACTGTTGTCAGGGGCTGAGAGGCTCTGCAGACCAGCACTCTGGGACTTACCCCTGCTCTAGAGTTTTGGAGAAAATTCTAGGAGCAGTGGGAAGGAGTGAGGAGTTGCTGGTCTGCACTCTCAAGGGATCCTGACCAATCTCCAACAGGGGCTTGGCATGGACCAGGACAGCCCTTAAGAATGAGAGAGCCTGCTCAGCAGCAGGAGAGTTTGGGTGGAAGATGGAGAGGTGAGGCTGGAAAGCAGAAACCTGGGATTCCTACACTTGCATCCACCTGCTCAAGTGTGAACCTAGCCTTATAGACTCTGCTTCCTGCTTTACAGTGATACAAAATTGTTGTTCCTAAAGGATAACTAATCCCATAAACAAAAAATTTTATATATTGCAGCCTGTCAGTCCTTAGATGTGGTGGCTGCATCAGTTTTAATTTTTCAGGCCAAGAAAATACCTGTTGATCTTGCTAGAAATGAAGTGTTCTTGGCACTTCCTGTGAAATGAACTGGAAGCAAAACCAATGCTATCTGCATGTGTAAACTACTAATCTCATCGTGTAATGAGATGAATAAAGGCAGCCATGTCTGAAGTCTAGCCTGGGTGGCAATCATGGCTCCCTCCCTAGCAAATACTAGACCAGTTTGGATCGCTTTGGACTGCTCATCCAGACCACCAGTCTAATTGGTTTCATACTTGTTCTAAGTCAGTGACTCAGGAAAACAAGGACCAAGATAGCAGCCCTGTTACCTGCGTCTTTTAAAAAAAAAAAGCCATAAATGGCAACTCTCATGGGTTTCCCTTATGCAAAATGTACAAGAATGCATCTAGTGTACCCAATAAATATATACCCTGGTTTCTCTTGCCAGAGAATAATGCCGAGATAATACATGGGCCAAGCTGAAGCACATTGTTTGGGATATTTGCTTTGCCATTGGTATAACTAAGCTGCTTTCTTGATAAAAATGCAAACTATTAGATTTCCATTGTGATGTTAAACATTTACTTACTAAAATATGGAGTAGAGCTTAATCTTCTAAATGAGTTTTTCTAGTCTGAAATGTGACGATGGTCCTATCACCAAGGTAACAAGTTTTACATGTGAAATGCAGACTAAACACATCAAGCAAACCTAGGCACCATTGCTTTGTTGTCCCTCATATTCCTCAAGAGGCTTGTGAAATTCAGGAGATGCTGATAATTTACATTTGATGATTGAATATCTTAATGTCTCTTGCAATATCTCTCCAAAGTCTGAATAAATGCGATAAAGACATGTAGAAAACTTGAAGGATTTTTCTTTTTTTTTTTGTGAACGACCAGTTTTTCATAATTCTACAGATGTTCAGATAAAAAATAATTACACCAACACAGTGGCTGACTTTCTTAGTTAAATGCACAGTTGGCCAAAGAAGCAAAAAGGACAAGTTTGCATTGCTTTGCTCAAAAATTTTAAATTGGGAAAATAAATCTGTTTTGGAGATTTGGGTTGGAAATAATGATGTGCAAATAGCTTTTGATAGGCTATTGTACTTTGTTTTAAGAACACTGTGATGTACTGCATCACTGTTCCTACTAGTTTCAATCACATTACAAAACCATATTGTGAACATTGAATCTGTTTTTAATCAAGATTTTATGGCTTATGCCATGGGCAGTAAAACTACCAGCTAGGAAGAGAAGTGTACTCCAAGCTTCAGTCAACTCAAATTCAATAGACACCGACTTTTATCCCATAAAGGTGTCATGCCTTTTAAACCCTATTGCCTGGAACATTTTGTGCCTTTATGATCGCATTGTGCCTTGAGTTCCTATGAAATGTGCACAGCAAAGTGCAAATGGTAAACAACATTATATACAGGATTAAGCACGTCTAAACGTTGTTGTACAGTGGGATTTCGAAAGAGGTCTGAGGCATACTAACATTATAATTGTGGCTTGCATATACTGTTTCTTTGGCACAAGAAATGTTAATATGTATTTTTGAGATTTCTCACATTTTAATCTACTTAAAATTAAACAATAAATACAAATTAAGTTTTACATGGCTGTGTAAATATATGTTTTAGTTTGGTACTTTTTAAGTCCAATTTGAAGTTACAGGTTTTTTGCTTTAATATCAGGCTGGATTTCAGCTACAATGGCTTTTTTCTCTTATCCTAAGGCTCTTTTCCATAATATCCATTTCAACTGGTGGCAGTTTAGGAGCACAATTAACAGGCTGTTTATGGTGTCCTCTGCTTTCTCTAGCCAAGAAAGGATTCACCAACTCAGGGGTGTAGATAAGGGGAGAGTCAGGGGGGTCTGAACTCCCCCCAGAGGAGAGTTGCCAACCATCCCTGCAGCCCATGAGATTTCCACTCGAATAAGGTGGGGACGGCGAGCAGTGCTGGGACTAGGGGTGTGTGAGAGGGGGGGTGTGGGGCAGTGACAAGCAGTGGTCTCCTGTATGGCCTTCAATGAAGCAGCTGAAAGCCACAGGAGGGAGAGGAGGAGAAGCGACTTCCAGCTGCTTTATTGAAAGCCATACAGGAGATCACTGCTTTTCACCTCCCCCACAGCTGCACAGAGCATACAGTGAGGAATTGAAGTATTTGAACACTCTGCAATTTTGCAAGTTCTCCCACTTAGAAATCATGGAGGGGTCTGAAATTCACATTGTAGGTGCATTCCCACTCTGAGAGACAGAATTTAAAAAAAAATTCAGGAAATCACATTGTATCATTTTTAAAGAATTTATTTGTCTTGCACTGCTGAACATAAGTATTTGAACACCTAAGCAACAGCAAGAATTCTGGCTCTCAAAGACCTGTTACTGTGCCTTTAAAAAGTCCACCTCTACTCCACTCATTAATCTAACTTAGTAGCACCTGTCTGAGCTCTTTAAAGACACCTGTCCACCCCATAGTCAGTCAGACGCCAACTACTACCATGGGCAAGACCAAAGAGCTGTCAAAAGACACCAGAGACAAAATTGTGGCCCTCCACAAGGCTGGATAGGGCTACGGGGCAATTGCCAAGCAGCTTGGTGAAAATAGATCAACTGTTGGAGCAATTGTTAGAAAATGGAAGAGGCTAAAGACAACTGTCAGTCTCTCTCGGACTGGGGCTCCATCTCCATGCAAGATCTCACCTCGTGGGGTATCACTGATGATAATAAAGGTGAGGAATCAGCCCAGAACTACAAGGGAGGAGCTGGTCAATGACATGAAGAGAGCTGGGACCACAGTTTCAAAGGTCACTGTCCGTAGAACACTACACCGTTTCAAATCATGCATTGCACGGAAGGTTCCCCTGCTCAAGTCATCACATGTCCAGGCCCGTCTGAAGTTTGCCAATGACCATCTGGATGATCCAGAGGACGCATGGGAGAAAGTCATGTGGTCAGATGAGACCATAGTAGAACTTTTTGGTCTAAACTTCACTCGTCGTGTTTGGAGGAGAAAGAAGGATGAGTTGCATCCCAAGAACACCATCCCTACTGTGAAGCATGGGGGTGGTAACATAATGCTTTGGGGGTGCTTTTCTGCGAAGGGGACAGGACGAATTCACTGTATTAAGGAGAGGATGAATGGGGCCATTTATTGTGAGATTTTGAGCAACAACCTCCTTCCCTCAGTCAGAGCATTGAAGATGGGTCGTGGCTGGGTCTTCCAACATGACAATGGCCCTAAGCACACAACCAGGATAACCAAGCAGTGGCTCCATAAGAAGCATATCAAGGTTCTGGAGTAGCCTAGCCAGTCTCCAGACCTAAATCCAATAGAACATCTTTGGAGGGAGCTGAAACTCCTTGTTGCTCGGCGACAGCCCCAAAACCTGACAGATCTAGAGGAGATCTGTGTGGAGGAGTGGGCTAAAATCCCTGTTGCAGTGTGTGCAAACCTGGTCAAGAACTACAGGAAACGTTTGACCTCTGTAATTGCAAACAAAGGCTTCTGTACCAAATATTAACATTGATTTTCTCAAGTGTTCAAATACTTATGTTCAGCAGTGTAAGACAAATAAATTCTTTAAAAATGATACAATGTGATTTCCTGAATTTTTTTTTAAATTCTGTCTCTCAGAGTGGGAATGCACCTACAATATGAATTTCAGACCCCTCCATGATTTCTAAGTGGGAGAACTTGCAAAATCGCAGGGTGTTCAAATACTTCTGTTCCTCACTGTACCTGATAGTTCTGTTTTCTTTCTGCCCTCCCGCTGTGTTCTTCTCACTGCCCAGCCCCTCCCACCATCCTTCCCACCAGTAGGAGAAGAGGGGAGAGAGGCTAGATCTGCTCTGCCTCCCCCTGTCTCATACATCCTCTGAAGCTGCAACTGGAGTGTGGGTGGGAAACTGTACACAGCAGCAGCCAACAGCTCTGATGAATCTGAGTGATGTGAGTCCAATCTACCTTTCTTCCACCCACCCCTCCCTTCCTTCCACCAAACCCTCCCTTCCTTCCTTCTACCCACCCCTCCCTTTCTTCCTTCTACCCACCCTTCCTTCCTTCCACCTCTCCCCCCCTTACACCCACCCCTTCCTTCCACCCACCCCTCCCTTCCTTCCTTCCTTCCTTCCACCCCTCCCTCACTTCTTTCCATCTTTCCACCCACCCTTCCTTCCTTCCAGCCCTCCCTCCCTTCCTTCCACCCACCCACCCCTTCCTTCCTTCCACCCACCCACCCCTTCCTTCCTTCCACCTACCCCTCTCTTCCTTCCACCCACCCTTCCTTCCACCCGCCCCTCCCTTCCTTCCGCCCCTCCCTCCCTTCCTTCCACCTCTCCCTCCCTTACTTCCACCCAACCCTTCCTTCTTTCCACCCAAACTTCCTTCCACCCACCCCTTCCTTCCTTCCACCCCTCCTTTCCATCCACCCACCCTTCCTTATTCCACCCACCCCTCCTTTCCTTCCTTCCACCCACCCCTTTTTTCCTTCCTTCCTTCCACCCACCCATCCCTTCCTCCCTTCTTCCACCCACCCTCCCTTCCTCAAAATTCTTCCTTCCATCCACCCCTTCCTTCCACCCTTACTTCCTTCCACCCCTCCTTTCCTTCCTTCCACCCACCCCTTTTTTCCTTCCTTCCACCCACCCCTCCTTTCCTTCCTTCCACCCACCCATCCCTTCCTCCCTTCTTCCACCCACCCATCCCTTCCTCCCTTCTTCCACCCACCCCTCCCTCCCTTCCTCAAAATTCTTCCTTTCATCCTTCCTTCCTTCCACCTCTTGCTTCTTTCCACCCACCCCTCCCTTCCTTCCACCCACCCCTCCCTTCCTTCCACCCACCCCTCCCTTCCTTCCGCCCATCCCTCCCTTCCTTCCACCTCTCCCTCCCTTCCTTCCACCCAACCCTTCCTTCCTTCTTTCCACCCACCCTTCCTTACTTCCACCCCTTCCTTCCTTCTTTTCACCCACCCTTCCTTTCCATCCACCCACCCTTCCTTCCACCCACCCTTCCTTCCTTCCTTCCTCCCACCCTTCCTTCCTTCCACCCACCCCTCCTTTCCTTCCTTCCACCCACCCCTCCCTCCCTTCCTCAAAATTCTTCCTTCCACCCACCCACCCCTTCCTTCCTTCCTTCCTTCCTCCCACCCTTCCTTCCTTCCACCCACCCACACCTCCCTTCCTCCCTCCATTCCTTCCACCCACCCCTTCCTTCCTTCCACCCCTCCTTTCCATCCACCCACCCTTCCTTCTTCCACCCACCCCTCCTTTCCTTCCTTCCACCCACCCCTTTTTTCCTTCCTTCCACCCACCCATCCCTTCCTCCCTTCTTCCACCCACCCCTCCCTCCCTTCCTCAAAATTCTTCCTTCCATCCACCCCGTCCTTCCACCCTTACTTCCTTCCACCCCTCCTTTCCTTCCTTCCACCCACCCCTTTTTTCCTTCCTTCCACCCACCCCTCCTTTCCTTCCTTCCACCCACCCATCCCTTCCTCCCTTCTTCCACCCACCCATCCCTTCCTCCCTTCTTCCACCCACCCCTCCCTCCCTTCCTCAAAATTCTTCCTTTCATCCTTCCTTCCTTCCACCTCTTGCTTCCTTCCACCCACCCCTCCCTTCCTTCCACCCACCCCTCCCTTCCTTCCGCCCCTCCCTCCCTTCCTTCCACCTCTCCCTCCCTTCCTTCCACCCAACCCTTCCTTCCTTCCTTCTTTCCACCCACCCTTCCTTACTTCCACCCCTTCCTTCCTTCTTTTCACCCACCCTTCCTTTCCATCCACCCACCCTTCCTTCCACCCACCCTTCCTTCCTTCCTCCCACCCTTCCTTCCTTCCACCCACCCCTCCTTTCCTTCCTTCCACCCACCCCTCCCTCCCTTCCTCAAAATTATTCCTTCCACCCACCCCTTCCTTCCTTCCTCCCACCCTTCCTTCCTTCCACCCACCCACACCTCCCTTCCTCCCACCATTCCTTCCACCCACCCCTTCCTTCCTTCCACCCCTCCTTTCCATCCACGCACCCTTCCTTATTCCACCCACCCCTCCTTTCCTTCCTTCCACCCACCCCTTTTTTCCTTCCTTCCACCCACCCATCCCTTCCTCCCTTCTTCCACCCACCCACCCCTCCCTCCCTTCCTCAAAATTCTTCCTTCCATCCACCCCGTCCTTCCACCCTTACTTCCTTCCACCCCTCCTTTCCTTCCTTCCACCCACCCCTTTTTTCCTTCCTTCCACCCACCCCTCCTTTCCTTCCTTCCACCCACCCATCCCTTCCTCCCTTCTTCCACCCACCCATCCCTTCCTCCCTTCTTCCACCCACCCCTCCCTCCCTTCCTCAAAATTCTTCCTTTCATCCTTCCTTCCTTCCTTCCTTCCTTCCTTCCTTCCACCTCTTGCTTCCTTCCACCCACCCCTCCCTTCCTTCCACCCACCCCTCCCTTCCACCTCTCCCTCCCTTACTTCCACCCAACCCTTCCTTCCTTCTTTCCACCCACCCTTCCTTACTTCCACCCACCCCTCCCTTCCACCCACCCTTCCTTCCACCCACCCCTTCCTTCCTTCTTTTCACCCACCCTTCCTTTCCATCCACCCACCCTTCCTTCCACCCACCCTTCCTTCCTTCCTTCCTTCCTTCCTCCCACCCTTCCTTCCTTCCACCCACCCCTTTTTTCCTTCCTTCCACCCACCCCTCCTTTCCTTCCTTCCACCCACCCCTCCCTCCCTTCCTCAAAATTCTTCCTTCCACCCACCCCTTCCTTCCTCCCACCCTTCCTTCCTCCCACCATTCCTTCCACCCACCCCTTCCTTCCTTCCACCCCTCCCTTCCTTCCACCCACCCCTTCCTCCCTTCTTCCACCCACCCCTCCCTCCCTTCATTCCACCCACCCCTTCCTTCCTTCCACCCCCCCTTCCTTCCTTCCACCCTTCCCTCCTTTCCTTCCACCCACCCCTTCCTTCATTCCACCCACCCTTCCTTCCTTCCTTCCAGCCACCCCTCCCTCCCTTCCTTCCTCCTTCCCTCCCTTTCTTCCTCCTTCCCTTCCTTCCTCACACCCACCCCTTCCTTTCTTCCTTCCACCCACCCTTCCCTTCCTTTCATCCACACACCCCTCCCTTCCACCCACCTCTCCCTTCCTTCCACCCACCCCTTCCTTCCACCCCTCTCTTCCTCCCTTCCACCCAACCTTCCTTCTTTCCACCCCTCCCTCCCTTCTACCCACCCCTTCCTTCCACCCCTTCTTCTCTTCCTTCCACCACCCTTCCTTCCTTCCTTCCTTCCACCCACCACTCCCTTCATTCCACCCACCCACCCCTTCCTTCCATCCACCCCTTCCTTCTTTCCTTCCAACCACCCCTTTCTTCCTTCCTTCCATCCACCCCTTCCTTCCATCCACCCAACCTTCCTTCCACCCACCCTTCCTTCAGTCCCTTTTTTCCTTCCTTCCTTCCTTCCACCCACCCACCCCTCCCTTCCTTCCATCCATCCCTTCCTTCCTTCCATCCACCCAACCTTCCTTCCACCCATACTTCCTTCCTTCCTTCCACCCTTCCTTCCACCTACCCCTCCCTTCCTTTCATCCATCCCTTCCTTCCTTCCACCTTTCCTTCTTTCCATCCTTCCACACACCCCTTTCTTCCTTCCATCCACCCCTGCCTTCTTTCCACCCAGGGGCGGACTGACCATTTGGAAACTCGGGCACTGCCCGAGGGCCGGGGTCAGTAGGGGCCCCATGAGATGCCCCTGGTACCTTTTTCATAGGCTTTTTTGAGTGTAGGCAAGGACACAGGGACCCCATGATCCCCTATTGCCCGGGGTCCCCATGAGTTGTCAGTCTGCCCCTGTTTCCACCTACCCCTTCCTTCCTTCCACCCACCTCTTTATTCCTTTCATCTACCCACCCCTTCCTTCCACCTACCCCTCTCTTCCTTTCTTCCATCTACCCTTCCTTCCTTCTACCCCTCCCTTCCTTCCTTTCTTCAAGGGGGAGAATTTGGTGGGGGTGAGCTGTAAAAATGCAGCTCAGCTGCGAGCTGAACCGCCCCCAGAAAAAACAATTACCTACAGCCCTGCACCAACTCACTTGTAAATGGGAATGATGAGTTTAAAATTGGACATTGACTGGTGCTCTGTTAGTGCCCTGCACTTAAAATGTGCAAAGACAGAGACATAAGAGTTTTCAGCTGGGTTAAACATCTGTAAATGTTTGCAAGCATCTGTAAAAAAAGTGGCAGGTGCTGGAATGCTCTGTGCTAGCAGAGAAGCAGGAGGATTCAAGTGTTCAGCTAAATAAAACAACTAACACCCATGATGGGGAGGGGTTAAGCACCCACTGGCTCCACTGATGAGGATTTTTTCTGCATAAATTAACACCAGTAATGGGTTTGGGGTTCCTTTGACACCAATGATAGAAGGTTTTGGGCACCCAGTTAAACTATTTATGCAGGTTCTGTTTTACCTACTAATGAGAGGGGGGGGGTTTCTACTGAAACTAACAATGGGGTTTATTTTAACCCCTACTGACAACACAGAGGTTTATTTGTTACACTCAATGATATGAATTACAGGGTTTATTTTGACTTTTACATCAGTCACAAGGTTTATGGTCTCAATAGTTGCTGGTTGGTAAGTATTTCAAACTGTGCGCTTCCTTCTCTGTGCTCACACAGTGCAGATCACAGGCATCATATACAGAGCCAATGTGACTGACAGTGTACAATGTGATTGCTGTGACTATTCACAGTGATCACAGGCGTAAACAAGGGCTGGATGTAGGTAGTATGATTGCCTGATTACAGCTGGCTCCATTTAAAAATATATTATGTATTATCCATTAAGAACATATAGCAAATGTTACATTAAGATCATTCTTAAAATTCGATAAAAACAAAGCTACATACAAATACATTTTCCATGGTGACAAACACACAACAGTGTTATTATGACATATCTTTCACCAGTGCCTGATTACTAACAATACCAGTGCCAGATCCATGGTTCACAGAAACTGTACAGTACACAAGCAAAAGAAACAGAGCCAATGAGAGTAGCTGCGCCAAGTGATTGCTGTGACCAATCACTGGGAGATTCACAAGGGGTGGACTACTGCTGGTATCAGTGTTTCAAGAGCCACCGTACACAGATGTATCCAGGACATGGGCTACAACTGTCTCTTTCCTTGTGTCAAGCTACTCCTGAACCAGAGACAACGTCAGAAGTGTCTTACCTGGGCTAAGGAGAAAAAGGACTGGCCTGTTACTCAGTGGTCCAAAGTAAATTTTTAATTTCATTTGGAAATCAAGGTCCCAGAGTCTGGAGGAAGAGTGGAGAGGCACAGAATCCAAGTTGCATGAGGTCCAGTGTGTTCACAGTCAGTGATGATGTGAGGAGCCATGTCATCTGCTGGTGTTGGTCCACTATGTTTTATCAAGTCCAAAGTCAGCGCAGTCCTTTACCAGGAAATTTTACAGCACTTCTTGCTTCCCTCTGCTGACCAGCTTTATGGAGATGCTGATTTCATTTTCCAGCAGGACTCGGCACCTGCCCACACTGTCAAAAGTACCAATACCTGGTTTAATGATCATGGTATCACTGTACATGATTGGCCAGAAAACTCGCCTGACTTAAACCCCATAGAAAATCTGTGGGGTATTGTCAACAGGAAGATGAGAGACACCAGACCCAACATTACAATCGAGCCGGAGGCCGCTATCAAACCAACCTGGGCTTCCATAACCCCTCAGCAGTGCCACAGGTTGATTGCCTCCATGCCATGCTGCATTGATGCATTAATTCATGCAAAAGGAGCCCCGACCAAGTATTGAGTGCATACTATACTGTACATGGACATACTTTTCAGTGAGCCAACATTTCTGTCTTAAAAATGCTTTTTTTAATTGGTCTTATGTAGTATTCTACATTCTGAGATTCTGAGATACTGAATTTTGGTTTTTCACTAGCTGTAAGCCATAATCATCAATATTAAAAGAAAGAAATGCTTGAAATATATCACTAAATGTATAATGAATCTATATAATATACGAGTTTCACTTTTTTCATTGAATTACTGAAATAAAAAAAATGTTGATGATATTCTAATTTATTGAGATGCACCTGAAAAACTACTAGTGTTACTGACCATTTTCTTTTATTTCTGTTGCAGTTTTCTTTCCTTTGCTGTATCTTGATCTTCTTTTGCTGCAGTCAGCTATGACTGGGTGTCTGGACAGTTGTCCCCCATCCTCTGGAACTCTCTACCCCAATTTATCAGACTATCACCTACTCTGCTCACTTTTAGGCGATCTCTGAAAACCTATCTCTTCAGGGAAGCCTATCCTGCCCTCAGCTAATAACGGAATCTTCTACTCCTCCTACCAGTTCATCCCCTACGGTTACTACCTTTTGTACCACTAGCCCCTCCCTCCTAGATTGTAAGCTCCAAGGAGCAGGGCCCTCTTAACCCTCTTATATTGAACTGTATTGTTGCTGTATAGTCTCCCGTTATATTGTAAAGCGCTGAGCAAACTGTTGGCGCTATATAAATCCTGTATAATAATAATAAATAATAATTGTCTGGGCCCATAACCTGTTAGAGATTCTGTATAGAGCCCTACAAAATTGAGAGTGCACAGTCCACATGTATTTATCTGCTGCTTCTCTGCAAACAGGAAACAGGAAACTTTAATTCAGAAAGAAGACAGAGCAAAGTCATAGATGCAGCTACAAACTTGTAAACACTGCCATCTGCTGGTTGAAGAATATATTTCTACTGAATACTTTATCTCTACTGAACACTAAAGTAGTTGTTGTGCAAAAATACATGAACATTGTATTCCAGCAGTCTCACATGTGGTATCTGGAGGAGTAGAAAATGGGGTGTAATTTTAAACACCTCAGTACCCGACAATTTCATCTCCTTCCTGCCCAGGCCAATTTTCAGATATAAGTGCTGTCACATATTGAATTACAATTTTTCAGTTATGCAAAACTGTACCAAAATTAAATTTGTATAATTTTTTGAGACAGGTAGAGCTTTGTTTGGTATTTAATCACTACTGTGTTTTTTATTTTTTGCTAAATAAATGAAAAAATAAGGACAATTGTAAAAGAAAACCACATTTTTCTTAGTTTCTGATATATATTTTGCAAATAATCTTTCTGCATTAATTAGCCCAAAATATATTCTACTACATTTGGTAAAAATAACCCAAATCAATATATACTTTTTTTAGTCTGTTCGAAAATTATAAATCCTACAAATTATGGTATACACAGTATGTTTGAAAATGAATCAATACTGATGTACTGACTGCCTATATAATTTCCTAAAATGTCAGGACAGTACAACTACCCCCCAAATGACCCCTTTTTGGAAAGGGCTGTCTAAGGTATTTAGTAAGAGCTATTGTGAGTTATTTTAAGTTGTTTAAGAAATTTTTAAAAATCTATTTTTTTTTCACAAAATTGCCAATTTTAAAAAGTTATTTCTCACACACAGAATAGGTATGATTACACCCAAAACACATTCAGCTATGACTCCTGAGCATTGAGATACCAGATGTGTGAGACTTTTTCACAGCCTAGATGCCTAGAGAGGCTTAAAATTCAATTAGAACATTTGGGCTTTAAAAGGAACATAAATTACGTGCCTAATTTCCTGACTACCTAACATAGGTAATTGGAGGTCCTGAAGCACCAGGATAGTGGAGACACCCACAAAATGACACCATTTTGAAAATCATAGTGAGTCTTCTGAAAATGACATTTTTGCCATAAATTTTTGTAAAATGCAGAAGGAAAATAAAAATGTTTTTTTTTTCTACACAACGTTGCCAATTACAGTTGCAAGAAAAAGTATGTGAACCCCTTGGGATTACGTGGAGTTTTGCATGAATTGGGTATAAAATGTGCTCTGAATGTCATCTAAGTCACAACAATAGAAGAACACAGTCTGCTAAACATAATACTACACAAACATTAGACGTTGCCATGGTTTAATTGCACATAACATGTAAACATTCAGAGTGCAGGGAGGAAAAAGTATGTGAACCTTTGGACTTAATAACTGGTTGACCCTCCTTTGGCAGCAATAACCTCAACCAAATGTTTCCTGTAGTTGCAGATCAGACCTGCACAACGATCTGGAGTAATTTTGGACCACTCCTCTTCACAAAACTGTTTCAGTGTAGCAATATTCTTGGGATGTCTGGTGTGAATCGCTCTCTTAAGGTCATGCCACAGCATTTCAATTGGGTTGAGGTCAGGACTCTGACTGGGCCACTCTAGAAGGCGTATTCTGTGCTGTTGCAGCCATTGTTTTGTTGAATTACTTGTATGCTTTGAGTCATTGTCCTGTTGCATCACCCATCCTCTGCGGAGCTTCAGTTGGCGGACAGATGGTCGTACGTTTTCCTGCAAAATGTCTTGATAAACTCTGGAATTAATTTTCCCATCAATGACAACAATCCGTCCAGGCCCTGAGGCAGCAAAGCAGCCCCAAACCATGATGCTCCCTCTGCCATGTTTTACAGTGGGGATGAGGTTTTGATGTTGGTGTGCTGTGCCTTTTTTTCTCCACACATGGTGTTGTGTGTTCTTCCCAAACAACTCAATCTTGGTTTCATCTGTCCACAGTACATTTTGCCAGTAGTGCTGTGGAATATCCAGGTGCTCTTTTGCAAACTTCAAACGTGCTGCAATATTCTTTTTGGACAGCAATGGCTTCCTCCGTGGTGTCCTCCCATGTACTCCATTCTTGTTTAATGTTTTCCTTATTGTAGATGTGTCAACAAAAATGTTAGCATGTGCCAGAGATTTCTGTAGGTCTTTAGCTGACACTCTGGGATTCTTCTTTACCTCATGCAGCATTCTGCGCTGTGCTCTTGCAGTCATTTTTACAGGATGACCACGCCTAGGGAGAGTAGCAACAGTGCTAACCTTTCTCCATTTGTAGACAGTCTGTCTTACCGTGGACACATGAACATCAAGGCTTTTAGAGATACTTTTGTAACCCTTTCCAGCTTCATGCAAGTCAACAATTCCTGATCGTAGGTTTTCTGAGAGCTCTTTTCTGCGAGGCATGGTTCACATCAGACAGTGCTTCTTGAAACCAGTAAACCCAAAACAGGTGTGTGTTTTTTATGGGCAGGACAACTGTCAGCAACACATCCATTATCATCACACTGATTGGAGTCAAGGTTGGCTCACTCCTGGCTCCAATTAGCTCTGGGAGAAGTCATTAAGCTAGGGTCTCACATACTTTTTCCTCCGTGCACTGTGAATATTTACATGTTATGTGCAATTAAACCACGGCAACATCTAATGTTTGTGTAGTATTATGTTCAGCAGACTGTGTTCTTATATTGTTGTGACTTAGATGACGTTCAGAGCACATTTTATGCCCAATTCATGCAAAACTCCACGTAATCCCAAGGGGTTCACATACTTTTTCTTGCAACTGTAATAGGATATTTCTAGCACACATCATAGGCATGCTTAGAATTACACCTCAAACACATTCTGATACCCCGAGTATGGTGATATCACAAGTGTGAGACTTTTTCACAGCCTAGCCACATAGAGGGGCCCTAGATCCAAGGAGGACCTTTAGGTAATCTAGGGACATATACACTGCTCAAAAAAATTAAACAAACACTTTGAAAACACATCAGTTCTCAATGGGGAAAAATATCATGCTGGATATCTATACATATCATGCTGGATATCTATACATATATATCTGATATGGACTCTGTATTGTGTTAGGAATGTAAGAATGCCCCATCATTTGATGGAAATGAAAATGATCAACCTACAGGAGGAATGAATTCAAAGACACCCCAAAAATCAAAGTAAAAAAAATTATGCAGCAGGCTAGTCCATTTTGCTGAAATTTCATTGCAGCAACTCCAAATGGTATTCGGTAGTTTGTATGGCCTCCATGTGCTTGTATGCATGCCTGACAATGTCGGGGCATGCTCCTGAGACGACGGATGGTGTCCTGGGGTATTTCCTCCCAAATCTGGACCAGGGCATCACTGAGCCGCATGAGGCCGGGCATTGTTGTGCACCAGGAGGAACCCAGGACCCACCACACCAGTGTAGGGTCTGACAATGGGTCCAAGGATTTCATCCCAATACCTAATGACAGTCAGGGTGCCATTGTCTAGCCTGTAGAGGTCTGTGCATCCTTCCATGGATATGCCTCCCCAGACCATCACTGACCCACCACCAAAACGATCATGCTGAATGATGTTACAGGCAACATAATGTTTTCCACCGCCTTTCATGTCTGTCACATGTGCTCAGGGTGAACCTGCTCCCTTCTATGAAAAGCACAGGGAGCCAGTGGCAGACTTGCCAATTCTGGTGTTCAATGGCAAATGCCAATTGAGCTCTATGGTGCCAGGCAGTGGGCACAGGGCCCGCCCTCGGGCCACCCTCATGAAGTCTGTTTCTGATTGATTGGTCAGAGACATTCACACTAGTGGCCTGCTGGAGATCATTTTGTAGGGCTCTGGCAGTGCTCATCCTGTTCCTCCTTGCACAAAGGAGCAGATACTGTTCCTGCTGATGGGTTAAGTACCTTCTACGACCCTTTCCAGCTCTCCTAGAGTAACTGCCTGTCTCCTGGAATCTCCTCCATGCCCTTGAGATCAATATCCCAGGAGTTTAATTGACTTGATTCTATACTATGATTAAAAAGTGTTCCTGTATTTTTTTGAGAAGTGTATTAGATATCTAATTTCCTGACTACCGATCACATTTGTGGAGGCCCTAGAGCACCAGGACCAGTAGACACACCCACAAAATTATCACAATGTGGAGAGTAAACACCCCAAGGTATTTTTAAGAGGCATGGTCAGTCTTTTGAAGACTTCATTTTATTGCCACAAGTTTTTTGGAAAATGCAGAAAGAAAATTAATTTATTTTTGTTTACAAAATTGGCAAGATATTTCTCTCATGCAGCATGGGCATGCTTAGAATTACACCCCAAAACACATTACACCCAGGAACTAGAGAGCATCTATCCCGCTATTTATGTAAATTGTCCAGATGGAAAGTGATTATATATGACCATGCTGTGTGTGGGAAACAAACGTGTTAAAATTATAACTTTGTGGGGAAAAAAAATATTTTTTTTAATTTTCTAAAACAAGTGTTGCAAAAAAATTAGATCTTCAAAATATTCACTATGCTCCTTGATACATAATGTATCTTGGGATGTCTGCTTTCGAAAGAAGGGTCTTTTTACATTTCAGATATATACTATGGTTCGTAGACTAACATATAGAATAAATAATATATACTCTCCATTTTCACCTACTTTTTTGAGGAAAATGTTTGTATTTGATATGTTTTATAAAGGAAATAAGGGAACAAGTTTGTCTCTTTTCCTTTATATAGCAGAAAAAAAAAAAAAACAGTGGTTATGCAAGAAGAAAGAGGGTTCTATTTGTCTAAAACAAATTATAGAAAATGTATTTGGGTACAGTGTTGCATGGCTGAGTAATTGTCAAGCAAACTATAACAGCACTAAAAACTAAAAAAATAGGTAATAAAGAGGGTGTATCATACTGGTATTAGGGTGGTTATGTAGGCATAGACATGTTAGCTGTCTGTTTGTATTCTGTGTAGAGAAAAGTCTATGTAATTGAGGAATTTCATTTAAAAAAACTATTCCATTGTTCTGAAGTTAGTGTGTTGCAGAAATGATTTGTGGGTACAAAGGCTGTGGCATATGTGGCAATGTAAATAATTAGTAGGCTTATGTTTTGCGTTTTCATCTTTAAAAAATAGACTGTTTAGTGGTTGGTGATATTTTTAACATTTTATGGTGTTTATGATGTTTAAAGATTGTTTTAGTAACTAACTGATATTTGAGGTTGTCAGTGAAAAATGGCTGTCAATAAATTTCTCAAGTTTTGTCAGTTAAAAAAAGTAATGGCTGGCAACCTTAGGTCTCATCATCATCTACTGGCTCTCTGTACCTCTTCCAGATGTCACCCCAGGATAAGGCACATGGGAGCTAAAAGGCTGGAGAACTTTTCCCATGGTTACCAGAAAGCCAAATGTATATTTCTTGCCAATATTAAACAATCGAAGCTGGCAGTAGACTGAAATGGAAAAGTGTAATGTAAAAAAAAAAATCAAAAACAAAATAGCTTTTGTAGCATAGCGAAGTTACTTTAACCACTTGCCCTGCAGAGGATTCACCCCCCTTCCTGACCAGGCCATTTTTTGCGATACAGCGCTGCATTACTTTAACTGACAATTGCGCGGTCATGCAATGCTGCACCCAAAGTAAATTTACGTCCTTTTTTTTGGACACGAATAGAGCTTTCTTTTGGTGGTATTTGATCGCCTCTGTTTATTTTTTGCGCTTTAAACAAAAAAAGCCAACAATTTTGAAAAAAAAAGCTATATTTTTGACTTTTTCCTATTAAACATGTCCACTAAAAAAATTTTAAAATGTCAAATTTCATTCTAAATTTAGGCCAAAATGTATTCTGCTACATGTCTTTGCTAAAAAAAAAAAAATTTAAATTAACTGGTTTACCTGAAAGTTATAGCTTTTACAAATGGCAGTATATATACTGGAGTTTTTTTTTTTTACTAGTAAAGGTGGCGATCAGCGACTTATTGCAGGACTGTGGTGGGTATTCTGACACTGGGGGGGAACTGTCTTGGTGTTACTGACATCCCCAGTGACACCAATACAGTGATCAGTGTTAAAAAAAAGCACTGACACTGTACTAATGGCACTGGGCAAGAAGAGGTTACCATCTGGGGCGAAGAAAAGGGTTAACTGTGTGCTGTTTTACTGTGTGCTTTACACTGTAAGCACACTGCATTAGCACTGCATTGTATGGTGGCATCTGGGGGAGGTTCTGTATGGGGCGTAAAGGGGAGTAGAACCATGGGACATGTTTTTGTGCAGCAAAATATATTACATATTTATTTTCCCATTTTTATTTATTTTCTGATTTTCATTAATGATTAACATTGACAGGCATACATTAGCTAGCGTGAATAAACTGACAAACAGGTATAAACAAAGTAAATTGAAATGATTTCTTTGTCTAATGACCTTTTATTTTGTCTATCAGAGTACAAATGTAAGATCCCCAGAACCTGGCCATATGGAGTATGCATAGGCTTTGATTTACACTTACTTCTCCATCCACACTATCCAATGCGGAAAGTCTCTATTGACTAGAAAGAGGCAGAAGTTCTCAACTGGACCCTGGGAAGAAGATTAGAAGCATACTAGAACAATAGTGGGTAAATAGAAAATTAGGGATAGTAGGAGTGTGACTCACTCTTCTTTTTTGCCTGGTGTTTGATGACTTTTGGAGCACAGGTGGAAATCATTATCGGCTCCCTCTTTGCAGCCTTCTAACAACGATGCTGGCAGCACTCCTGTTGTGGTTTGTTCAAATAGCCAGCGTTGCCAGGAGACAGTCTAAGTGTGGATATACAGTATACTGGAATAAAGAAGAGCTGGGAAGAAGCATGCAGGCGTAAATATAGAAAAGAAACTTTTTTTTTTTTTTAGGAAATGTCAATGTATTGAGGATTCTACATGTCACTTTGTTTGATTCTGCAGACTTTTACCTTGGAAATACTCTCTCCGGATAGCCACTGACATTGAGCTAGAACAAGCATGCAAGTTGGAGTACAGTATTTTCAGATTTTACTGGTTGCATGATTTTCCAGGTCAGCAACTCACCAGGATATCAGTAGAGCATTGGAGGGTGTCAGATGAGCAGTGGACATGTCAGTAGGGCAGCGGTTGTTGTCAGTAGGACAGTGGATGGTGTCAGAGTAGCAGAGCAGTGGACAAGTCAGTAGGGCAGTGGAATTTGTCAGTAAGGCAGAGGATGGTGCCAGTAGGGCAGAGACTGGTGTCAGTAGCGCATTGGATGGTGTCAGATGAGCAGTGGACATGTCAGTAGGGCAGCGGTTGTTGTCAGTAGGACAGTGGATGGTGTCAGAGTAGCAGAGCAGTGGAAGTGTCAGTAGTGCAGTGGAATTTGTCAGTAAGGCAGAGGATGGTGCCAGTAGGGCAGAGACTAGTGTCAGTAGCACATTAGATGGTGTCAGATGACCAGTGGACAAGTCAGTAGGGCAGCGGTTGTTGTCAGTAGGACAGTGGATGGTGTCAAAGTAGCAGAGCAGTGGACGTGTCAGTAGGGCAGTTGAATTTGTCAGTAAGGCAGAGGATGGTGCCAGTAGGGCAGAGACTGGTGTCAGTAGCGCATTGGATGGTGTCAAATGAGCAGTGGACGTGTCAGTAGGGCAGCGGTTGTTGTCAGTAGGACAGTGGATGGTGTCAGAGTAGCAGAGTAGTGGTCATGTCAGTAGGGCAGTTGAATTTGTCAGTAAGGCAGAGGATGGTGCCAGTAGGGCAGAGACTGGTGTCAGTAGGGCAATGAACAGTACTATTTTTATTTCTTTTTTTAAATTCTTTTTTACAGTATTATTTTTATTTATTCTTACAATTTGTTTTAGGAGCCTCGTTGGGGGGGCTTTAGTGAAATACTGTATCAGGGGTATAAACAGATGTGTAATGTCTCACTTTTGAGACAGAGAAAGGGACTGACAACAGAGATTCTCCAATCACTTTCTCTGAAGCCTCAGCTGCACTGGACAGTGAATGAATTGGAAGTGCTCTGTGCTGAGTGGCTTCTTGTTTATTCACAAACTGAAGCATAGTAAACACAGGTGCATCTGCTTTTCAGCCAACACTTTTCTACCAGGCTCGTTTAGGCAGGGGGTGACAGAGCCACCCACAAAGCGAATTTCAGTGATGACAAACTAGCCAAAATTTAAATAGTGTATGGCCAGCTTTAGAGCCACCAGTCACAATGAAAGATGCTCCTAGGTTGGCGGTTCTTGTTACTGTTTGATACATCAAACCTATAGTGTTGGCTGCTAGGTTTGGATTGTGCCATGTTCATAGATGGTGGGGGTTTCTGACAGTGCTCTGCGCCTACCCAGTGCCTTGTGTCCGCAATGTCCAGTGATGTGCTCAGACAGTGCCAATAAAACAGTGATACGGCTGTGTTTGCATATTGTGAGAAACACTTTTTTCCATATTATATCAACAGTTAAACAGCAAGCTCACTTTGGCAAACCAGTAATAAAAGAGTTGAAAGCTACACACAGTTACTAGATCCCTGGACTTGAACTTGTGAATAGGCCCCTCCAGCTAAGCCTAACTGGGACCGCGGTGTCTTCCTAAAAACGTCTTCTAAGGTCCTGCACCAGGGACAGAGGCCCTGCACAGGGACCTCCTCCTGCATGACTAGACCCAGAAAGACTGCACCCTGCTGCTCAGGTCTCAGACTATTTATAGGCTCTCTCATCACCTACTGGGCACAGGGATTGGCTGGAGTCCCATAAATATTCAGGCTGCATTCCATGTTCTTCTACCAGGGGCGGACTGACCATTTGGAAACTCGGGCATTGCCCGAGGGCCCGGGGTCAGTAGGGGGCCCCATGAGATGCCCCTGGTACCTTTTTCATAGGCTTTTTTGAGTTTGGGCAAGGACACAGGGGCCCCATGATCCCCTATTGCCCGGGCCCCATGAGTTGTCAGTCTGCCCCTGTCTTCTACCCACTATGGTTCTAGAATCCTCTAGAAGACAGGGGGAAGCCACAGAGCAACAGCCTGTGAAACACTGAGCAGCCCTAATCAATCAACCTGATTACACTGGAACTTACTAAATGTACCTGGCAGACTACTCCACACTAGGAGTGCTACCTTAGGTTCCCACAACAACAGAATCAGATGCTGGAATCTAGAAAATATGATTATGATGACTTTGCTGAAAAGCAGACAGTTCTTAATACTGGTACAGATACCCAAGGCTTGTTTATCAGCCTGACCAGTTATGTAAAGTTTCAGCTACTCATTGACTCTCACGGCTCCCCTGGACAGGAAATCCCAATGCCATGTACATACCCACTGTCACTACAAAAAGCATGAGTGTGCAGGAATGATGGATGGTTATTAAAAGTAAAAAAGCCTTATAGATACTGTATGTGGAGTATTTTACACTGTGTTGTCACTGCCATTACAAATACATGAAAAGAGACGGTACAGAACTATCATAACCCTATGGCTTGAAAGCGACAAGGACAAAGAATGTTTCTGTTATTAAAACTAATAGTTTTACTTTTACATATATGATGTTAGTCTTTTAGGCTGAAACTTGCTAAAAGCTTGCTAAAAAAAAACTGTTGCAATTGGACTTATGCAAGATTTTTAAACTAGAACTATGACACCCCCCCAATAAAAAAAATGTGGTGCAGCACTGAAAGTGATACTAAACACACACTGTTAAATGTACATTTTCTTTTCTCTTTATGTACATGGATGATGGCACTGTATTTATTTTAATTTAAAAAAATCAAAATCGATATACAGCTGTAATGTGACCCAGGATTTTCCCAGCCCATCTGCAGGGAAACATCAGCAAGAGGAGCTTCTAGTTCTCTGTTGCCAGTCACAACTAAAAAAAACAAAAACAAACAGCCTTCAGAATAAAGAGGAAAATACATAATTAATATCAATACATAATAAAAATATCAAAGAAATGTTTTAAATCCTCATACAAAATAGGTATTTGAACTCAAATCTATTATTTTTGTGCAAAAACATATTAGGGATTATTGGGCTATCTAGGAGGAGGTTCTGCCAATCACAGCCTGTTTTATGCCCTCCCCCCCCCCCAGCCTATGTCTATTGCTTGTATGTGCTTAGATTTACAGAGAGGTGACACTTCCATCAATCAACATGTAATATTCTACCTCCCATTGTGTTTAGCTGTTTAGTGGGCATGGAAGAGGAGGGAGGGAGTGGGATGTCATTTGTCTAGAGTGCATATTCCCACATGTGTGACTCTATAGTCATGTGGGCTGTACAGATAAGAAAAATAAGGAAATGAACAGCTTAGAAGGCAACAGAAACTGGAGCATGCTCAGTAGATGTGGCAATGGCTGGTCTACAAAATTTAAGGGACATAGACAAAGAGGAAGGGACAGTGAACAGCAGGATCAACCAGGTTTGTTTTGCAGAATACAGAAAACAAAACAAAGTGAGTATGAACAACATGTAATACTGCATGTATTAATAGTTTTATAATGATGTGGGTTTAATGACACTTTAATTATAAGTGCATCTTCACTTACAGTTTTTTCACAGTTTTTCACAGTTTGGCAAAGTCCCACAAACACCTGATAAGCCTGCCAGTGAAATCTAACTCACGCAGCTACCTGTTGTGATGAGGTAATGATGATTCACTGCTCCTGAATTTAGAGCTGATTTGTCACTCTCATGTAGACTGTGCTTGCTTGTACTACAGTGGGATTAAAAGGTTTTACATGGGGCATGGCTGTTGCCATTCCGATTCACAGGCCTGTAGATTCTCAAACAGCACCTGGCCACATCCAGTCCTGCCCACTGCTTTCTAGATTGACAGCTCTGTCTCTGTTGCTGAAACTCTCCCACTGTGAGCTGCAGTGTCTGGGATTGAAAGCAGGTGAGACCCAAATGAAGGAGAATTTGGCTCAGTCAGGAAAGTTAAAAGACCTTTTTGGTTTACTTTATGAGGCTTGTACCTGAATTCGGGACTTGTACTTTCTTAAATGTATTCTATTTGGCAGGGTTACTTATGAAAGATGGCAAATGTTTGACTTTACTTTGAGGATTAATTTGAAGACTTTAAAAAAGGCCCCCTGAAGTTTAGCAGTTGCTTCTCACTAATGGTGTCCAACAGGAGCGGACTGACAACTCATGGGGCCCCCGGGCAATAGGGGATCATGGGGCCCCTGTGTCCTTGCCCAAACTCAAAAAAGCCTATGAAAAAGGTACCAGGGGCATCTCATGGGGCCCCCTACTGACCCCGGGCCCTCGGGCAGTGCCCGAGTTTCCAAATGGTCAGTCCGCCCCTGGTGTCCAATAAAATAAAGGTTTCAAAGTATTATTTATGAAAAAAGTGCCTCGCTTCACTAACATCAACCGATGGTTTATACCACATCTAAATATGCAAATTGTGTGTACTAATAATGTGTAATAATACAAATGAAGCCAATATACCAACTCCACTATATGATACAGCCCACAGTCCCATGCCAGCTTGAATACTTCTTTTTTACTTTTTATACTTTTTATTTACTGTCTGTGTGGAATAATGTGGTGTGCTTAGTGTAAATATTGGAATCTTTTTAAGGTGAATAAACTTTCTAAAAAGGATAAGTACTATGTTTGGTGGTTTCTCCCTATCTATGTATGGCTAAGGAGGATCGATAGGAGAAGGTCGAGAGTGAAATTATAAAGGAGGATTCATCTGATCCGACTGGGAACACATGTAAGAATCCTATTTAAGGGACACAAGCTCTATATGACCTGACTTAGCGGTTTGGTCATATAAGCCAGGTGAGAGCACAGCTGGTGGAGGGTGTCTGTCACCTTATTGAAAGCATTGTTTGACAGAAAGTGGTGATGAAAGAAGCAAAGATATTTAATTGAAGCTCTTATATTTGAAGAAGTATACAGGTTGGCATGGGACTATCTATGGACTGTATCATATAATGGAGTTGGTATATTGGCTTCATTTGTGTTTTTGTTATTATAGATATAAACAAATTGCATATTTACTAGTGGTGTAAAGCATCAGTTGATTAAAGTGAAGCGCGGCACATTTTTGATATATACAGTAATATAGAAATCAACACATTTTATATGAGAGTGTGATTAGTGTGGGCGATTCACTGTGTAATATATTATTTGTTTATTCATAGCAGCTCACAAGACTGATTGTATATATATTCTAATGGTTTCAGAGTAACTTTCCTGTACACATTGTAATTATAGAGTGCAAATCACAGTAATACTAAAGGCTTATTTACACTTGCTTCGACTTTAAAATACATTAAAGCGCCTACTTCTTCAACATGCTTTTTGATGCTTCTGTGATGCTTTTTGAAGCTTTAATGAAGCTTGGCAAATGCCATGTGTGTGTTGATTTCCAATTTGTTTTAAAGCGGCTCCAGTAGAACCCCAGCTCGGTAGTACCCTCACTCAGCAGATCCCCAGTTTATTAGGACCCCTGTTCAGCAGATCCCCAGCAAATTGGCACCCTCGTTCAGTAGATCCCCAGCTTATTAGTACCCTTGTTCAGCAGATACTCTGCTCAGTAGTACCTCCAGCTCTGCTGATGCCCCACTCAGCAGATCCCCAGCTCATTGTTACCTCTGTCCAGCAGATCCCCAGCTCATTGGTACACTCATTCAGCAAATCCCCAGCTTTATAGTACCCTCATTTAACAGATAACCTGCTCAGTAGTACCCCCAGATTTGCTGATGCCCTGCTCAGTAGTACCCCTCAGCTCTGGTGAGCCCCCACGCAGTAGAAACTCCCAGCTCTGCTGATCCCTCACTCAATAGTAACCCCCAGCTCTGCTGATCCTCTGGTTTGCTGATCCTCTTCTCTTTCTCTGGTCCCTGCTCACCTTCAGCTATAATGCTCCCACACTGCACACCACATGTGACATTGCTAGTTTTTCCTGATTCGGTCACCCAGCTCTGCTGATCCTCTCTCTTCAGTCCCCACTCACCTTCCGCTATAGTGTTCCCATATTGCACACCACGTGTGCCATCTGCTGGTTGATCCACTCCAGTCCAGACTCCGCTCACTTATCTGCTGCTCCTCACTTCACACCAGATGTCACGTGTCCACCCGACACTTCCAGAATATATATGCATAAACCATGACTGATGATGTCTTTCTGGTTTGATTGTTGGTTTTTCAGTGCATCTTGGGATATCTCATACTTGCAATACCTCCAAAACAAAGCAAAGCTAAAGCAGACTAAAAGCCTCTCAAAAGCTGCAAATGCTGTTAGCAAGCTTTGTCATAGACTTCAGTGGAGGCTTTGGACAGACTTTGAAGTTTGCACAATACTTAAAACAATATAAAAAAAAAAAAAAAAAGCAAAAGGAGCTCCAGGTAAGGAGCATAGGGCAAGAGAACAGAAAAAAATATCTCAATGGTAGTGCAGGAATTTAATCCAAATTAGAGAATTAAATTAGGAATTAATATAGGTAACCTGATGTACACTGGTCAAGAAGGATTTCTTTACACACCAACGGGCTAATTACAAATACCAATTTAAGATGCCTGGAAAGGAAAAGAAAAAAAAAGGGGGTGGGGGTGGAGGAGGGAATGAGGTAGGAAGGGATGGGATAGACTGATGGGCCAGCCCTATAGTTCAATCAAGGTAAAGATAGGGCTCACCGACTGGCAGTCCCCCAGAGGACATCCAGATATTCAGAATAGTGGAAAGAGAGTCCCAAGTGCTTGTTAGAATCGAGATCTTAACATATCGCTATATTCAGTAGTGCAGGTGAATTGGGACCAGTAAAACTATGTTTTCCAAAAACGTTCCTCCATATGATTAATGGAGGCCATCAGTTTCTTCATGAGGTGGGTCTTGGTAATAAGTTCACAGACTTATGGGTGGCACTGACATTTTTTCCAATGTACAGGAATACATGGCATTGAGAAAATGCATCAACAATGAATGTTAGTAGTGTTTGAGAGATAGGGGAGTTAGGTGAAGGAGAAATGCTGCTGCGTTATCCTGCATAAGGATGTCAGTGAATTTAGATCCAATGTTTGACTTGGGACCAAAAGTTTCAGAGCTTAGGGCACGACCAGAAGATGTGGAACTTGGTTTCCTCCTCTTCCAAGCACCTCCAGTAAAGCGTAGAGCCCTGTGGAAATATCTTATAGTTAGTCTGGCTGAAAAAAGACAAAAGTCCATCCAGTTCAACCATAAAAAAAACTCCCAAAAATACAAGTTATAATCCTATACCCACAGTTGATCCAGAGGAAGGCAAAAAAAACCCCAGCAAAGCATGATCCAATTTGCTCCTGCAGGGGAAAAAAATCCTTCCTGATCCCCCAAGAGGCAATCGGATATTCCCTGCATCAACTTTACCTATCAATGTTAGTATCCAGTTATATTATGTGTATCTAGGAAAGAATCCAGGCCTTTTTTAAAGCAATCCACTGAGCTGGCCAGAACCAACTCTTGAGGGAGTCTATTCCACATTTTCACAGCTCTTACTATGAAGAAACCTTTCCATATTTGGAGATTAAACCTGTTTTCCTCCAGATGTAAAGAGTGCCCCCTTGTCCTCTGTGATGACCTCAGGGTGAATAACTCTACACCGAGTTCACTATATGAACCACTGATGTATTTATACATGTTGATCATATCCCCCCTTAATCTCCTCTTCTCAAGAGAGAATAAATTCAGTTCCTCTAATCTTTCCTCATAGCTGAGCTCCTCCATGCCTCTTATCAGTTTGGTTGCCCTTCTCTGCACTTTCTCCAGTTCCCCAATGTTCTTTTTGTGAATTGTTGCCCAAAACTGAACTGCATATTCCAGATGAGGTCTTACTAATGATTTGTACAGGGGTAATATGATATCTCTCTCTCTCTGGAGTCTATACCTCTTCTAATACAAGAGAGGATTTTGCGCACTTTAGAAACTGCAGCTTGCCATTGCATGCTGTTATTAACCACTTCCAGTCCGGACACTTTTACCCCCTTCCTGTCCAGGCCAGTTTTCAGCTTTCAGCGCTATCACACTTTGAATGACAATTGCAGGGTCAGCAACACTGTACCCACATGAATTTTTTAGCATTTTTTTGAGACAGATAAAGCTTTATTTTGGTGGTATTTATTCACCACTGGGATTTTTATTTTTTTTGCTATGTAAATGAAAAAGTCCAAACATTTTGAAAAAAAGCGTTTTTCTTTTGCCATTAAATAGTATTTCATCATAAATCTTGGCCAAAATTTATTCCATTATCTTTTTAGTAAAAAAAAAAAAAAAACCCAAATTAGTTTATAACCAAAAATTATCATTTTTAAACTTTTTTTTAAATTATTATTTATGTCTTTTTTTTTTTTTTTACATACTGTCACCCTAGCAGTACTTGTGGGGGGTGATGAAAATTTTTTTTTTTTTTACACTGATTGCTTTTACAGCTTTTATGGGTGTAAAAGCAATCATTTCTCCTTCTCTCATTGAGAACTACTGTGTGAGCTGTGATTGGTCACAGCTTGTCACATGTTACAAGGCTGTTGCGAATAGCATTGTACCATGTGACATCTGTGATCATTCACAGATTTCACACGTAGTAAGCAATGATGTCCGAAGTGACATCTTGCTTACTATTCTGCATGTGATCACTGATTTGCCAATCAGTGATCACATGATCGGGACCTCGCATAGAGGTCCCATCCGACGATTGGTGTTCCACTGTGTCCAGAGGACACAGCGGGCACTGGATCATGGTGCTCCCAGGGAGCACACACAAGCAGGGTGCGGGGAGGCTGTTTATAAACAGCCACCTGACCCTGCACTGCCACCGTCTGGCCGTTTATATACAACGGCCAGACGGAAGTGGTTAAGCTTCTGATCTACCAGAACTCCCAGATCCTTCTCCATCATTGATTCCCCCAGTTGTACTCCTCCTAGTATGTATGATGCATGCATATTCTTAGCCTACAAGTGCATAACCTTACATTTCCATATTTACATAGTTGCCCAATTAAACAGTGCATTGAGGTCGGCTTGTAAGTTGAAGACATCCTATAAGGATGTTATTTCACTGCACAGCTTGGTGTCATCTGCAAAGACTGAAATGGTATTTTTAATCCCAGACCCTATATCGTTTATAAATATCTTAAAAATTAAGGGTCCCAACACTGAACCTTGGGGTACACCACTGGCAACCCTAGACCATTCAGAGTATGAATCATTAACCACTACTCTCTCAATATAATTTTTTAGCCAGTTTTCTATCCATTTACATACAGATTTTTCCAAGCCTGTAGACTTTACCTTACACATTAGCCGTGTGTGGGGAACTGTGTCAAACACTTTTGCAAAATCCAAGTATACCATGTCCACCGCCACCCCTCTGTCCAAGGTTTTGCTCACCTCCTTATAAAAAGAAACCAGATTTGTGTGATAACTTCTGTTTTTCATGAATCTATGCTGTCTGTTGCTTAAAATATTTTTTTTTCCAGCAAGAACTCATCTATGTGGTCTTTTATTAAACTCTCCAGTATCTTCCCAACTATAGATGTTAAACTAACATGTCTATAATTACTTGGTAAAGATTCTGACCCCCTTTTAAATATAGGCATCACATTAGCCTTATGCCAATCCAGTGGTACTATGACAGTCATTAAAGAATCCCTAAAAATTAGAAACAATGGCTTTGAAATTACAGAACTCAATTCTTTAAGGATCCGTGGGTGTATGTATCTTTGAACTTTAAACTGTTCCTGCAGTGCCATTACTCCAGTCAATTTCCGGGTAGATAAAATCCCCCATTATTATCACTGTCCCAGCCCTTTCAATCTGTGCAAGGAGTGGAGTCTCCACCTCCTCATTAACACTGGGAGGCCTATAACAAACTCCAATGATTACCTTTGTAGTATCATCCCCATGTGCAGTTCCACCCATAATACTTCAGCCTCATCACACTCTCCATCAACTAGGTCTTCTTTCACACTCGCTCTAAGATCACTTCTCACATAGAGACAGACACCACCACCTTTCCTATTTACTCTGTCTCTCCGAAAGAGAACATAGCCGGGAACATTAATGGCCCAGTCATGTGAAGAATGAAGCCAAGATGCAGCAATACCAATTAAATCATAGTTCTCTTCATGCACCAAAGCTTCCAACCCACCTATTTTGCTTGGCAGACTTCTGACATTGGTGAACAAACAGTAATTATTTTTTATTTTTGTACAAATGTTACCAATTCCAATGGTTGTTGGTAACATGGGAACCTTCTTATCACCTGCCATAGCCCTCCTCCCATCTTTCTCCATTCCACCCACCAATAAGGACTGACCCCTGTCTGACCTGTCTGCCCCATGATAATCTAATTTCTCCCTCCCCTTCAATCCTAGTTTAAATACTCCTCCAGCCATCCCATAAATCTCTCCCTCAGCACAGCAGACCCCCTTCCATTTAGGTGCCAACCATCTCTAGCATGTAGGTTGCACCCCAATGAAAAGTCAGCCCAGTGCTCTAGAAACCCAAATCCTTCCCTCTTACACCAGGTCTTTAGATATGCATTTAGTTCTCTAATCTCCCCCTGTCTTTCCTTAGTTGCGCAAGGCACAGGTAATATGTCAGAGAATAGCACCTTGGAGGTCCTTCCCTTCAACTTGCAGCCTAGTTCTTTAAATTGATTCTTAAGGAGCCTCCACCTTCCATGTATTCTGTCATTGGTTCCAACATGGTCCAAGATAGCTGGCACATGCCCAGCCCCTCCCAGTAATTTATCAACCCCATCCACCACATGCCAAACCCTGGCACCAGGGTGACAGCAAACCATTCAGTTGAGGCGATCCTGGCGACAGAGTGTTTTTGAAACCAGGTACCATCTAGAAAGGATTTTATATCCTGTTTCTTGAACACTGTAGGACGCCCTGTGGGTCATTTGTATAATTCTATCCCATTGTTGTTTGGTAAAAGTCGTGCGAAGGTCTACTTCCCACTGAGTAATATATTTAGGAGTTGCATCTGATGGATTGGGTAATAACCTGTATGACTGAGATATGCTGTGGGGTGCCTCTTCCTCATCCAGGCATAATTTTTCAAATTCCGTAAAGGAAGGTAAACTCATCACTCTTCACCAATTATGGGAGATAAAGTGATGTAATTGCATAGCTTTCCAGAGTGGAAAGGGAGGTTTAACCATAGAGCTAATATCCACCAAGGATCTCCAAGAGCCCTCTTGAAAGAAATGTAGCACTCGAAATTGCTGATCTCACAGTAGAGAGAAATATTCTGGACATGGGGTATAATTTTTGAGGCAAAGCAGAGGAAACGCAATGTGTAAACAAGACTGTAATCTTACCATTTTATTTAGTGACAGGTTCTTTGATTGGCATTCAGAGTGCTTTAAAAAGCTAATCCAATGCCACATTTTGAATTAAGTGTAAACAAGCCCTAATTGTTATGTCTAAGGTGAAAGCTACACTTTTCAGAATTGGCTTTATTTAGCTATGTCATGGTCCAAGGAAATCTGTCCTTTCTTGTTTACATAAAATAAGGCAGATCCTTTTAATTGCTATGTAACTTTCTGTGCACTCAGTATATACAACACAGTACCACCCACACTGACTCATACTGCCATCTCACAGTTACCAGGACTGACGTTGTTGAATCAATTCAGTTGATGCAACACATCATTTTACTGACTTCACCAGAATTTAAATAAAGGAACGTATCTAAAGTAATGTATTCAATAGAAGTGAGTTTAAATCCAAGGACATAAATGTAATATATTGCAGCTTAATACCCTTAGATAAAGGGGCTATTTTTTTTTTTGTATCAGTAATAAATTGGATGTGAGTAGGAAAGCCAGAAAGAACATCTATAAAGCATGTTCAGGCATTTACCCCAAATCTTCTTCTCCCCCTCATAGGCGTGTCCTAACAGTAATGCTTTGTTTTTCCTTGTCCTTTTAGCAAGAAATAGCTTCACTTTCTCCCTATGACATCATCAGGACTGAAAAATTCCTAGTGAGGCAGCAGATACATCTATGTTGCACCAAGAGTCCATTTCCAACACACCATTTGTAGACAGGCTCTGCATATATTATTATTATTATACAGTATTTATAAAGCGCCAACAGTTCGCTCAGCGCTGTACATTACAAAGGGAGACGTATGTATCTACAAGAGGGACACAGAGATCTGGGAGATAGGTAGTGTAGTCCAGCAGGAAGGGTTGACAATGCTTGTTGGGATTGTCATCTCAAACAGGAAGATAGGAGCACACTAGATTTCTGATAGATCAACAGTGTTTAATGAGGAAAAACATGGGGAAATGTACATCTATCGGAATTTGTATTTTTACATTATAATATTGATTTGTTTTTTGTTTTTTTATTGCCCTGTCACACTTTAACTATACTTGTAAAAATCTATGGCCTGATCCTTTCCCACAGGCATCTATTTTCTGGTTACCACTTCTCCCTTATGACCAACTTTGAGCAGGGATTCCAAGTGGGGTCCTCAGGATATCAACTGGCTCTGGATTGTGAAGTTTTGTGGGATAACAAAATAATGGTGAAATGACAAAAAGTCACTCAGACGCCGAGCCCCTCTGGCAATGAGCATGGGGGAGGAAACTGCTGCAGAGGGCTAGGTGGCTTAGATGCTAAGCATTCTAACAGGCTGGTTAAAATGAAAGACTGCCAGATAAGCATGGCAGTCAGTCAAGCCACAAAGCCTTCACAATAGCAAAAAGACTGGAATGTTATTTTACTAAAAGCTTTGCATAACTTGTATACGACAAAAAAGAACATATCACACAGGTGACTGATTTGTTCTCAAAACTTTAGCGGATAACATTCTGAGGATTCTGTACAGTTACATAATTCAGCTTGGCTCAAAGAGGGAAAAAATCCAACAGCTTCTTTCAGACTGAAGTCTTCAGAATATAAACTTCTCTGTCCTCAAAAGTCCAACGCCATCTTTCTGACCATGGATCATGTTTAGGGAGTCTGCAGCCCTCCACTCTCAAACAACCCCCTCTGCTCTTACAAGAATGAGGGGTTCTGCTCACCATCAGTTCCTTTAAAATTTGAAATTGTGGCAAAAAAACTAGTAGTTCTGAATGGAACACAATTGCAATGATGTCACTTCAGTTCTGTTGAAGCCTGTGCAATCCACTGGCTACAAGTGCATTGCTTTCCAGGCTTCAATTTAAAAAAATAATAAATGCACATTATTTTTTAATGAAAATGGGTGCATTTCTTATTTCTTTTCCAAAACGTGCAATTTCCCTTACAAAGGGCAGTATACTAAAGAAGATTTCCCAGTTTGGGTAGATCCTTGTGGAAACAAAATACAGTCCTGGGGCCCATGAATAAATCCATTGACTCTAGCGGTATGATGGCTGTTAGCATGTTTGCAGACTTTCCCATCTGCTGCGGCTTAGGATCTCTGGCACCTATTAGGCTTTTCATGAAATAATAGGAAGAACATCTTCTAATTCCCTTACAGCAGCAATAGGAGAAAGAGTGTATTGCGTGATAAATCATTTTGCCCCTTTACAAATCGTTAGTAAGAGCATCTAGAATATGCAGTTCAGTTTTGGGCATCAATTCACAAAAAGGATATTGGGAAACTGAAGAAAGTACAGCGAAGGACAACCAAACTGATGAGGCATGGAGGAGCTCAGCTACGAGGAAAGATTAGAGGAACTGAATTTATTCTCTCTTGAGAAGAGGAGATTAAGGGGGATATGATCAACATGTATAAATACCTAGGTGGTCCATATGGTGAACTTGGTTTAGAGTTATTTACTTTAAGAACATTACAGAGGACAAGGGGTTACTCTTTATGTCTGAAGGAAAATAAATATTCCAAATATAGAAGGGCTTCTTCACAGTGAGAGCTGTGAAACCATGGAATAGATTTCCTCGAGCTGGCTCTAGCCAGCTCAGTAGAGTGTTTAAAAAAAAGGCCTGGATTCTTTTCTAAATGCACAAAATACAATGGGATACTGGTATTCAGGTTTTTTTTTCAGTGGGAACGCAGGGGGAACACATTTTCGGCACTTCCAGCACTGAAAGTATGTAATAGCAAAGGGTGCTGGAGCGTGCCGGAGGATCTGTTGTTTCTGGCTGCTGGAGGATCTATTGTCACTGAAGGGTATCTATATTTGTGTGGTGGTCTATTGATGCTGGGGAGGTCTAATGTTGCTTGTGGGTGATCTGTTGTTGCTGGAGGTCAATTGTTGCTGGAATGGATCTACTGTTGAGGGAGGGGTCTATTGTCTATTGTTGCCGGCTACTGAAGAAGCTATTGATGCTGGCTTCTGGGAGATATGTTGTAGCTGCTGGGGATCTAGTGTTGCTAGGGTGGTATTTTGTTGCTGGATGACTTTATTTTTGCTGGGGGGGGGGGGTCTGATACTGCTGGCTGTGGGGGAATCTATTTTTCTGCTTTTCTTGTTATCATTAACAAATTCCATACAAATTATTTAGCACCACAAAATGGTACTTGTCTCTGTATTCTCTAAAAGGAGTGCTACTGGGAGGTGGGTAGGGGCTGTAACCAAAGGATGGTGCTCAAATGTGGGTAAGGGGGCAGAGACAAGAAGGGGGGAGTTCCTGCACCTATTTTTTGAAAAAAAAAGTCCTGCTGGTATTTATAGGTAAAGTTGATCCAGGGAATAACTGATTGCCTCTTGGGGCCTCAGGAAGGATTTTTTTCCCCCCGCTGCAGTAAATTGGATCATGCTTTTGTAGCACTACCCCCTTAAGGGCTCGTTCACACTAGGCTGTTTTGCCAACGCTTGCCAAACGCCCCTATAGCGTTTGGCAAGCGTTGGTCCGGCGTTTGCGGAGCGTTTTTTAACGCTCGGCAAACGCTCCGCAAACGCCGCATGCGCGGTTTAGCGGCGGTTGCTAGGCGTTTGCCGAGCGTTAATAACGCCCCACAAACGCCTATAATGCAGTTTGAGTGGTGTTACCGCTCCACAAACGCCCCGCAACCGCGTCACAACCGCACCGCAAACGCCGGCCGGGCGTTTGCGGAGCGGCACCATAGTCGAGAATAGGAGGCTTCAAAGCCTCCTGACTCGTCCAGAGGCGTCCGTTTTGCCGCGACGCGACGCAAACGCTCCCGTTAGAACAGCACCATGTGCTGTAATGTGCAGAATTGGCAGAGGCGTTTGGGAAGCGGTAAAAACGCTTCCCAAACGCCTCTCTGCCGCCTGCACACAAGGCTAGTGTGAACGTAGCCTAAGAGTCGCTAGAAGATTTGGGTCCCCCTATAGTCCTGCACAGCCAGGCATCACACATCTTCACAAAAGCTTTTGAGTCAAAAATCAGTCCTTGAGCTTTGGTTTTGTTATTTTATTTTGGGGAAGGGTACTGATAAACTGAGGACAACTTCCTGGAACTATTTACAAGTTTTTTCCATAACACAGTCTCAGTTGGAGAGCTAGCCAGCATCTCCTTAGTGTACCACCCCAGACTCTAGATGAATTTCTCCTCTTCATCCAGCAATCTGGAGGTATCCCTAAACAGGGGATCTGGTTCTTGTCACTTTAAGAGATGAACAATCACTGGCAGTTGGCTAATCTGGTTTTCCACCAGAGTGCTCCTTCCCCTATCCACTCAGGGTGTGTAGGTGTACTCACTCAGATTCTCTCCTGGACTGCTTGTGGGTTGGTGGCTGCTACCAGGCCTATCAGCTGGGCCACCCCTTCCCTGCCATACAGGTGGTCCTCTCTCAGGGGGCCAGTGAGCTCTGAGCGTCCCTCATTTCCAGCTCCAGGCCTACAGGTAGGCTCATCCCACTGGGCCTCCTCACAGCCTCCTTCCTTCATCCTCACATCCTCCACTCTGTCTTCCACCCAAGCTCTCCTGCTACTGAGCAAGCTCCAGCACTTTTAAGGGTGTCCCAGACCCTTGCCAACCTCTTGTTGGGGATTAGCTAGGATCCCTCAAAAGTCAAACCAGCCACCCCTCAGATCCACACACTGTCTCCGGGGCCTCCTTCCAAAATCCCTAGAGCAGGGGGAATTCCAGAGGGGTTGGCCAGAGTCTCTCAGCCCTGTCCACAATTTGACCCCTCTCTGGCTATTACACCCAGGCTGCTACTCAGGCTCTGTCTAACCATCTAACCATTGGAGTATAGCTCCACTAGCTTCCTAGGAGGGCGCTACACTTTATTGTTTTTGTTTTCCTTCATCTGGATCAACTGTGAATATATGAATTGTGTATATTTATTTTCCCCTTCTATTGGTTGAAGTGGATGGACTTGTGTCTTTTTTCAACCAGACTAACTATGCAACTATGTAATTATTTAAATAGTTAACTCCTATATAGAAACCTTGCTATGGACTTTTCCATGGATATAAGAAAACAGTTAAGCTGGCTGTTTATGTAGTTTACAGTAGATTCCTCAATCCATCCTGTAGTCTTACAGCTGTCTCTGGTGGCTGAAAGAATGCCCTAACTGCCTACCTCTGAGTGGATGCAGTCACCATTTGGCTGATACATTTCCACTGGGCTCAACAATCCCTTTTTGTTGAGCCAGGTATTGCTCACAGGGGCATCGAATGCTTAAATTTTGAGCCGTGTATGGCAACCTTTAGGGATTCAGCCTACCAGGCTCCCACCAGCACAAAAATATTAGCTTTAGGCACAGCGATCCCTTAACAGAAACCTGTACTGAAAAAATTAGTAGGTTGCCCATAGTTAACTCCCTCTTGGAAATGCTAGTTCCTTGGCTCTCATGCTGATCCAAAGTAGTCATTGAGCTGGATCAAGTATGCCAATCAGGAGTTCTGACTTTCCTCTGACATTGCTATCTGAGGCCAGACACAACCAAACAACTAGTCTTTGCAGATGAACGTAAGTAATTTCCAACGCTGTTGACAGTGGGAAAACATGCAACTTACTCACTCCTTACTTATACCAATGTGATTAAAGGAGAATTTTGTACACTGGAGCATGACTGCTTCTTCTAGAAATGACAGCCTCTGTATTTCTCTTAGTACAGGTTTCTTTAAGTGCTCTGAACCTGGTAAGTGTGCAATCAATATATAACTAATGGGGAAGATGCACAGTGGGACAGAGCACGTAACACAAAAAACAAGTTACCCTACACTTGACCTCCTTAGCTAACTACAGGAAACCATCGAAAACCTGCATCTTAAATTTCAGTAAAGAAAAGGTCTCCGTTTCCATAAATTTGCAAATCTATGAGTAATCCACATACCAGACTCAAGTTTCCTTTGGAAAGTGCTATTCCTATTCTAATCAACAGGAGCACCTTCACTGGGGATTTATATAGAAATACAAAAACAACAGGCTTAAGTAGAGGTTAGAGTGATCCATGTTGTTCCTCCTGCTATGCTATCCTATCTAACAGCACTTGTGCATAGAAGCTGTTGCAAATGCTTTATTGCATCTCACTAATTTTACAGCTCTCTAGCAATCGTTAGAAATCAGCGTTAAAATTCTGTATTAAAATTTCATCTAATGTACTTTCACTTAGGCTTCCTTCTTCTCCATTTAACTGATATTTAAAGCCCAACTCCGAGTATTACAAAATGACCGTTCCACCTATAGCTACAATAAATCCATTAAATTTCTGTTCTCACATACATAAGGAGTTTAGGGAGGAACAGCACACTGATCTTCCCAGTCTATGGCTTTGCAGAAAGTGTGTGTGTGCAGGGGTGAATTTACCACAAGGCAAACAAGGCATTTGCCTAGGGCGGCATTTTTCAGGGGGGGCAGCACTGCCCCTTGGAAGAAGGGACAGAAGAAGGGACACACTCGGCATGGGGACCTGGTGGGTTCTGAGAGATACTGTGGGTTTTCATGTCCAACTCTCATTCCTGAGGATGTCCGGATCTATGAAGGTGAGTGTCTTTCTCTCACCATGGGGGGTGGTGTCGGGGGAAGTGATAGTGGAAGGCTAGGGTGGAGGGCAGGGGTGCTCTTGGTCAATGTCAGGTTCTTTCTGAAGGGGGGGGGGAGCCAATTTTTGTGTTGCCTAGGGCAGCATAAAACCTAAATACACCACTGTATGTGTGTGTGTGTGGGGGGGGGGGGGGGGTGTCAGGACAACACTGATCATTAGAGCAGAGCAGGCTGAGCTCCCAGCATAGCTGAAGAACATGCCATGCTGTGCTCTCCTGACTAGTGTGGTCAGTTTTTATTAGAAAAACAGCAGAAATACAAATGTTTTACTGCTTCTCGCTCATGTTACAGCTCTCTAGAAATCCTTAGAAATCAGTGTTAAAACAGTGTATTAAAATTTCATCTAATGTACTTTCACTTATGCTTCCTTCTTCCTCATGTAACTGATATTTAAAGTCCATGTCCAAGTATTGCAAAATTATCTTTCGAGTGGGCTGAACCCACAGTGCAAGGACTACATGCTTTATAAAGTGATCGTATAGCTACACCTTGTAAAAAAAATCTATTACTTTCTGTTCTCAGTTACATAAAGGAGTGTAGGGAGGAGCAGCACACTGATCTTCCCAGTCTATGGCTTTGCGGGAAGTGGGAGGTGGGGGGGACAAGACTAATCATTAGAGCAGAGCAGGCTGAGCTCCCAGAATAGGTAGACAACTGACCACGCTGTGCTCTCCTGACTAGTGTGGTCAGTTTGTATTAGGAAAACAGAGGGACTAACAGGAGCAACAGGGATTTCACACAAAGGAGGCAATAAAAAGAGAACAGGATACTTTTTAATACAAGTGTAGCACTACCCCCTTAGGAGTTGCTGAAGATTTGGGTCCCCCTTTATTCCTGCACAGCCAGGCAACATGCAGGAGAGGAGATTTTGAGCATAAACAAAAACGCTCAAAAGTGGGAAAACGAGCATTAGCATGCATAAACACATATACACATATTAGCAGGCATTGATGCATTCTAATGAGCAGAATTCTGGCCAACAGAATGCATTAACGGCAGACTTGGGAACACGCATGCAAGAAGTCTACTTTTTACTGTGGTTTTGATTCTGAAAACACCTGTAGTGCAATAAACATTTTTGAGCTGTGATTGAGGCTTTAAGGAATAGTACTGAGAAAGAAAAAGGACTTGTGGGTTTAATCAATCATTTTTGTATATGGATTTTTCAAGTAACAGGTGTGTAGCTGGTGTATGTCCTTACGTTACATACTTTTTGCTAATAGGTATCTCTCTTACCCATTTCAGAAAGTTGGAAGGTATAAGTAAGTATTACACCTTATTCCTCATCCTCTCGGCCTCATACACACTGGGCGTTATAAACACCAGTACCATTAGCTATAGAATGCAGCATTAAAACCAAGAGTTTTGTCATGTTTTTTAGCGTTTTTGCATTAGCGTTTTTCAGCGTTTGTATTTTTTAGCAAAACTATACTCCCACAAAAGCTAGAGGCTCAAAAAACACTCATAAACACCAAATAGCCATGTTTTAGCATTTTTACAGCTAAAAAACTCTTCTTGAAACCCACTAGTGGGTTTTTTTCCGCCAGAAAACGCCCCTGCCAAAAAACATTGATTAAAGCCTATGTGTGCATGGACACATAGGATAACATGCTGGGGGGTTTACTGGTTGTAGAAAAAAAAAAAAAAAACACCGGAAGCCAAAAACAGCAGCTGTAAAAACACCCAGTGTGTATGAGGACTTAAACCAGTGGTACCCAACCTCAGTCCTCAAGTACAGCCAATAGTTGCTCAGGTGCTTTAAATCATGTCAATGGCTTGGTATTTCTGTCAGCTATTTCATCTAAACCTACATTCATACTATGCATTTCTGTGCTATTCACTTGCGATTCAGTGTGGTGGGATTTGAGGCCATTCATTTGGAATGGGCTCATATCGCACCGCATGGCACCAAAAGCAGTGTATGCACTTCTTTTGGAAATGCACTGCAATTGGATCGCATGGTGGTTTCGTAGAATGCGAGCCAGATGTCCATAAACTCGATCTGCACAACGGATATAGCTCTATAATCTAGTTTTTATTCAGTAAACCACAGTGTAAAAAGTTACAGTAACAGTCAGTAAATGCTATCTGGCACAGCAAACGCACTGCATTTGCAACCTGCATTGGGGGGTGTCATTAAAGTGGTGTTCCACTCAAACGTGGATGCTCCATTTGTTTGCCTCCCCCCCACTGCCATATTTGGCACCTTTTGGGGGTTATCTGGTTTTGACAGGTACCCACTCCCACTTCCAGCTCAGTTTGCCGTGGCGAAGTGAGCCGGAAGTTCGGCCCCCTCCTTCCTCCCGCAGTCTCCTGGGAACTTTCACAGGTCCCTGAAGACTGTTGGAACAATCCGAAAGCTCAGCATGACTCGGGCATGTGCAGTGGGCACACAGCTGTGTAGCCACAAGCTGTCACAACCTGGTGCCCACAGTTGTGATGCCAGTGCCGAAGAGAGAAGAGGCAGAGAAGGGACGGCGCGGGTGAGCCCATCGCTGGATCCTGGGACAGGTAAGTGTGTTTATTAAAAATGAGCTACAGTTTTTGTAACTGCCGAATTATAATAAACACAAAACCGATTGGAACTCCGCTTTAACATTCCACTGACACCCACTGCAGAATTCAAGGGCAGTGAGTTCTGAATGCGGTGCAGGAAACGCGTAGAGATCGTGGGTTTCCGGAACTGCATTGAGATCGTGGGTTTCCGGAACTGCATTCTAGTGCTCATGGAAATTCCCAAAATATGGCCTCTTAGGGAGGGGCAAACTGACAGCTCATGGGGCCCCCGGGCAATAGGGGATCATGGGGCCCCTGTGTCCTTGCCCAAACTCAAAAAAGCCTATGAAAAAGGTACCAGGGGCATCTCATGGGGGCCCCTACTGACCCCGGGCCCTCGGGCAGTGCCCGAGTTTCCAAATGGTCAGTCCGCCCCTGCTCTTAGGGCTATTGAGGACTGAGGTTGGAAACCACTGCCCTAGACCTAACAAGCATCCAACACATGAAGAAAGGATGAATGGTGCCATTGTGCTCAGGCAGCTCAGACAGACATTTAGCTTTAAAATTCTAAATCCTACAGAGTTTTCACAGCTGCATTTTTGTTAGGGAGCTGTGCCACAAAAGGGGCAGAAGTAAAGAGCTCACAACATCCTCTATGCATGGTACTGCTAGATGGCATAGCACAAAGGATGGCAGGGGTCACTGTAATATGGGCAGCACAGTGGCTAAATGGTTAGCACTTCCGCCTGGCAATACTAGGGTTGTCAGTTTGAATCCCAACCACGGCACCCCCTGCTTGGAGTTTGCATGTTCTCCCTGTGCCTGCGTGGGTTTCCTTTGGGTACCCCGGTTTCCTCCCACGCTCCAAAGACATGCTGGTAGGTGAATTGACTCCTGTCTAAATTGGCCCTAGTATGTGTATGAATGTAAGTTAGGGACCTTAGATTGTACACCCCTTGAATGTTAGGAACTGATGTGAATGCACAATATATATTTGTAAAGCACTGCATAAATTGATGACGCTATATAATTACCTGAAATGAATAAAATAAATTCCCTTCTACATCTTAATGGAATGTTGACTTGCTAAGAATAGCGACAGACCTTATGCGTGTATGGCACCCAACACAACAATCAGTTTGAAATAACTGGGAAGCATTTTGAGAAATCACGAGCTGTACAGAAAATATTTAGCTCAGGCTTTCAATTTTCTATTCAGAACTGAATGTGTGAGCAGACCAGCCTTACATCAAAGCTTATACTGTGCCATTATATTAAATGTCATTGTACTCCCCTATGTGCTTTGTGATTTCATCAGGTATGCAACTGTAACAATACCAGCACCAGGGATGGGTATCTTGTTAAAGCTTTGATTCATTCATTGCTACTTCAGGTAGAAGAAATAAAACAGTGTTTTTTTGTGTTCTTGTGTGAACAGGTGCATATAGATATTTTGTTGCATATAAAGAACTGAGAATCAAAAGTGTTTCTGTGCTGAGAAGACCCTGATGTACATATTGGAAGGCTGAGAATAGAAATTCAGTGGATATATGTATTATTCATACATAGTAAGGAAAACCTGTGCTGAGAGAAGTACAGAGGCTGCCATCACCTTGAGTAAATGGCAACTGCCTGACTTGTTAGACTGATCCGATATCGTCATTATGTCAGTGACCTTGAACTAGATTGCAGGTCAGATTCCAACCTTCAATGACTCAAAAAGCACTGAGAACACAGTGACAGCCAGGCAACCAAAATCTTTAGAAGGAAGTCAACAGCAGCAGCCTGAATTTGTTTCAGAAAATCTGAGAAGACCACACCATCTAGATTTTCAGACTAGAATAGTTGGTGGATTTATTAAAAAAATTAGCATTGTGGTCACTAGATGGAGTAGATGAGCATACCTATTTTCTATGATACCCAGTGCCACCTAGTGGCCATAATGCCCTATGTTAACCTTTCAAAAATTCCATTTGCAGAGAACATAGCCAAAGAACATTCAATTTTGCCTCAATCGAACAGAAGAGGTTTACATGGAGTTTCAATGGAAGAAACAGCTTTGCAGATTTTTTACAAATATACCCCTAATTGTTGCAGTAGTACTTACGTTAGTGTTAGCATACATGGGCATTCCAGAAGATCCAATTCAACATTTCATTCTTCGCTTTCCACGTTCAACTTTTTTCAAACTGTTACAAGCAGAAACAAATGCCTCTGCAAACTAGCCGAAAAGAACAGTGATAAAGGTTTTCTTTCAACTCGGCTTAAAGTAGATCATTCCGTAATCTTACGAGATTGCATTATTACATTCCTGACATGTCACAGGAAACAGTGAGGGCTTGTCTACACTAGCAGTGCCCTCTGAAGAATAATGTTGGGTCACTCTTCAGAGAGCATTTGACAGGGAGTAAGGAGGCATTATAATTCCTCATTACTGCCCATTTTATTCTCTAGAAACCCAAACCACTGGTTGTAGCAGTGTAGCCCCATTCAGGTGAATGGATCGCAGTACCTCCTGCCAGATGTGGCAACAATTATAATTTTTGTTTTACCTTGTGGCCAAGCCATGTGAAAACGCCCTTCTCCTGCCATTGTAGCTTAAGGTGGAGCAGTTGAGAGCTGGTAAAAAACACAGCTCAGATGCAGGATTTATTACCTCTCAACCTCAAGTTTTTTTTTTTTACAACCTCCTAATGAGGGCCTAACTGCATAATTCTCAAACCTTTACCTTTTAAGCATTAACAGCAATCTGAGTTTCAGGTCAGTGATTTTTCACTAGGCTGGTTGGTTCGCTGCAGGCAGAAAGAAGCATTACTTTTTCCAGTGATCAGACTGTACATTGAAACTTTATTGCAGGTTACAAGGTGAAAAGCTGCAGCAAGGGGCTGATCTGTGTCAAACAGTTGTGAATACAGTCAAATACTGCATGAGTACCTGGATTTATATGATCATGTCATCTCTATCTCCAGGAAGTAGATGCTGATCCTGGGTAGTACCTGAACAAAAATGTCCTTGATGATGAATGTGACATAACAACGCAAGACCTTTTATGTGCAGCAACCTATCTGTAAAAAAATAAATGTTATGTTATTAGCAGAAACAATCCTGAGTGGCTGAGTCATAACATTTCTTCTATACAATAGTCATTATAGTTTTGTACTTTGTTGTAAGATGTAGTTGGATTCTGGGAGTGCCCAGACACACCGCTACCTACCGGTATAGTATTGGTGAGCCCAGACAAATGAGTTAACCACACTACTGTATACATAAAGTCTATTACCAAAAGCATTCGTCGTGCAAAGGTTAATGAGTGCTGGCAGGGGAAGCGGCAGTGATGCAGGACAGGCGTGTACTGATCACACACAATGACAGGAAGGATATAGGAGTCCACAAGCCCCCGCTCCCTGCTGAAACATCATCTAGAGTGGAGGAGGGGGAGCACACCGAGATCTGCAGAGCATTGCATCCTGTCCATGGCACACTTTTTCATCACTCGGAAAAGATCACCTGTAACATTCGGAGATTGAACAATACATAGGGATGTTAGCATTTCTACATTTCCATATGGATATAAAAGGATCCTTTGGAAATAGTGACTGGCAGCACACTGCTTTACCCCTGCACTGTGGCACAGCATTCGCTCTCCGCGTTGCAAACACTAGTGTTGCTTCTCATACTGAAAGGTTAAACCACATTGTTAAAAGAAGTTCTATTCACACATCTACATTCAGGAGACAGACAGATCCTGACCATGAGGCTGTTTTCGCTTTCTCCACAGCGCTGGCATATTACAAATGATGCCAATTATCCCGCTATTGTTCTGTAGATACCAAGCTTGGCACCCTAATAATAGTTTGCACAATTAGTGTCTGTGCCCTTCCCAGAGACAGCCTGTTGTCTGGTGTTCCTTTAAACAGGAAAGAGCCCCTCCACCCTGTACCATGCTTTAATCCATGTAATACAGAGGGCAGAGGTCAGTTCCCACCTTGTGGGGGGCACAGCACAACGGGATAGGGAAATGGTGTGACATACAGCTTTGTACTAGGCTGGCATTTCCTGAATGATATTTAATAGGCACTACACATAATGGCCATTTAAAAAAAAAATCAAATCAATGGATATTTATTCTTGAAATTCTCCCACAGAAGCATAGCAGAATAAACCATAGTTCCAGATGGCAAACATGCAGCGATCCATGGCTATGGGGACTGACACTGACCACATGAATTAGCCCCTCGCGTGAACAGTGCCCACTTAGTTTGCACGTTTCAGACTGGTATTGTATATAACTGTACTTTGGTCACCTCCATCAGATCATCCCTGGCAGCTATTACTTTTTGTACCACTTCCCCCTCCCTTTAGATCTGTGGTGTCCAAACTGCAGCTCTTTGCTTGCCTTTATTCGGCTCTTGTTGCACTATTCCTCCTACTGATACCAATGGTGAGACACTATGCCTCCCACTGAAACCAACGATGCGGCACCATTCCTCCCACTAAAACCAACGATGGGGCACCATTCCTCCCACTGATACCAACGATGGGGCATCATTCCTCCCACTGATACAAACGATGGGGCACCATTCATACCACTGATACTGATGGTGGGGCACTATTCCTCCCACTGATACCGATGGTGGGGCACTATTCCTCCCACTGATGGTGAGCACTATTCCTCCCACTGAAACCAATGATGGGGCACCATTCATCCCACTGATACCAACGATGGAGTACCATTCCTCCCACTGATACCGATGGTAGGGCACTATTCCTCCCACTGATACCGATGGTGGGGCACTATTCCTCCCACTGATACCGATGGTGGGGCACTATTCCTCCCACTGATACCGATGGTGGGGCACTATTCCTCCCACTGATACCGATGGTGGGGCACTATTCCTCCCACTGATACCGATGGTAGGGCACTATTCCTCCCACTGATACCGATGGTGGGGCACTATTCCTCCCACTGATACCGATGGTGGGGCACTATTCCTCCCACTGATGCCGATGGTGGGGCACTATTCCTCCCACTGATGGTGGGGCACTATTCCTCCCACTGAAACCAATGATGGGGTACTATTTCTCCCACTCATACCGATGGTGGGACACTATTCCTCCCACTGATACCGATGGTGGGACACTATTTCTCCCCTAATGCTAAACATGGGGCACTATTCCTCCTACTGACAACAATGCGGCACTATTCCTCTCACTGACAACGATGGGGCACTATTCCTTCCACTAATACCAATGGTGGGACACTATGCCTCTGACTAACACCAATGATGGGGCACTATTGCTCCTACTGACACCGATGGTGGGGCACTATTCCTCCCACTGACACCCCCACTAGCCTCAGTCCGGACCTCCTAAGGTCTGAAGGACAGTAAATTGGCCCTTTGTTTAGAAAGTTTGGAGACCCCCCTGCTTTAGATTGAAAGCTCCATGAGCAGGGTCCTCCTATTCCTTCTGTATTGAAATGTATTGTAATTGTACTGCCCCCCTTCATATTGTGCTATGCAAACTGTTGGTGCTATATAAATCCTGTAAAATAACAATAAAAAAGCAGAGCTCCAGCTAAAAAGAAGAAAAAAAATGAACAGGCTATTAAAAGATAATATTACACATCAGCTTTTGCTGCAGTACTCATCTGCGATACAGAGATTTCTATTGCAGTACTTTTTTTCTGCCACTAGATGTCCTCAATCTGATGACCAGCATCATTTAGCCGATTTTCTCTGATCCCAGGTTATGACTGGACAGCAAAAGGAGGAGCACCACAGTGAGGAGCTCATCTCTCTATCACTCTGCTTTCTCTTTCTATCAGCATGCTTCTGGTCAGCACTTGAACTGATATGTTCCTTGTACTGTTTTTTCCTTGCATACTCCAGGAATTGCAAGAGGATTATACCAGTTCAATCACAGTTTAATAGTAGAAATTAGCTTGGGCATCCTCCAAACCCATCTCTAACCTAAACTCAGAACCTGCAGTTCATTGGAGTACAAATAAGTTGCGGTTCAGAGTTCAGATTTGAGACGAATCTGGAAGATGCCTTAGCTTATCTGTATTTACTAGAGAGGATGTTTTTTCTCAACAAAACATGAATTTCTCTTTACAAATGGCAGTGTTCCCCCACAGCCAGTCAATCGATAAGACATTAATGGAGGAGCTGTGCTAGATACATTTGTAGGATGATCACTCCTGTTATTGTTTGTGGAACGGTAAAACCACTTAATATCCTCTGTATGGTGCCCCGGGCTCTGTATTTTTCAGTTTTGGCCATGAGTAATCGACTGAAAACAGAAAAAAAAAAAAAAGAAAAAAAAGGAGTTTAAAATTAGAGTGTTTTTTTAATGAAATCTATTAGGTCACCCTGTAATTAAGAACAAAAATCAGTTTCTATAGATCAAAACTTCAATTTTGTGCTCGTTTTCTTTGCGCCAAAATTGAAAAATACAGCCCCTAAAAGGCTTGCCTGGTTAAGCCACATGAAGATCAATTGTAATGTGCAAAGCAATCTTTAGAAACCGCTGAAAATCTTTCTTATCTTATGTGGCTTTAATCACTCAAAAGAGTGCTAATCCCTAAAGCGTATTTGTGGCCAAACTGTAAAATCATACATTCACTCCCACATTGTATTTCAATTATTTCTAGCCTTCTTGAAGGCTGAGCAATCGTGAAATTTGCAGCCTTACTTTGTGAAGATTCTCACACAATTCTGTGACTAGTAAATCTATGCCCCATGAGCGGGCACTGCTGTGTCACACATTTCACAGAGCCTGCCTTCTGAACTACAGAGGTGGAGTTTCAGAAGGCAGAGTCACAGCTTGCAGGCAGCAAGGTATATGTAGTGCTTAGAAATGAAAGTATATGTGAACGTTACCTTAGAAAAACAACCTATTCAGCTTAAAAAAGAATTGAAAGGCAAAACATTTGTGTGTAGATATAAAAATATTATCAGTACCTTTTTTCCCCCTTTTTAATAAGTGATCACATACCCTCTGTTCTCAACTGCACAAGGGGTTTAGAGAGCTGGGGGAGGAGAAACAGCAGTATACTGACCTTCCCAATGAAGGCCTATGCGTGCTGGCACAAGTCTGATCATTGGAAGAGAACAGGCTCTCAGTACTGCCAGAAAATTGACCACACTGTGCTCTCATGTCTAGTGTGGTCAGTTTTTATAGGAAGGCAGAGGGATTGGCGGGAACACTAGGTATTTCACACAAAGAAAGCAATACAAAGAGAACAGGATACTTTTTCATACAAGTCCATGGTACAGCAGGCACAGAAAAAGATGGACAGCAGACAGGCAGCGCTCACAACATGAAAGGTAATTATCCAAGTAAGCCTTTGTACTGTATTACAGTGCTGTGTATGCTCAGATTATATGCTGTGACCATAGAGTTCCTTGAGGTTCATTCAATCAGAAGAGCATTTAGGCACCTGTAACTCAAAGCCCGACTCTCCAAAATCTTTTGAGGCAAAATTGGGTGTTTTTGGCTCCATAGACTTGAATGGGAATGCCTGGAAATGCACAGATTTCAGTCATTCTTAGACTGTAAGAACTGATCTTCTCCACCTTGTGCTTTCCATTGGCACATAAGTAAAAAGCTTGAAATACACATCTAAAGTGCTTTTATGCAAAGAATGCTTAAAAATAAAATAATAAAATACGTCTGAAAATCACTCTGCCCAGCTGTGAATGTGTAAATCACCTGAAAGGTATATTATGTACTATGGATTCCTGAAGCAAGAAAAGCATATTGCACATTTGTAATGCAAATTGTTGCGCTTTATTAATGGCCCATTATTTTCTAGCTTTTCCTTTATAAGCAGGGATATAATAAATGTGCCCCTAATCTCATAAATGAAGGAAAACCCTCATAAAAAGGAACATGGAGGTCACCACAACTGAACTTCTATTGGGGAAAGTCATCACTAATCACAAGCTTCCTTTATAATCAAATAAATCTGTAAAATAAATTTGCAAAAAAAAAAAAGAAAGAAAGAAGGAGGTATCCTGTCCTTCACCATCTTCTCCCTTAACACATGTTAACCCCCACACACCCACGTTACAGGCCTCTGTGTGCCCTCATCTGTCATTGTACAGTTACCGCTGTTCTTATATTCATTAGCAGATGGAGCAGAGCAAAGCATTCTGGGAGGCTTCTCCGGTCTCTGGGAGTGGAGCGACTTTAATTAGTGACAATTCCAGCAGTGAAAGAATAGAAAAGCAAGCTCCCATTGCGAAGAGAATGAAACAAAAGTCAGGACAGAGGTAGCTAAGAGCTTTTGTGCAGTTTAAGCTGGAGTGACAGAACTGCACATACTAGTCAGACAACTGTATTATTTAAATGAATTACCAAAAAAAATAAAAAGTTAAATATTGTTTTATCTATCTATCACACACACTCTACATTGACAAAAGTATAGGGACGCCTGCCTTTACACGCACATGAACTTTAATGGCATCCCAGTCTTAGTCCATAGGGTTCAATATTGAGTTGGCCCAACCTTTGCAGCTATAACAGCTTCAACTCTTCTGGGAAGGCAGTCCACAAGGTTTAGGAGTGTGTCTATGGGAATGTTTGACCATTCTTCCAGAAGCCCATTTCTGAGGTCAGGCACTGATGTCGGACAAGAAGGTCTGGCTCACAGTCTCCACTCTAAGGTGTTCTATCGGGTTGAGGTCAGGACCCTGTGCAGGCCAGTCACGTTCCTCCACCCCAAACTCACTCATCCATGTCTTTATGGACCTTGCTTTGTGCACTGGTGCGCAGTCATGTTGGTACAGGAAGAAGCCATCCCCAAACTGTTCCCACAAAGTTAGGAGCAAGAAATTATCCAAAATGTCTTGGTATGCTGACACCTTAAGAGTTCCCTTCACTAAGGGGCCAAGCCCAGCCCCTGAAAACAACCCAACACCATAATCCCCCTCCACCAAACTTTACACTTGGCACAATGCAGTCAGCAAAGTACCTTTCTCTTGGCAACCACTAAACCCAGACACATTCATTGGAGTGCCAGACAGATAAGTGTGATTCGTCACTCCAGAGAACACGTCTCCACTGCTCTAGAGTCCAGTGGTGGCGTGCTTTACACCACTGCATCTGGTGCTTTAAATTGCACTTGGTGATATAAGGGTTTGTTCACACTTGACTAAATTTCTAACTCTTACCAAACACTCCTATAACTTTAATATGGGCATTAGACAGGCGTTAATGAGCTTTAGTACGGGCATTAGACTGGCTTTTTACAAACGTTAAAAACATTCCCCAAACACCCTATGTTCAGTTTTGACGTTTTCTAAGCGTTTGACAATTGTAAAGTCACACTACAAACTTAATAAACTGTAATGTTATTAAGGCATCGCAACCACACTGCAAATGCCCCGCAAACACCAACCAGGGAGTTTGAGGAGCGTCATCATAGACTTGAATGGGGCTTCAATTTTGAAACGATGCAACATTAACGATTCAGATTTTGATAATGTGAACAGCATTGTGTGCTGCCGATAGTATCATTTACAAACGCTCCTCAAACACCAGCTTTCAATGCCAATGTGAACTAGGCCTAAGGCTTGGATGCAGCTGCTTGGCCATGGAAACCCATTCCATGAAGCTCTCTATGCACTGTTGTGCTAATCTTAAGGCCACACAAAGTTTGTAGATTTTTAGCTATTGACTCTGCAGACAGTTGGCGACTTCTGTGTGCTTCATCATGCGCTGACCCCGCTCTGTGATGTTATAAGCTTCTGTTGTTCCCAGTTGCTTCCACTTTGTTATAACACCACTAACAGTTGACTTTGGAATATTTAGTAGCAAGGAAATTTCATGGATGGACTTATTGCACAGGTGGCAACCTATCACAGTACCATGGTTGAATTCACTGAGCTCCTGAGAGTGATCCATTCTTTCACAAATGTTTGTAGAAGCAGTCTGCATGCCTAGGTGTTGGATTTTATACATCTGTGGCCATGGAGGCTACTGGAGCACCTAAATCAAATCATTTGGAACGGTGTCCCAATACGTTTGGCAATATAGTGTGTATATAATCAGTAATGTGCAAACGTTTTCGGCAGATATGAAGAAATGCTATAAAGTAAGAATACTTTCAAAAATAATATTTTGTTTATTTTTAGCAATTTACAATATGCAAAGCGAGCAAATAGAAGGAAAATCAAATCAATATTTGTTGTGACTACCTTTTAGATTCAAACCAGAATTAATACTTACACACTTGCACAAATTCAGGGATTTTGTAGGGTTAGATTCAGGTATATGATTAACCAAATATACCAAGCAGGTGCTAATGATCATCAAGTTCATATGTATCTTAAAACACAGTTATTAACTGAAGCAGCTGTGTATGAAGGCTTAAAAACTGGGTGAAGAACAGCCAAACTCTGTTACTAAGGTGAGGTTGTGGAAGACAGTTTCATGTCACAGATCATACACCATGGCAATATGAAGCATGGCTGAAATTAGAAGCTGATTGGTTACTATGCACAGCTGCAGTAGATTCTGTGGGCACTAGTTTTAGTAAATCCCCCATAGTGTTTTGAACCGGGGCCGGCAACCCGTTGATCGCAAGCTACCTGTTGATCGCAGGAAGCAGACAGGTAGATCACAATCAGGGCTGTGACGATGCTTCCCCTCCAGCCTCCGCCACTCTCCTTTTAATAGCAGAGCGGATTGAGAGGTAAACCAGTGCTGGGGGGCAGAAACATGGGAGCTGCTTTAGTTAACTGTGCAAGTTAACTAGCAGGTGATTGATTGCTGGGCGATCCTAATAACCAATCATCAGCTTGTGAACATGAAAAGTTAACTCTGGCAGCTCCCACCCTCCATCCAGCACTGGGCTGCCTCTCACTCTGCTTTGATGTACAGCCGGTGTAAGGTAGGAGAGGTGTACCTATACATGGCTGTGTGTTGTGCTGGGAGCAAATGTCACTACTTGTGGGGGACAGAGAACATTTCTTTGGGGCGAATGGGCACTGGATACCACTGTGGGGAGCAGAGGAAAAAGCTATGAGGGGGCAGAGGACTTTACTGTGTGTGTGGGGGGGGGTGCAAAGAACAGTGCTATGGAGGGGGGGCAGAGGACATTACTGTCGGAGGTGGGGTGATGCAGAGACACTACTGTGGGAGGAAGTGCAGAGGACACTACTATGGGGAGGCAGAGGACACTGCTATTGCTGGGGGGGGGCTTTATTGTGTGGGGGACAGAGGACACTATAGTGTGTGTGTGGAGGGGCAGATGATGCTACAGTGTGTGTGTGGGGGGCACAGGACACTACAGTGTTGGGGGGGGAGGAAACACTAGAGTGGGGGGCAGAGCACATTACTGATGGGGGGTGTAAAAGGGGACAGAGGACAACATTGAAGGGGGGGGCAGAGTGATTTGAAGCAGGGCAGAGGACACTACTGTGACACACTATATGTTCTTCATGCCATATTTTTATTGGGGCTTGATTTTTATCTACAAAGGGTGACGACGACCACTCCCTCCCCCCTTCCCAGGACCTTTGACTTCCTCCATGTTGTCTAGGTAGATCAGAACCTCTGAAAGGTTGCCTACCCTTGGTCTAGAGCCGTGTTTCTCAACCTTTTTTCAGTCAAGGCACCCTTTAAACTTATGTTTAGCTCAGTCTTGCGGCACCCCTAGACTGTCCATAATTAAAAAGGGCTCCCAATTCTAAAATGTGAAAAACTATTCTACTTGCCAAGGCACTGCTGAAGAAACCTCAAGACACCCCAGGGTGCCTGGGCACCCTGGTTGAGAAACGCTGGTCTAGAGTATTCCAGATGCTATGCATGCATATAAGGCCTGACTCATAATAAAAAAAAAAAAAGTAAACAATGAAATTGGAAGCGTTACTTGTATCAAACAATTAGGGTGTAGCTTTCATCCTCACACATGCAATGGTAAAATGAAAGAAGAGCTTCATAACTAAGCATCATGTTCTTCAATCCTGTTCATTGAGACACAATTGCTGGGGTTAGTCTAGGACGGCTATAATATATTTTATTAATTATAAGTGAAGGTCTTTTTCCTGTGCATTACAGATCATGGACAAATAAAACTTTTTTAAAAATATCAAAATACAAATCAAGAAAAATCTAGAAAGAAACCCCCCCCCCACCAAAAAAAAAATATCCTGGGTGCCATTTCTGAAAACAGTACTGACTGCTTTGTGGCTTCAAGCCAACGCCTGAAGCAAAAGGTGGTTGGGTCCATCACGCGTGAATTATATTCAGGAACCTGTCGCACAGGAAGACACCTGTGTGAGAAGCCTCAGATGAGAACTGCCATTCTGCAGCATACTAGCTTGGAGGCAGTCAAGTCTGACCTATTCGGCTTCTCTGAAAGCGACGTTGCTGGCCCAGAACTGGTATGAATCCCAGAAGTCTGGCAGCTCTTATTTTGTGACAAGTACCCTCTAACCATAATTAAATTAGACTGCCTAAATGACTCCAGTTAGTTCCCTTTAACTCACAAGTACTGTAATTATGCCTGGTGGTAAGAAATGGTTAATCGGTTAAAAACCCATGTCACCCCAGGGCCACACAGTGCTGTACTATGTTGTTTCTTGGTTCAGGCAACAGATCATAAGGAGTTAAATGTGCTTGCAGAGGCTTTAAATGATCCCAGCCTCCTCTTTGATGAAGTGGCTTTAATCTGTAGTAACCCAACACCTACAGTTCCTTATTGCCTCACTACAACAGCTGACCTTTTCAAGAATGCCTTCTGTCTTACAAAGGGTTAAAAATAGATACCAGCAAGGCTGCTATATTCTGTCTTCTTTAAAGCAGTGACTGGTTTTACCTCATTCCAAAGGCCTGTGGCTGTCAGGTGTGGGGCAGATGATGTTTCTGACACCCTCACGTAAAGTTGTCGATCGCAGGCCGCTTCTTCCCCCTCACTGTGCCCCCTTCTTCCTTACGCAGGTAAGAGCGGAGCTTTTTCGTCATCTGCTAACCTGAAACAAGAGGTGCTGACTGGTGAACCACACAACTCAATGGCAGGTAATAAAAATCAGAATGCATGAAATGTATACATGAGGAAGTGGAGACAGAAAACCGAATAGGACTGAACTTGAACTGGAGACTTCAGACAAGATGGACGATCGGGGAATAAGTTGGGGAGGGGGGGACAGGAGCAGACAGACACACATGGATGAAACCAGTTCTATGGAGAATAGACAAGTTAGCTGAAAACTGGATAGACAAGCGGAGATAAGACAGGCACGGGACACACAGAAGTGAATGGAAGAGAAAAGATAGAGAGGGTGCTGTTTTGTCATCTTCCTTTGGGCTTGTTTCCAAATGAATCTGGTAATTAAAAATCAGCACGGATAAATTGGCTTCATCTAGTGGCGTGCTGCCACAACTGTCTCTAATCAACCTCTCTCACACCTCTGTTTTCTTGTTCCTTGTCCATCTCATGCTTGTACATGTCCCTACTTGTTCAATGTCCATTCTATGCTCATACATCTCCTGGTTTTTGTCCCCATGTCTATCTCATGTTCATACATATCACAGTCCTTTTGGTCCATGTAAATGTTCCACTCCTAGCTATTCCTTTCCTGTTGTTCCTTGTCCGCTACCTGCTTCTACATGTCCCTTTCCATCTCAAGCTCATACATATCCCTGCCCATCTCAGGCTCAAATGTGGGCCTCTCTTTTTGTTCCATGTCCATTTCCTTTTCATACATTTCCCTGTCCTTTTGTCCAATATTCTTCTCATGCTCATACATTTCCCACTCCTTCTCATGTTCATACATGTCCCATTCCTTTTGGTCCATGTCCATCTCATGCTCATACACATCCCTGTCCTTTTATTCCTTGTCCACCACCTACACATACATCTCCCAGTGCTTTTGGTCAATGTCAAACATCTGCTCATACATATCCCTGCCATGTTGTTCCATGTCCATCATCTGCTCATACATGTCCCTGTCCATCTCATGCTCATACATGTCCTTGTTGTTTTGCTCCATGTCCATCTCATGCTCATACATGTCCTTGTTGTTTTGTTCCATGCTCATCTCCTGCTCATACATGTCCATCTCATGCATGTCTTAGTTCTTTTGTTCCATGTCCATCTCATACATATCCCTGTCCTTTTGCTCCATCTCATAAATGTCTCAGTTTTTTTGTTTTATGTCCATCTCATGCTCATACATGTCCATGGCCTTTTGTTCCATGTTCATCTCATACTCATTCATATCCCAGTCCTTTTGTTCCATGTTCATCTCATGCTCCTACATGTCCCAGTCCTATTGTTCCAAGTCCCTGTTCTTTTGTTCTATGTCCATTGCATGCTCATATACTGTATGTCCCAGTCCTTTTGTTCCATGTCCATCACATAAATGTCCCTGTTCTTTTGTGCTATGTCTATTTCATACTCAAACATGTCCCATTCTTTTTGTTCCATGTCCATCGCATACATGTCCCCATTCTTTTGTTCTATGACTACCTCATGCTCCTATATGTCCCAGTCCTTTTATTCCACGTCCATCACATAAATGTCCCCGTTCTATTGTTCCATTTCCATTTCATGCTCAGACATGTCCCATTCTTTTTGTTCCATGTCTACAGCATACATGTCCCAGTCTTTTTGTTCTATATCCATCTCATACGTGCCCCAGTCTTTTTGTTCCATGTCCATCTCATACGTGTCCCAGTCTTTTTGTTCTATATCCATTTCATACGTGTCCCCGTTCTTTTGCTCTATATCCATCTCATACGTGTCCCAATCTTTTTGTTCTATATCCATCTCATACGTGTCCCAATCTTTTTGTTCTATATCCATCTCATACGTGTCCCAGTCTTTTTGTTCTATATCCATCTCATACGTGTCCCAGTCTTTTTGTTCTATATCCATCTCATACGTGCCCCAGTCTTTTTGTTCCATGTCCATCTCATACGTGTCCCAGTCTTTTTGTTCTATATCCATTTCATACGTGTCCCCGTTCTTTTGCTCTATATCCATCTCATACGTGTCCCAATCTTTTTGTTCTATATCCATCTCATACGTGTCCCAATCTTTTTGTTCTATATCCATCTCATACGTGTCCCAGTCTTTTTGTTCTATATCCATCTCATACGTGTCCCAGTCTTTTTGTTCTATATCCATCTCATACGTGTCCCAGTCTTTTTGTTCTATATCCATCTCATACGTGTCCCAGTCTTTTTGTTCTATATCCATCTCATACGTGTCCCAGTCTTTTTGTTCTATATCCATCTCATACGTGTCCCAGTCTTTTTGTTCTATATTCATCTCATACGTGTCCCAGTCTTTTTGTTCTATATTCATCGCATACGTGTCCCAGTCTTTTTGTTCCATGTCCATCTAATACATGCCCCCGTTCTTTTGTTCTATATCCATCTCACTCATACTTGTCCCAGTTTTTTTGTTCCATGTCCATCTCATACATATCCCTGTCCTTTTGTTCCATCTCATAAATGTCTGAGTTCTTTTGTTTTATATTCATCTCATGCTCATACATGTATCAGTCCCTTTGTTCCATATCCATCACATAAATGTCTCCATTTGTTTATCTTATGTCCATCTCATACTCTTACATATCCCCGTCCTTTTGTTCAATGCCCATTTAATGCTCATAGTTGTCCCTATCTTTTCTGTCTAGCCTCCTTCCCACCTGTCACTTCCAATTTCTCACCTGCTCTATGGAACACTGGCTCTGCTGATATGCTATATCTCTGTCTCATCCACCACTTACCTGTCTGGGTCTATCCGCCTTCCCTCTGAGGTTTCTCTCTTGCCTCTGTCTCTTCTTTCCATGGCATCTAATTAAAATTAAATCAAATGCCCCAGATATGGAGATAATTATGGATTCCTTTTGAGGAATCTGCACAATATCACACCTTAATTACTTGCAAGCACATGACCTACCAGACTTAACTGCATTGCATCCCACAAGTGTCTTTTTAACCGTTTCCTGCCAGTTCTGCTACAGACAACACAATTGTGCTGCTTCGCTGGCATGAAACAGATCCCCGAATTGCTAATGGCATTTGATGACAAACATTGCTGGGCACTTTTATACAATGTCCCAATGCTTGTGCCAGCGGCTCACCAGCTGACACGATACTGTGTGGACACAAAACAATCTAATTATTATTTGCGTCTTTGTCTTTTACTTTGCCAATTCCCACCCGCAGACATAACTAGAACCGATACCAGAGAAGCAGACTTTGTCCTTGCAATGAGGTTAGTAAATTAGGAACAAATAGAAATCGTTATGGGAATTTGTGATGAAAAGCTGATAACATTATAGCAAGAGGAGGAAATAATTGTAGAAGGAAAATACAATTAGGGCAGAAGAGGGACTTTTTTTTTTTTTTTAAAGCAGGCAAAAGTGGACTAGCAGAGCAAAGTGCTTGGCAGGATGGAGGTATCATTCAGCGCTGGAATAGATTGTGATGTGAGACAGGAAGAAGGCGTCTGTCAGTACAGAAATAGACTGGACTTCGATATATCATGGAGGTTCTTCAGCTGGGCTCTGATTGCAGGGGGTTAGAAATCAAATAAGGTTTGTTCTTTGAAATTGACAAGCCGAAGAGGAGCAGGAAGAGTTAAGGGATACACAGGAAACCGCAGGGTGGGTCAGACATCAGACAACAAGAAACAAAGATGGAAAATACTAATAAACTCTGCTAATGACAACTAATTAGCTGTGCAAGGGAAGGGTGGGAGGGAAGAACTGACAGGGATACACCAATATTGAGGTGAGACATACTGAAAAGGATACGAGAGAAGATATCCAGAGAAATAAGAGAAGGAAAAGGGAGAAGGAGGGAGAAGGTTTGGGGTGGGACTCTGAGCTTTGAACATTCAGTCTACAGGCAACCTGGAGGCAATCTCAGAAGAGGTTAGAAGGGAATGCGTGAAACTGACTACAGCTATCTCTCTGGACGCAATGGGGAAAGGCCAAAACTAACAGGACAGGTGCTAGCAAGTCTTTCTTCATGAGAAGGTATTTGAAAAAGATGTGCTGTAATGATGCTGAGCAATTGCTGCTGTGTTTGCGGAGAAGTGAAATAATAGGATAAATGAATATCAGACTAGATCAGGAATGGGTAGACTGTGGCTCTCTATCTGGGGTGGACTGCAAGTCCCAGATGGCCATGTCGATCTAGGGGTTTAGTCTAGACTTCATTCTGGAAAGAAAAGTTGGCTTCCACTTGACAGACAAGCAAGATTAGCGAGTAAGTGGAAGTGCTGTTAAAGATTGTGATCTGAGTAGATTTTGGCAGGTGTCTCAATAGTGAGGTAAGAACATCATTAAGCAAGCTGGGATTCTGGTGCGTTCTGATTCTTTTTGTTTTCTGGAAAGAGATGTGTAGCTGGAAATTAGTAGACGCAGAACGATGGATATCATAGCATAATGTGGAAGCAGGAATCTTGATGCACTGATATCAGAACAGTCATTTGTGACAGCATACGTACTACTGGAATGTTTAACTCCATGTTCTCTGCCTGTCAGCTAAACTAAACTGCGATATTCCCAGAGGTTCAATAACATCGCTTCGTCCTCTCATAGGGTACGTCTTGAGAGATTACAAATGAGCACAGTAATATTTGAAGCAATACATTTTTATGTGCATTGTTCAGTAATGATACCTAAAAGTACCTCTGCCAGTTACAGTATTTAGGGCTCTTTCTGGTATAGAGCTACAGCTCACTGCATGCTAAAAGCTGTCGGGGCTTGCTGGAATTTGTAATTCAACATCAGCAAGGCTGTATGGGATGGCTCACAAATGTGCAGCTTGCACATGATTTTGGCATAAATGGCAAGGCTGCTTTGAATTTCTTAGCAGGGTAATTTCTGATTTTTCTTATTATAATACAGGATTTATTAAGTGCCAACAGTTAGCACAACCCTTTACAGCATGAAAGCAGACAGTACAGGTACAATACAATTCAATACAGGAGGAATCAGAGGGCCCTGCTCGTTAGAGCTTACAATCTAAACATTTTGCCGACTTATTTAAAATATTTATAATCCTCTTTTGTAATAATGTCATCTTCTGAAAGCATGCCTATCTTACTACTTTATCACCCTAATTTTCAATTTTAAATCCTGTCAAAATTTAATAAATGTGAGAGTTGTTTAAAATGAGACAAAGCAACACTGTTTTGATGCAATGCATATTGGTTGATTTACTAAAACTGGAGAGTGCAAAATCTGGTGCAGATGTGTATGGTAGCCTATCGGCTTCTAACTTCAGCTTGTTCAATTAGGCTTTGAGAATAAAACCTGGGAGGTGATTGGTTTCTATGCAGAGCTGCATCAGATTTTGCACTCTCCAGTTTTAATAAATCACCCCCATAGTGCATATAATGGAAAAACCGTGGCGCAAATGTGTGACAACAGGCTTTGCTTTCGCACTATTGCCACAGCTGTTCTTAGCGGCATATTCCTGTAAGGAATCGGCACTAAATTGTACATCAGTCACTTGTTGTGACTAAAGCATTAATTGAAACCATTTGCTGGATGCAAGGGATGTGACCAGAATGATAACTGTTCCCCAGTATTTTTTACAAAAACTGATGAATGCTTAGGTCCCTTTCACACGGGCAGTTAGATTTCAGCTTTTAGCTGCGGTTAGAGGAACTTACCACATCTAAATGCAGACAATGCACCTCTATGGCTCCATTCACACACTGCGTTTAGCAAAGTTTTCATAACATACAGTTTTATGCATTTAGGAAAAATAAAGTTGACTGCATCCAGGAGCGAAGTACTGCAGATATCTGTACATAAACAGTTAAATCGCAGTACAAATCAAAAAGAAGTAAACAGTTGCATTAGAAAAGGCAAGCATTTACTACCACAGCTAAACGCAGCCGCATGTAAAACGCAGATAAATGCAATGTACAAACGCAAGTGATCTCCGTGCCAGGAGTGTTTGGAATTTCAATATTCATTTTATTTATATATATATATATATATATATATATATATATATATATATAATTAGTACATTCACATAAGACCCTAACCCTCAATTTACAATTTATTATACAGTATTTATATAGCGCCAACAGTGTGCTCAGTGCTGTTTTAAGGTCTCTAACTCACATTCATACATACACAAACCTGTGCCAATTTTAAACAGGAGCCAATTAACCTACTAGCATGTCTTTAGAGTGTGGAAGGAAACCGGAGTACCCAGAGGAAACCCATGCAGGCACAGGGAGAACATGAAAACTCAAGGCAGGTGGTGCCATGGTTGGGATTCAAACCGACAACCCTAGTGCTGCCAGGCAGAAGTGCTAATCATTTTGCCACTTGTTGCCCATGTTTCATGTGTGCAGGTGAATTCTGGTGTCTTTTTGTTTCCTTTTACCACATTCCAGTTCAGTTCTGTGCTGGAAAAATGCAACATGTTCAACATGTAACCTGCATTTTTGGATGCATAATACAAGAACCGGAAGGCATGTGATGTGAACTAGACCTTAAGGAAAATAAAACAAAAACTAGAAAAATGACAATTGTATTCCGATTGCTCTGAGCCACATACTTTCCTGTGTTGTGACACTTCTCTCTATGGGGTAAGCAGGCTTCCAGAGTTTGCTATGTATGCAGATGCTCTAGCGACAACTAAATATATAAGATAGATGTAGGTATGAGATTTACAGCAAATGTTCTACTTTTTTCATCCCTGCTCCATTATTCATCTCCCTAATGCCACTAGGTGTACTTGTCATGCTATACCAGATTACAGCTCTTTCTACAAGTATCATCTTGTCTGTTATGCCCCCCCCCCCCCCCAAAAAAAACACAATATCATGGAGGAAAATCTTTTATTCATAGGCGTTTTTGAGTTTGGGCAAGGATTCAGGGGCCCCATGATCCCCTATTGCCCGGGGGCCCCATGAATTGTCAGTCCGCCCCCGGGTCATACCCAGAAGATCTCATCAGAGCTGATCCGATATCTCCACTTGCCCAACAAACACATTCATTATCTTGTGTATGTCAAGGAATATACTCATTCCTGTGTAGAGCATTTCTGAGATGCAAAGATTTCTGTACATCTTCATAGAAATAAACATTTTCAACACACCCAAAATCTAGTGGTGCTAGTCATCAGTAGTATAATTTACAAAAATTAATGGATCAATAACTGCACAATGTACAGGACCAATATCTGTGTTTCTATGGTTGATATTCTATCTAAATATTTCCAGGGCAGTATAGCTTTAAAACAAGCTGACTTTAAAGTGGACCTTCCCTGGAACGTCACAAAGAAAGTAAAGCCACCATGCAAAAGGTTGTGAGTAGAGGATTTGTATCGGGTGCATCAATGGAGGAGGCTGTGGACCGAGAGATGTCAGCCAGGGATGGAGACATTGGACAACAGGCACTGGGCAGCACTTCTAGGAGTTGAAGCAAACTCTACAGGTGAAACTCGAAAAATTAGAATATTGTGCAAAAGTTCATTTATTTCAGTAATGCAACTTAAAAGGTGAAACTAATATATGAGAGAGACTCATTACATGCAAAGAAAGATAGTTCAAGCCGTGATTTGTCATAATTGTGATGATTATGGCTTACAGCTCATGAAAACCCCAAATCCACAATCTCAGAAAATTAGAATATTACATGCAATCAATAAAACAAGGATTGTACATAGAACAATATTGGACCTCTGAAAAGTATAAGCATGCATATGTACTCAGTCCTTGGTTTGGGCCCCTTTTGCAGCAATTACTGCCTCAATGCGGCGTGTCATGGAAGCTATCCGCCTGTGGCTTTGCTGAGGTGTTATGGAAGACCAGGATGATTCAATAGCAGCCTTCAGCTCTTCTGCGTTGTTCGGTCTCATGTCTCTCATCTTTCCCTTGGCAATGCCCCATAGATTCTCCTATGGGGTTCAGGCCAGGTGAGTTTGCTGGCCAATCAAGCACAGTAATCCCACGGTCATTGAACCAGGTTTTGGTGCTTTTGGCAGTGTGGGCAGGTGCCAAGTCCTGCTGGAAAATGAAGTCAGCATCCCCATAAAGCTTGTCTGCAGAAGGAAGCATGAAGTGCTCCAAAATCTCCTGGTAGACGGCTGCGTTGACCCTGGACTTAATGAAGCACAGTGGACCAACACCAGCAGATGACATGGCTCCCCAAATCAACACAGACTGTGGAAACTTCACACTGGACTTCAAGCATCTTGCAGTGTGTGCCTCTCCATTCTTCCTCCATACTCTGGATCCTTGGTTTCCAAATGAGATGCAAAAGTTGTTCTCATCAGAAAAGAGGACTTTGGACCACTGAGCAACAGACCAGGTCTGCTTTTCTTTAGCCCAGGTAAGACACTTCTGACGTTGTTTGTTGTTCAGGAGCGGCTTGACAAGAGGAATACGACATTTGTAGCCCATGTCCAGGATCCGTCTGTGTGTGGTGGCTCTTGATGCACTGACTCCAGCCTCAGTCCACTCCTTGTGAAAGTCCCCAACACTTTTGAATGGCCTTTTCCTGACAATCCTCGCAAGGCTGCGGTCATCCCTGCTGCTTGTGCACTTTGGGAACATCCAACTTCTTTTGCAATTATGTTTTGAGGCTTCCCTCCTTATGGAGGGTGTCAATGATGGTTTTCTGCACAACTGTCAGGTCAGCAGTCTTTCCCATGATTGTGATTCCTACTGAACCAGACTGAGAGACCATTTAAAGGCTCAGGAACCCTTTGCAGGTGTTATGGCTTAATTAGCTGATTAGAGTGGGACACTTTGAGCCTAGAATATTGCACCTTTTCACAATATTCTAATTTTCTGAGATTGTGGATTTGGGGTTTTTATGAGCTGTTATCCATAATCGTCACAATTATGACAAATCACAGCTTGAACTATCTTGCTTTGCATGTAATGAGTCTATCTCATATATTTCAACTTTTAAGTTGCATTACTGAAATAAATGAACTTTTGCACGATATTCTAATTTTTCGAGTTTCACCTGTATATATGGAAGTGGATAGAACAGGAAGGTGCTTCTAAGTGCAGTATATCCAGAAGAATCTTTAATAATGACGGTTAGAAACACTTACAAACTCAAAGTTAAAACAGGCTAAATAAAATCATCAGAGTTCAGAGGCTCAATCCACCATGCGAGAACCTGCTGTGCCGGCCAGCAGGTGCAGGAGGAGCTGAAGATCAGATGCCCAGATAATCAGATAATCCAAGTTCCGGGATTGCTGGAACGCACCCAGTGACGTGGGTTAGGAACAGGCGTGGAAAGGTGACGTGTTTAAGAGCATGCACAGAGCTCTTTTTTCAAGACCGGTTTAAAGAAGAAGCTCTGTGCATGCTCTGAAATGCGTCACCGTTCCACGCCCATTCCTAACGCACGTCACTTCTGGTTGTGGTCTTCTGGACAGCATGCATTCCAGTGATCCCGGAACTTGTGGTGGCCATCTTGGACATCTGATCCTCAGTTCCCCTTGCAGCTGCTGGCCAGCACAGCAGGTTCTCGCATGGTGGATTGAGCCTCTGCACTTCCTCTTGGTGGCTTTTAGGAAAGGGCAGATGATTCAATCTCCCCTTACTGGAGTTTTAACCCTCCAGCCCTTGTGACACTAGATATCATCTGAGTTGAGAAAAAGCGTTTAACATGAGATTTCCCAGTAAGGTACTGAGTGAGGTAGCCTTTCCAGGATACATATGGGAGGCACTAGCTACATCTTCAGTTCCTCTAGAGACCAGGAAGTGAAATGTAGTTAAATGTAAAGGCCAAATGTCTTTTTTTTTTTTTTTTTTTCTTTCTATTGTGGGGGAGAGTTAACTTTTAACACACCTGTTCTTAATCAGTAATATAAAATATAGGGGGAGTGCCTAAACGAATTATGTTTTAGAACTCCTCCAATCAAGAATCCAAATGAGGGCCTAGTTGGCAGTAGATGATGGTTAGTTTCATCCTAGTACGACAGGATGCAAGACGGATCTGCTGTAGTCTACCATAATAAAGCATTTTTTGGCATCTTCTCTTATTTGATAAAATGGCATGGTGCAAAATCTGGTGCAGCTCTGCATAGACACTAATCCGCTTCCAGGTCAAAGCTTAAAGTGTTACTAAACCCACAATAGTAGAATCAGTCTGTATATATGCAGTAAAGCATGCTTGTTATACTTGCTGTAGAACCTAAGCGGTTGAACCTGTAAAAAGGTTGTCTGAGTCTGTCTTTTCTGATCCTACCCTTCTACTGTCCCTAATCCATCTGCTGATAGTACAGAACTCTAGGAGACACGATGCACATACTCAGTTTGGTGTGTATTGCTAGAGAGGTTTTTTTTTTTTTTCTTTGGGAAGGTGCATGTGCTCCGCACCGGACCAATCAGCACTATCCAGACAGAGGGTCAGGGGTTATACAGCCTCATAGTACAGTCAGGGGAGAATGAAAACTCCTCCTACAAGTGTTAACCAGTGCTCTGCTGGACACTGATAGAAGTCCCAAGGACTGATAGAAGTCCTCTAGAGAAAAGGTATTTAGCAGTTTATATTTACTAAAATAATTGCTTTTCCATGTTTTGTGTGTACTGTGGGAGACCAGATATAGTATATATAGTACAGGGTCCTGGGTTTAGTAACACTTTAATTGAACAAGCTGAAGTTAGAAGCTGATTGGCTACCATGCACTGGTGCACCAGATTCTGAGTGCACCAGTTTTAGTAAATCTCTATTCCCCCCCCCTTGCCTCCTGTACCACTAAGTCGCAGGCATGTAAATCTTGGCACACAAGCCTGAAACGCCTCATGTTCAGCAGACATTTAGCATGCTTCAACTGGCATATACTATGCATTTAGCTATTGCCTGCAGAGTTTAGCCCAGTAGTCTCCCAGAGCTGGCTAAAAGCCTATTGAAGTCTTGTAAATGCTTGCTAAACGTATTGGCAATGCTCCTGTAAAGATCTATAAGGAGCTCTCTCAGACTGGAGCAGAAAAGGGCTTAAAAAGGAACTCCAGGCAGGTTTTTTGTTTTTTTTTGTTTTTTTTTTTAATGTGACTTGTCACCTCTTGCCACCAACCCAAGCTGGTGAAGAACATGCTTGTTTTTCTGAGGGTAATTTAAGAGAGTACTACTTGCCCTACTCCTCAGCAGCTCAATCCTTTTCTCTACTATTCTGCAATGTGGGCTGGTGGTGTTTATGTACATTGCATGTAAACATTCATGGCACCGCTCTGTGTCATGATGATGTGACTCCTGTGCACCAAAGCTTGATCAACCAAACGGCCGACCAGTCAGAACCCGTATGGAGGACTGGGAGAAAATGGCACTGCTGCCCTGGAAGGGATCGCTTGCCAGATAAGGCTGCCATGATGTGCTAATATGCTGTGCAGACTATGACCAACTCCTGGGGGCCAACTGAGAAAAATGTATGGCAGAGGTTTAAGGTTGCAAAGGCAGCAGATGAGGTGCAGAGACACCATGGCAAAAAATGCCTTTTACCCCCGTAGCATTCAGCAGGTAGTACTGCCCTGCAACTGTGTGTAATGAACATGGTTGTATAGTGGTGGCATGGCATGTACAGGGTTAAAACGGGCAGGAAGAAGGCGACCTATTGCCTCCTTTCTGTCTGTCAAATGCCTCAGAAAAGCAATCAACTGTGGATCTTTTTCAGAGGGCAGCAAGCACCCTCGCATGTGTAAGCCTAGCCTAAAGAAGTTTGTATTGGTGCAGGAGTGCTAACAATTATGTTATCTAAAATTATTGTGATGGTCATTATTATTGCTATTATTGGTATGAAATGGCCTTTACTGACTAGTAGAACATTTCTTTCAGCACTTGTTTGCTATGATGGTGGAAGAGGTAGAAGGGGTATAGGAGGTCTTCTCTTCCCTAACTTCTGTCCATAGCACTGGTCCCTTGTAATGTACTGGCTATGATGACCGCGCTCCCACTACCTTTCATTGAGTTAGATACTTTAAGATCATTGACAATAGGGAGGGCCCCATCAAAATTTTGCTATGGGCCCCATTATCTGTAGTCGTGTCCTGCTTACGGATATTCTCTGAGCACATTTTGCTCTGTCTATAAATAGCTGTAGTTATTATTTTATCCTGCTAGACATTACAGGAATGAGAGTGTGGAAAATCCGAGTAAAACCAAAATCTACAGTTTGTTTACAGGTGTGACTGACACATAACAGAACTGCCAGTGTTCCCTGTCTATAGCTACAACAGTATCTGCTTTCATATTGTTTTTCAGATCTATTTGGGTGGCCTAGAATTAAAATTGTAACCTCCAAGAAGGTGTACCCCTCAGGGTATAGCAGCCATATGCTGTGGGGAACACTGATTGAATCAAGGGCTTCTGTATGGAAGAACTGGATATTTATGGGTTTGCAGAGGTCATTATAATGGCTTGAACATTATTTTTCTGTTTTAAAGCGGTAGTAGCTCAGCTTTTGATGTTGTACCTACAGGTAAGACTATAATAAGGCTGATCTGTAGGTACAGTGAATATTCACACTGGAAGCAGCCTATGACATCACCGGCACATGCGCTTTGAAAGGATGGCAAACCCATGAACTCTGCTGTAAACCGTGACATCACAGCTTGGCCATTCAAACCCACATGGAAGAAAAATATATTTTAAAAATATTATTCCCAAATATACTAACACATATTTGAAACACTACAATTTTTGGCCGTAATATATATGCATTATACACACACACACTGCATGTTAAATTGCGTGTTTTATATATTAATTTTTTTTTAAATATATTCTTCAGATTTTTTTTTTAACATATAAAAAAAGTAATTTTAACATTTTTCATATCTTGTAATAAAAATGCATTTCTATATATATTCTATATTATTGAAATGCATTTATATTACAAGTTATATGAAAAATATTTTTAAAAATATATGGTAAAATGACTCTTCTATATGTTAAAAATCTGAAGATTATATTTAAAAAGTTCTATATATAATGTGTGTGTGTGTGTGTGTGTGTGTGTACGGTGTATATATATGGCCAAAATTGTAGTATTTCAAATATGTGTCACTATATTTGGGTAGAATAGTTTTAAAATCTATTTTTCTTCCATGCGGGAAGGACCAGAGCCAGCAAACTCAGAAGGAAGACCGGGGATGATGGAAGCCCTATCAGCAGGCTTCTTTGTTCTAAGGTAGTTTCTCATAATGTGCACCCTAACATATTATTCCGTTGCCTCGCAGTGGTTGGTTTTTTTTTTTTGTTTGTTTTTTTAATGGAAAGCAGTGGTTTTTATTATGTCTTGTTAATGCTGAACTCCAGGCAGATACAAAATACACAAACTAATGATGCATTAATTGCCTTATAGATGTATTAAAGGCAGAGGCACAACTATGAATCATGGGGCCCCATAGCAAACTTGTGATGTGCCAACCATGGCAAACTCCCTGTAGCTGGTTGTAGTGTCAACTCTCAAAATACAGTCATTGACCTTACATGAGAACTAAAGGCAAGACTTTTTTTTTTCCCATTTTAGATAGAGCAAGGGAAGATTCTAACCCCTGTTTGTTTCTTTTTTGCCACCTGTTTCCCATTGGGGAGATTTAATGTTTGTTTAATTTCCTGTCATTCCACAAGGAATTGAGAGGAAATACTCCAAAGTGAGGGAATGTCTGGTTGGCACAGAACTAGTGTCCCCATTGGAAGATTTCCCCTCTATTCCTGTTTAGGTGACCACACACAATATGTTGTATACGTTCACATGTTGTGATAAAAGTAAATGGGACAAGTGACTCTCCCTAATAGGGATAAAGACTGAAAGGTATTCTAATCCCTCTTCTCTCTATCCAAAAAACTTTACCTTACTTAAATTATACTTTAACCCAAAGTGTGTCAAAATGAAGAAGAGGCAGCAAGAGAGCTGTCAGCATAGTTGGTACACTACGAGGGAGCAGTACTGTAGATAGAAGTTATGGTTGTAATAGCAGTAATAACCATAATGGTATTGTATGTTATGACAAAATGATGAATGACCTTACACACAACTGTATATATCTAATACAGACTTCCTTAACCGCTTGCTGACCGCCCTATAGCAGAAAAACTGCTGCAGGGCAGCAGCGGTGTGTGTGTGTGTGTGTGTGTGTGTGTGTGTGTGTGTGTGTGTGTGTGTGTATATACATACATACAATGCACTGTTCCAAATTATTACGCACAGTAAGTTTCAAAACACTTTATAGGTTGTAAAGAACTGAAAATTGTCATTTGTTGTGTTTGCAGCATATTTACTGAAATCAAAAGCTATTTCAATCAAACTTTTAACAACATTTTAACTTTTTAAACATTTTAACAGGTCATGTTACATTTTATCATAGGACCCCTTATTTCATAGCAGCTTCACAAGTCTTGCATCCATTGAACTTGTGAGTTTTTGGACAGTTTCTGCTTGAATTTGTTTGCAAGATGTCAGAATAGCCTCCTAGAGCTGCTGTTTGGATGTAAACTGCCTCCCACCCTCATAGATCTCTTGCTTGAGGATGCTCCATAGGTTCTCAATAGGATTGAGGTCAGGGGAGGATGGAGGCCACACCATGACTTTCTCTCCTTTTATCCCCATAACAGCCATTGATGCAGAGGTATTCTTTGCAGCATGAGATGGTGCATTGTCATGCATGAAGATGATTTTATTACAGAAAGCATAGTTCTTCCTTCTGTACCAGGGAAGAAAGTGGTCAGTCATAAACTCCACATACTTTGCAGAGGTCATCTTTACACCTTCGGGGCCCCTAAAGGGGCTGACCAGCTCTGTTCCCATGATTCCGGCCCAAAACATGACTCCATCACCACCTTGCTGACGTCACAGCCTTGTTGGAACAGGGTGGCCGTCCACCAACCATCCACTACTCCATCCATCTGGACCATCCAGGGATGCACAGCACTCATCTGTGAACAGGACTGTTTGAAAATTAGTCTTCATGTATTTTTCTGCCCAATGCAGCCGTTTCTGCTTGTGAGCATTGGTTAGTGGTGGCCGAATAGAAGGTTTATGCACAGTTGCAAGACTCTGGAGGACTCTACACCTTGATGTCCGTGGGACTCCAGAGGCACCAGCAGCTTCAAATATCTGTTTGCTGCTATGTAATGGTATTTTAGCAGCTGCTCTCTTGATCCGATGCATGAATCTGGCAGAAATCTTCCTCAATGTGCCTTTATCTGCATGAACCCGTCTGTGCTCTGGATCAGCCACAAATCTCTTAATAGTGCGATGATGACGCTTAAGTTTTCGTGAAATATCTAATTTTTTCATACCTCGTCCAAGGCATTGAACTATTTCACTCTTTTCGGCAGCAGAGAGAGCCTTTTTCTTCCCCATATTGCTTGAAAATGGTGCTCTGCTTAATAATGTGGAACACCCTCCTTTTAGTAATTTTTCCTTAAATTGGGCTCACCGGCCAATCTAATTATCACAGGTGTCGGAGATTGTTTTCAGTGATCAAAAGAGCCCTGACACACAATGCCATCCATGAATTAAACTGAAAAACAAAATATTTAATCTTTGTGACACTTAAATAGAATTTGCATAATAATCTGGAAGTGTGTGTTTGCATTTCAGGGTAGGGGGTGCCGCCATTTGCGGCTGCCAATTACCGGGCCCCGGCCGGTAATTACTCACAGGCACCCAGTGATTTCTGACGGGGAGGAAGACTGTTTTATTTACTAACAGTCCTCCTCCCTGTCAGTTCTGGCACACTGCTGTGGATGGCTGTGTGCACAGCCATCCACAGCAGTGTGATTACAGTGAATCACACACATCCCGCTCCCTTGTAAAACACGCACACAGTTAACCCTTTGTTCGCCCCTCATGTTAACACCTCCCTGCCCAGTGCCAATAGTACAGTGTTAGTGTGTTTTTTTTTTTTTTTTGCACTGATCACTGTATTGGTGTCACTGGGGATGTCAGTGACACAGTCAGTTTCCCCCCTCCCAGTGTCAGAATGTCCGGTGCAGTCCTGCTATAAATCGCTGATCACCACCATTACTAGTAAAAATGAGAAAGGGGAAAAAAAAAAAATCCCAGTGTATAAACTGCCATTTGTAAACGCTATAACTTTCATGTAAAGCAATTAATTAACATGTATTGTGATTTTTTTTTTAGCAAAGACATGCAGAAGAAAAAATTTAGTCAAATTTAGGCCAAAATTAATTTTTTTTTTTTTTTTTTTTATTGGACATGCTTAATAGCAAAAAGTCAAAAATAGTTTTTTTGGTGATAATTTTTTTTGCGCAAAAATTAAACGCACAGGCAATCAAATACAACCGAAAGAAAGCTCTATTTGTGGGAAAAAAGGGCGTAAATTTTAATTTGGGTGTTGCATGACTGAAAAATTGTCAGTTAAACTAACACAAAAAATGGCCTGGTCAGGAAGGGGGGTAAATCCTCTGACGGGCAAGTGGTTAAACTCCAGCTTTGCTACACTTCTTCCTTTTTTTTTTTAAATATATAAATTGTACATACTTGATTTTGAGTTGGTATCCTCCTGTTCATCAACACTTAGACAGGGAGAGGGAGGGGCAGTACTAAGAGCCAATATGGTGTGCTACTTCCAAATATGCTGAAAAGGAAGTAAGCAGAAAGATAACCTCAATACTCTGCTGATGCTCTTTCAATGTCTAATCAGGAAGCTGGTAACAGAGTGGTGTCATCATGGAATTTTCATACCTTTAGCTTTTGGGCTGGGCCTTTGACCAGGATCGGAGGAATGTATATACCGGCCAGAAGGCTAGCCGATGCATTGTGTGCTGGCACCTGATGCGCTTTTCCTTTTTATCCCCATTCCCTTTTTTCAAATGTTTGGATTTTTTTGCATTGTTGGCACTTTTTACGCAACACTATACTCTCGACTTGTATAGTGGAGCTCCTTGGACTAGGCCTGAAAGTTTGGGGGGGTAGGAGGTCATATGGCCTTATGATCAGGGTCCACCTAGTGTTTGAGTGGACCTTGAAGAATGGGGTCTGCTTACGGCTAGATGGACTATGAGTACCCCAGATCCTCTCAGGGGCCTTGCACCCTGGGGAATAACTGCCAGGGTCCTTTTTTCTTCAGAGGAGGACCAAGTGTAGCCCCTGTGCATGTTTTTTTGTGTGCTGCTGACTTTTAATTTAAAAAAAAAAAAATTATATTTGCCTGCCCAGGGATCCAGCACTGTCTTCACACTGGCTGGTTCTTTGCTGGTCTTCGGGTCCCGGGCTCCACCATATTAAATGTGCAAAGCTGGCTGTGACATCCTGCTCATGAGACCTGCTGTGTTTTCTGGTCCCGCAGCCTCCTGGGACCTGTAATGTATTCCAGGAGGTTGCAGGGGGGTGAACTTAGTTTTTGCAGGTACCCTCTCCCACTTCCGTTCTGCTCAACCATGTACCTGGTCCCCCGGGGAAAAAAAAAATTGGAGGGGGGGGGGGAGATAAGTGGAACCTGCCTTTTCAGATAAAGTTCAGCTTTTATTGATGCCGGTACATACAGAAGTGGCAGGGACCGGCCTTACAGCCTGAAGGTAGCCTGCGGGAGAATGATATTGGGGAAAAACAAATGCTTTTTGTGGTCCCCTAGGCCTAAACAAGAATTTTAACCTTGCGGTGCAGAGGCAGCTCCAATGCAAGGGAGCAGTTTTGTTATTTCCCTGGAGTTCAGCTTTAATCTTTTGATATTATTGCTGAGGATATATACTGTACATCATTTTTGTCTTTACCCATAGTGCTTTATCAGCAATGATTCCTATGATATACTAAACCAAATTGAGTCCTAGAATTACATCTTCCACTGCCAACTAAGGAAGCATTAAGAACTATTTTTGCTCAATACATTTATTATTAAGTAAGAAGAATAGACTATCACCCAGACTGCTGAGGGGAAGTGCATGCTATTTTCTCAGGGCCTGTAAGAAATCTGTCAACCCCAAAGCTACACTTTGTGGTTTAAAAAAAAAAAAAAATGGTGTTTTTCTAATGCTGTGGTTCTATTTGTGGCAATACTGTGGTTGAACAATGTTTACATGCCGTTGGATGGGAATGACACCGTGATCATACAGCGTAGTGACACAATAGTGTCAGTTTAATCCTTGAATGGGTCATTACGATCTTGGCTCTATATACTTCAGCACTTCTAGAGTAGTACTGGAGTAGTTCTTTTACTAAAGCTCCAGCATCCAAGCGATTCAGTAATAATCCCGCAACCATCTTATTGCTTTTACTTCAATAAGTATATAAGGCAATTACATTTTCCATTTAAAATGGTTCAGTAATTAAGAAGCAGTGCGACAGCCCCGCTGCTGGGAATGTTCTGATTCTGGAATGGTTCAGTAACAATGATGATTAGTCTTGTAGCAGAGCTTTGCAGAAGACTCTTGTTAGTGATGGGGAAGGGTAGGCGCCCAGATCTCATTAGCGGTATATTACTGCTGGACAAAGCTTGAACATATCCTCGCGTGTAACAAATGTAGACAGGACCTAGGGGAACTAGCAGAACTGCACTGATGCCTAGACATCTGTACAACTACATTTATCATTTGTAACAGATTCTCACAGAACTGTCACAGTTGACTTAGAAAGTACAAATGTGGGACCCATTATCTACATTGTGTACACGCTTCTATGGTGTGTGCCAAAAATAAGGGTACTCCGTAACTGCATCCAAATACTTTGGGACCACATTAATGTGTACATCTCATGTGGTTCACACATGTAACAGGAAATCCCATAATTGCATCCTTTGTGAAGTCACTGGTAATGAAAGCTTTATGAGCTGACTATAGACAGATTTCTCATTGATAACTGAGACATTACCAACCTTTACCACTTGTCATGAGTCTACCTTGCATTTTGTTTGATTTGGACAGTGTTATGTTTCCATGCACACAAGATAAAAAGGATGGATTTTTTTTTATACAGAAAAGGGAATGATCCATCTATCATAGTATAGGTATACTTATAAAGCAGTAAATGTGACATTCACTAAACATTTTCTGCAAATAAGCTTCCTGGTGCATGTTTTAAATTGGATACACAGAATATACAGTGGGGCAAAAAAGTATTTGGTCAGCCACCAATTGTGCAAGTTCTCCCACTTAAAAAGATGAGAGAGGCCTGTAATTGGCATCATAGGTAGACCTCAACAACGAGAGACAAAATGAGAAAAAAAATCCAGACAATCACATTGGCTGATTTGGAAAGAATTTATTTGCAAATTATGGTGGAAAATAAGTATTTGGTCACCTACAAACAAGCAAGATTTCTGGCTTTCACAGACCTGTACCACCTTCTTTAAGAGGCTCCTCTGTCCTGCACTCATTACCTGTATCAATGGCACCTGTTTGAACTTGTTATCAGTATAAAAGACACCTGTTCACAACCTCAAACAGTCACACTCCAAACTCCACTATGGTGAAGACCAAAGAGCTGTCGAAGGACACCAGAAACAAAATTGTAGACCTGCACCAGGCTGGGAAGATTGAATCTGCAACAGGCAAGCAGCTTGGCGTGAACAAATCAACTGTGGGAGCAATAATTAGAAAATGGAAGACATACAAGACCACTGATAATCTCCCTCGATCTGGGGCTCCACGCAAGATCTCACCCCGTGGGGTCAAAATGATCCCAAGAACGGTGAGAAAAATCCAAAGACCACACGGGGGGACCTAGTGAATGACCTGCAGAGAGCTGGGACCAACATAACAAAGGCTACCATCAGTAACACACTACGCCACCAGGGACTCAGATCCTGCAGTGCCAGACGTGTCCCCCTGCTTAAGCCAGTACATGTCCGGGCCCGTCTGAAGTTTGCTAGAGAGCATTTGGATGATCAAGAAGAGGATTGGGAGAATGTCATATGGTCAGATGAAACCAAAATAGAACTGTTTGGTAGAAACACAACTCGTTGTGTTTGGAGGAGAGAGAATGCTGAGTTGGATCCAAAGAACACCATACCTACTGTGAAGCATGGGGGTGACAACATCATGCTTTGGGGCTGTTTCTCCGCAATGGGACCAGGACGACTGATCCATGGAGAATGGAATTTCCACCATAATTTGCAAATACATTCTTTCCAAATCAGCCAATGTGATTGTCTGGATTTTTTTTCTCATTTTCTCTCATAGTTGAGGTCTACCTATGATGCCAATTACAGGCCTCTCTCATCTTTTTAAGTGGGAGAACTTGCACAATTGGTGGCTGACTAAATACTTTTTTGCCCCACTGTAACTGGATACTAACAATTATAGGTAAAGTTGATCCAGGGAATATCTGATTGCCTCTCGGGGGATCAGGAAGGAATTTTGTTTCCAGCAGGAGCAAATTATTATTATACAGTATTTATACAGCGTCAACCGTTTGCTCAGTGCTTTACAATATAACGGAAGATAATACAGTTCAATGCAAGAGGGTTAGGAGGGCCCTGCTCCTTGGAGCTTACAATCTAAGAGAAAATTGGATCATGCTTTGCTGGGGGTTTTTTTTTGCCTTCCTCTAGATCAACTGTGGGTATAGAATTTTATAACTTTTTTTTTTCTGTGGTTGAACTGTATGGACTTTTGTCGTGTGGTGTGATTTTTTTTTTTTTTTTTTTTTTTTCCCTCAGCCAGACTAACTATGTAACTATGATTGCTTCACCCACAGTGAACATTTGACGAATGCCACATTTGTTTTATATATTGTAAAGAGTGTCCACCTTTTTAACCCAAAAGAATCCTTGAAATAATTCTCGGGTGTTGGGGAACCTCTGCTAAAATTGATTGTCTACAGCTTATGATACATTGGTGTTATCAGTAAGTTGTAGGAATAATATTCATGTTAGTGGGAAGGAGCCCTCTTATATACATGTTTAGTAGAAAAGGACTTCCTTACTATGGTCAGTTGGAGAAAAAAATGCCCCTTACTTGAGTGGTCAGTAGGATGAATGCCAGCCTTACAAATGGCTATTAAGTCCGCTTGCATCAGTGGAGAGGCTCAGGGCGCACTGACAACTCATGGGGCCCCCGGGCAATAGGGGATCATGGGGCACCTGTGTCCTTGCCTACATTCAAACCACACCCAAAAAAGTCTATGAAAGGTACCAGGGGCATCTCATGGGGCTGCCTACCAACCCCCAGGCCCTTGGGCAGTGCCCGAGTGGTCAGTCCGCCCCTGGAGAGGCTCCACTGTTACCACATTACTGGCCATGGCGAGTGAAGTCTGCTTTGCAAATATGCAGGCACTATCAAGTAAGAGGTTAATTTTCCAGTGCTTGCTGATTAAGAAACCCTTGGCAACCTCTGGAGGGATCTGAAGGTTCTATGGAATTCTGGCTGATAATGGCTGCTCTAGCATAACATAAAAATGGAGCCTGTATAGCAGCAGAGGTTCCAAAACATGTTTGAATATCAACCACAAGATGTAGCACCTTTAGTAAATGCCATTCTTCTCTATCAGGTACAGGGAGCTATTTACTAAAACTGGAGAGTACAAAATCTGGTGCAAACCAATCTCTTTCAAGGTTTTATTGCCAAAGCTTTACCCTAGGTTCACATCTGTGTGGGTGGTGCTGCTGCGGATCTGAACAAAAATCCGTGCAGCTGCACTACCCACACAGAGAAATGTGGACCCATGGGCGGGTGCCATTAGTTCTAATGGCATGCCGCCTGCACTGGAAAACGCAACCGTACTGAGAACCGAGGTTCCTGTGCAGGCTGCATTTTCCAAAGAACTGCAGGGACTTCTTTCCTGTGTGTCACAAGCATGGGAGTCCATTCAAATGAATGGGCTCTCGTGCCCGTGCAAAACGCGGCCCGCACGGCCGCATATATGTGAACCGGGGGTAACTGAACAAGCTGACGCTATAAGCTGATTAGCTACCATGCACAGCAGCACCAGATTCTGAGTGCTCCAGTTGTAGTAGTAAATCTCCCCCATAGTGTTTGATCACAGATGAAGCAATTTAAGTGACATAAAAACCGAACATTTTAAAACTTTACTTTAGAGCAGTGCTTGTCCACTTACAATTTATAGGAGGCCTCAAATGCAGCCCCTAATATCTCTAAAGGGCCACATATATTAACTGCAATGCTGCACCTGAAGACTCGTTAGAAGTCAAAGACTGTTCTCCAGGACTGGTTTGAGACTAAAGTCATGGTAAAGGAGGCAGTCCGGTATAAGTAATGACAGAAAATCCTCCTGCGCTAAAATGGGGTCCTAACACTCAAGCTGCTGGCACTAACCTCTTACCTAAATGAGTGAAGTGACTAAATATAAAACCGTGCAGCGCTAAAGATGAATATATATATATAACACAAATAAATGCAGAAACCCCCAAGTGCACACGGGGAATAACTTAGTGTAAATGTGACCAGTGTCCTATCCGACACTCATGAAAACCACTCATATAAACCATTAAATATTACATAGATAAATCAACATAATGATAAAGCCACACAAAAAGAAAAAATGTCCAATATTGGTGCTCAATATAAATTGCTCATGCAAGTGCTGATATGTGTTCACTCCGTGCAAATCCTTAGTGGCCGATGTACTAGAGATGTACTGCATGGGTATTCAATACAGGAGTTTCAAATATGGCTCCCACGCCGGAAGTGACATCACCACGCACCCGGAAATGCCTCCCCGCGTACCGACGCGTTGCGTCACGAGACACGTGACTTCCTCAGACCCTGAGGAAGTCACGTGTCTTGTGATGCAACGCGAGGAGGCATTTCCGGGTGCGCGGTGACGTCACTTCTGGCGTGGGAGCCATATTTGAAACTCCTGTATTGAATACCCATGTAGTACATCTCTAGCATGAGGTAGAAGAGCAGTGTCAGAGGTGAGGGAGCATGTGAGTGGGCATTTCTATTGTTTACATACCCCATTAAAAAAGTTTTTTACACTATGGAGGTTTTCTGTTTATATATGGTCCGGAGGGGATATTGCTGACAGGGCTGTGTATGGAAGGATCGGAGTACGTTGAAGTGGACTTGAGAATTATCCTGGTATCATTCAGAGTGTTGTAACACTCAGAGTGAGCTGACCCTGTAGGGTCGATATAAGGAGGTGAGGGGGCACTTCGGCCACTAAGGATTTGCACAGAGTGAACACATATCAGCACTTGCATGAGCATTTTATATTGAGCACCAATATTGGACATTTAATTTTTTCTTTTTGTGTGGCTTTATCATTATGTTGATTTATCTATGTAATATTTAATGGTTTATACGAGTGGTTTTCACGAGTGTCGGATAGGACACTGGTCACATTTACACTAAGTTATTCCCGCAGGGAATTCACGGTTTGCACTGTTATATTGTACCCCGTGTGCACTTGGGAGTTTCTGCACTTATTTGTGTGTGTGTGTGTGTGTGTGTGTGTGTGTGTGTGTGTGTGTGTAAAATTTTATATATATATATATTCATCTTTAGCGCTGCACTGTTTTATATTTAGTCAGGTATAAGTGACTTGTAGCATGTAAGTTCTAGAGATTACTGTTATTGTAATTGAATTGTTATTGAAAAAATGCCAAAAATAACCCAAAACCGTTTTATATTTAGTATGTTTGAAAGCTATGGAGTCTACAAACTATGGGATATTTATTTGAAAATTCATCAGTTGAGATCCTAAAATGCCGGACGCTGGTATGGCAAATGGCAGTAATCAGGACATTAGCATGAGGTATGGCGGTGGTCAGGACTTTGGTATGGCAGTAGCCAGGATGCGGTTATGGAGTATGGTGGTGATCAGGATGCTGGTATGGCAGTGATCACGGTGGTGGTTTGGAGTATGGTGGTGATCAGGACACTGGTATGGTGTATGGGGGTGTTTTTGTGCACACTGAGGTGACAGGGTCTCCCTGCATTATTTATTATTGATATTCTGGGGCAGTGATCAGGGGCACTAAACTGGGCCACTAGGGGAGTTAGCACTGCAGTGTGTGAGTGTACCAGCAGCCTGACAGGCTACAGTACACTCACAAACTGCAGGATCACTTCTCTCTGCTCTCACACTGAGAGCATCAGTGCTGCTTACTGTCCGCCATCTATGTAGACTGGGTGGATGGGAAGAGGTTAAAGGAGAAATATATGGCCAAAGCTTTTTGCCCTAATTCTCCTATGGATCAGAGGAGTGCAGTTCGTTCTGCACTCCTGTGACCTGCTTTCAGCCGTCAGCAGCTAAATTTTGGTCTGGATCCACCCAGATGCCTGGACCAGTAGCTGGCTCAGCCCTCTCTGCCCCCTCCACAGCCCAGCGTTCCAGTGAGTGCTGGAGGGCCAGAGAAGAGAGCTGGAGATTGAGTCTCTGCTCCCTGAAGTCCAAGAACTGAGTAATCGGTGTTCTTTGATCACTCAATTCTTCGTCTTAGATGCAGTGGGGAACAGATGCAGCATTGGATCAATGCTGCATCCACCTAGGTAAGAATAGCTGTTTTGTTTTTTAAAAAATATACTTCTCTTTTAAAGGCCCCTTTTTAACAAAAAAAAAAAATCAATGCTCCCCACTATTGACTGCTGGAGCTTGAAGACCACACTTTGAACATCTAGGACCAATCATGGCCCTCAGGCCACAGGTTGGGCACCAGGGCTCTACAAATTTAACATCAATTTATGTTCAATATGTTTCACTTATATGTTTCACTTTTCTGGTGAGGACCACTGGCATAGATATGATTGTAGTTGGATCTTCGTATTGAGTAGGTTGCTAAACAATGCTGGCTAGTAGCTACACAGGTGCACATTCGTGTGGCAAAGGTATGCATGGCTGTTCTAAGACAGTCCACCACTACCAACTAATTGCTTAGGAAGAACTATTGACCAAAACAAACCCAACCTGACTGACTGACTTCACTCTGAGATCTACTGGCCAAGTCTGTCAGAAGTGTTCATTTGGTGCCCACATATATTATGATCCTTGACCAGTGATGAAATTGACAAAAACTCAGATACCTCCATCCATACACCAGAAATAGGGTAATTTACTGAAATTTGAACTTCACGTAATATATGAATACTTCAGGGCTTGCTTACTTGGCTCACGAAGCTAGGAAAATGACTGCCTCTGTTAGTCCTCTAAATAAGAACATTTAATTTTGTTCTTTAATGGTTTTCTTTAATCCTCTTTCATCTTAATGAGCTGTACTCAAAATAAACATTGTTGCATTTAAAAATTACATTTCTGCTAAATGTTTTATTTCTAATCTGCAACACTATACCACTCTCCTTAGTGACTGTAGAAGGAAAATCTAATCTATGGTGGCCTATATAGTGACCACATGCACTGCCACCGAGGGGTTTTCTTTGCAGCCATCCAGTATGTAATCAGAAAACTATGGGCCAGAGGAGATATTGCCCTATTATAAAGGGAGATTATCACCAGATTAGGCTTGAAATTGTATAAGCAACCATAGTAATCAGCTGATGTGAAGGCAGCATTAAACTAAATTTACCATATGCTATGCATATTAAGGTTGAACAGGATCACCAGTGCATATTTCCTTTGGATCCATTCATTAGGAATGGTTTAGCTGGAAAATCACATCAGACCATGATTGCATGTGACTGTTAATGCAGTCATCTGAAAGTGCTAACAATGCTCTGCAGTTTAGAAATGTTTATTTTTTGACAACACTCCTGTCACTAGACTTGAATTATGGAAAGGTCCCCCTGAACCCAGTAACAGGACAGTAAGGTTCCATTCACACTTTACATTGCTAGAACGTGTCGCAAAGCACCGCAAGTGCAATATTTGTCACCCGGCAAATGCTCTACAAAAAAAGTGCCGTGCTCCGCCTGCTAAAAGGTTTTGGGGGTGTTGTGTGTGGGGCCACCCATTCAAATGAATGGGCTGCCCTATCCTCTGAGCAGAAATGCTCCAAAATGTGAGGGGGAACGTGAATTCCTAGTAAGTTTAGGTGTGAGCCTAGCCTTGGGGTACATTCACATCAGAGCAGACCAAAAAACAAAAATGCATTCAGTACATCTCTGCATTGCTTGCACGTATTTCCTATGTTTGATCACTTTTAAAAATGCTGCAACTACAGAAAAATGTTAATCTGCCAGAAATGTATTGCGCTCCCAATTTCCTGTTTTGGCTGACAAAGGGGTAGCAAGACCACCCTACCGCCCCCCCCCCCCCCCCCCACCTTCCCTACCTAACCTATGAACACCAAAGTTTAGTTTGTTTTTTTTCTCACTAACAATAGGGCATAGAGAGTGGTCATACTTTTCTCCATTTGACCAGGCTGGGCATTTCTTTTTTTTTTTTCCTCACTGGCAAGGAGAAAATGGTATGAAGTTCTGCGTTAAGACGGGCTCAGACAAAGTGTTAGCTGTCTGTCCATATTCTGCTTTATTGTAAAGATCCTTTAGGGCTCATGATGGCAACCTTTGCCACACCTCTGAAAAATGATCCGTGGCGGATCGCATTTCAGAGGGTGCTTGACAGCTGGCTGGGAGGCAATATGTCTCCTTCTCACTGCCTACTTTAACCCTGAAAAGCCTGCACCACAACTGTTTGTGCTGCACAAGGTTGCAGAGGCGCACCATTCATTTGAATGGGTCACATTCAGTAGGTGTACTACCTGCCAAATATTAGGCGCAGCTGCAAAGCATTGTGGCAGCGGCATCTGTATAGTCCTCCCTGCCACTTTCTTAGGTTTTGAGGGGCGGTTGCGGTGTCTACATATGGCAGTGGCGACGTGCTTTACACCATTGCATCTGACGCTTTGCCTTTCACTTGGTGACCTAAGGCTTAGATGCAGCTGCTCGGCCATGAAAACCCATTCCATGAAGCTCTCTATGCACTGTTGTGCTAATCTGAAGGCCACACAAAGTTTGGAGGTTTTTAGCTATTGACTCTGCAGACAGTTGGCGACTTCTGTGCACTGTGTCATTTTACTGCCCCCGATCTGTCATTTTACATGGCCTATCACTTCATGGCTGAGTTGCTGTTGTTCTCAGTTTCTTCCACTTTGTTATAATACCACAAGCAGTTGACTGCAGAATATTTAGTAGCAAGGAAATTTCACCGGTGGACTTGCTGGACAGGTGACAGCCTACCATGGTATCATCATGGTATCACGTTTGAATTCACTGAGCTCCTGAGAGCGATCCATTCTTTCACAACTGTTTGTAGAAGCAGTCTGCATGCCTAGGTGCTTGATTATATACACCTGTGGCCATGGATGTGATTGAACACCTGAGTCCAATGATTTGGAGGGGTGTCCCAATACTTTAGTGTATGTACTTGGAAAACTGAAGAGCTTGTTTATTGAAAATAAACTGTAGGCAGAACAGCCTATAGTCATTTGAGTGTGATGGCAGATACAGGCGCTTGAGCTTACACTCTCTATAGAGTTTGAGAGTAACACAAAAAGCAGAGGAGCTTACAATCTATTAGGTGTGTGGGATAGATACAGAAGATAAACAACCTACGTTTTTTTTTCTAGAGTATAAGAGCGGTAAGCTTGGTACACACGTACGGCAAGTTGGCCGGTCCAGCAGGTCTAACGGGCGGCTTCTGTTGTACATTCTTCCTGGAAAACCAGTATTCCATAAGCACTTGCAGCCAATGGCTTTGCCAGTTCTTTTTCATTCATCAATGAAAAAAAAAATGTATATACCCCGCATAAAGCTGGCTATACGCCAAGAAAATTGTGTGGTTCCTGAGGAACTGGCTGAAATTTGCTTAGTGGGTTGCCCTGCAGACCCCATCCTGGTCCTGAGGAAGCCTGCTTGAAAGTTTTCAAACAACCCAGCATAGAGATTTGTCCATCCATGCTATTTATCATAAATACAAGAGTCTGTCAGATTTTTCATTCAGTCTGCAGACTGAATGAAAGAAATCGAACACTGTATGGCCAGTTTAAGACTTGTCCCATCCATGCTAAACTGCATGGTTGGAGGAATTTTCCATGCTAGCTCTTGAATTCAAATAGCTGCGGCACCTGTGGCTCTCAGAATCCCCGAACAGTGACGGAGTCTAATTGGATGCAGCCGTTTGGCTTAATTTTTCTCCAGCAGGCTCCTTTTTTCAGTTGAAGATTAAGCTGAATGGTGCTAACAGGGCCAACCGCAGCTTGCATTTTGGCAGGAATTGGCTACAATTCAAGCTGGACAGCCGAATACAGAAAGCAGAGGTTACATTGCATTTGGTATGAGGGATATGAAAGGTAAACAAGCTTACAATCTATAAAATATCAGAGAATACAGCAAGCAGAGGAGCACACAATATATCAAACATGAGGGACAAGAAAGGTAGACAAGGTAACAATCTAAAAAGTATAAATGAGTAATACAGAAAGCAGAGAAGCTTATAATGTATTTGTTATGAGGGCTATGAAAAGTAGATGAGTTTACAATTACCTATAGACCAAAAGAAAGAAAGCAGAGGAGCTTATAATGCATCGGATATGAAAGGTAGATCAACATCCAAGCTATAGAATATTAGCATACAGCAAGTAGAGTAGCCTTCTGAGGGATAGATATGAAAGGTGGACAAGTATACAAGCTTTAAAATAGAAGATAATATACAAAGAAGAGCTTACAATCCACTTGGTGTGAGGGAAATGAAAGATAAATGAGCTAACAATCTATAAAGTACAAGAAAGTAAATACCTATTCAATTGCTTGGTAACACAAACTGCTAATCAGCCAATCACATGCCAGCAACTCAATGCTTTAGGTATGTAAACGTAGGGAAGACGACTTGCTAAAGTGCAAACCAAACAGAATGGGGAAGAAAAGAGATTTAAGTGACCTTGAATGTGGCCAGGATGTTGGTGCCAGATGGGCTGGTCTGACCATTTCACAAACTGCTAATCTACTGGGGTTTTCACACACATCCATCTCTAGTGCTTACAGAGAATGGGCCGAGAAAGTGAAAAAAATCCAGTAAGCGGCAGTTGTGTGGACGAAAATGCCTTGTTGATGTCAGAAGAGAATGGGTAGACTGGTTGCTGTGACATTCAAATGGTAGGGTCAGAATTTGGCAAAACATGAAAGCATGGATCCATCCTGCCTAGTGTCAACACTTCAGGCTGCTGGTGGTGGTGTAATGGTGTGGGGGATATTTACTTGGCACTAGCAAGGTGTACCTAATAAAGTGCATGGTGACTGTGTATGAAAGATAGACATGCCTACAATCTATAGAATAGAAGATATTACAGAAATAAAGGAAGCTTACAATCAATTCAATGTCTGCAATCATATGTATGTGTTTTTTTTCCTATAAAAACAAAGTATGTTGCACACATTTCTATAGCATGAAATATCTAGATATGTTTCAATCCAAAGATCTGCTCTGAAAAGGAATATCCACTAAATGTCTGTATCCCTGTCCTCTCCTTATCCATTCTGGGGTATTATCTCTGTTTTATCCCTGTCCCCTCCTTATCCATTGTATGGTATAATCTCTGTTTTATCCCTGTCCCCTCCCTGTCTATTTTGGGGCTCGATCCCTGTCCCATCCCTGTCCATTTTGGGGCTCGATCCCTGTCCTCTCTGTCCATTTTGGGGCCCTCTCTCTGTCCCCTCCCTGTCCATTCTGGGGCTCGATCCCTGTCCATTCTGGGGCTCGATCCCTGTCCATTCTGGGGCTCGATTCCCTGTCCATTCTGGGGCTCGATCCCTGTCCATTCTGGGGCTCGATCCCTGTCCATTCTGGGGCTCGATCCCTGTCCATTCTGGGGCTCGATCCCTGTCCATTCTGGGGCTCGATCCCTGTCCATTCTGGGGCTCGATCCTTGTCCATTCTGGGGCTCGATCCCTGTCCTCTCTGTCCATTCTGGGGCTCGATCCCTGTCCTCTCTCTGTCCATTTTGGGGTGCTGTCACCTCTCTGCTATCTCTGGCCATTCTGGGGCTCTGTCTATTCTGGGGCACTCTCTCTGTCCCCCTCTGTCTATTCTGGGGCGCTCTCTGTCCTCCATTCTGGGGCTCTGGCTGACCCCTCACTGTCCCTTCTGTGGTTCTGTCCTCTCCATTCTGGGGCTCGGTGCCCGAGCGCCCTCTGCCCCTGCTGGGGCTCGGTGCCCGAGCCCTCTCTGCCCTTGCTGGGGCTCGGTGCCCGAGCCCTCTCTGCCCTTGCTGGGGCTCGGTGCCCGAGCCCTCTCTGCCCCTGCTGGGGCTCGGTCTCTGTCCTCTGTATGTAGAGCTCAGCGTTGTGTTCAGCACAGTCGGCATGTATTTGTTCCTGTGATTGTAGCTCATGTCAGTAGGAGTAATGTAGAGCAGTGTTGGTCGGAGCACGCTCCCTATAGAGGACAGACAGTCGGATGTTCCTGTGATCACCTCCAGGACTAGGGGAGCACGGCAGGCAGGCAGGCGGACAGGAGCTCGGGGGTGACAGGTCCGGACGGTGCGCTCCGCTCCTAATGAACACACAGAGGAGATCAGTACATGACACATCAGGTGTGTACAAGTCAGGGGACACAGCCAGCCAGCCGGCCGCCCCCTCCTCCCAGCAGATCAAAGTTCTCTTCCGTTCTTCTATCACCAGGTACTTGGGTGTCCTCCTGGTGGCGTCATCCTGAGCCCCTGCTTCCTCCGTGCAGTCTGCCAGCCGCACTCTGCACGGGGCGGGATCCAGCCCGGACTAGTGTTATTGATTCTCCAACTTTACCTTATCACACTGAACTATCCACCCGAGACAAAGAGCACTGCGAGCGCGGCATGGCAGCCTTCACCTCCACCCAGGTCAGTACGATCCATGGGGGCACCTACCGGCACACTGCATGGCCTCTTATACATGTGTGGGAATGCCCTTTCAATGTATGTGGTCAGGGGTTAAATGGACCGTACGTGATCAGGGGTTAAATGGACCGTACGTGATCAGGAGTTAAATGGACCGTACATGATCAGGGGTTAAATGGACCGTACGTGATCAGGGGTTAAATGGACCGTACGTGATCAGGGGTTAAATGGACCGTACGTGATCAGGGGTTAAATGGACTGTACGTGATCAGGGGGGGTTAAATGGACCGTACGTGATCAGGGGGGTCAATGGACCGTACGTGATCAGGGGGGTCAATGGACCGTACGTGATCAGGGGGGTCAATGGACCGTACGTGATCAGGGGGGTCAATGGACCGTATGTGGTCAGCGGTGCAATGGACTGGTATGTGGTCAGGGGCAGGGGCGGACTGACAACTCATGGGGCCCCCAGGCAATAGGGGATCATGGGGCCCCTGTGTCCTTGCCCAAACTCAAAAAAGCCTATGAAAAAGGTACCAAGGGCATCCCATGGGGCCCCCTACTGACCCCGGGCCCTAGGGCAATGCCCGAGTTTCCAAATGGTCAGTCCGCTCCTGGTCAGGGGTGCAATGGACTGGTATGTGGTCAGGGGCAGGGGCGGACTGACCATTTGGAAACTCAGCCACTGCCTGAGGGCCCGGGGTCAGTAGGGGCCCCATGAGATGCCCCTGGTACACTTTTTGTTTTTTTTCATAGACTTTTCTGAGTTTGGGCAAGGGCACAGGGGCCCCATGATCCCCTATTGCCCGGGGCCCCATGAGTTGTCAGTCCGCCCCTGGTCAGGGGTTCAATGGACTGGTATGTGGTCAGGGGATCAATGGACTGTATGTCATCAGGAGTTCAATGGACTGTACACTGCTCATAGTCACCTAATAAATCTTCCAATGGCTTGTTCCTTTTACAATCTAGGTCACTCATCAAATGTGTGTGTGTGTGTGTGTGTGTGTGTGTGTGTGTGTGTATTTTATAAAATATTATTTTATTTTAATTCTTACTATCTGACTTTACAGAGCATATTTCAACATTGTGTTACAGATATAAACAGGAGAGGGAAGAAGGAAAATAACATACATTTTTATAATTAAATACAAGGGGGTGGAAAATATAGGTGTTTTTTTTTTTTCCTTCCGTATTTTATTTTTTTTATTTTATTTTTTTTAATTTTTAAGTGTAAAATAATATTGAAATACTCAGTAAAGTTTGTTTAAAAAAATGAATGTTCTTAACTTTTATTTTATAAAACAAACTTTACAGAGAATTGTGTTTGCAGAGAATAAGTCTGATAGGTAGATTATTATTTTTTTTTTTTATGGTTTTTTTTCATACCGTGTACTAAAGAGATTTTATTTGGAGTTAATTTGAAAGGTTTGCTGCATCTATCTCAGGCACCCCCGGGGGTACATGTACGACAGGCTGAGGAATCGTGCTCCACATTAGCCATCGTGTCCTAGTTTTCCCAGTACAGTACAGATTATTTTTTAATTTTTTTTTTTTTTGGCTATAGCAATCTTTTGAAAGCTAATCTTTCTAGAATTCCAACTTTTGTTCTATGAATAGGATTCCTTGGAATGAACATCTATTAGAATTTAATGCACTGGAAGTTGAAAGGAAATGACAACTATGACAAAAGCTATAGCATGTAATGTAGGGTGATCACTGGAGGATCTGAAGCATGTATAGATTGGTTGGTTGAAAAATCTGAGATCACGTGGTTATTGTGTGTGTGTGTTGAGCAGGAATTGTTGAAAAGCTTTTAAATAGTACAGAATGAAAGGAATGGAATCCAGACGGTCAGGCTTTGTGAACAACATGATTCTTTGCAGATCAGACAAATATGCACACACAGGTGAACTGAAAGTTAAGAAGGTTTTTGTTTTTTTTGTTTAGTTTTTATAAATTCCGGTTGGCATAAAGAAAAAAAAAATTAAACCCCTTTTCCAAGAAATTGAGCTTTGACCACCTGCTTTTTCCATCGTGACTGGAAAAAGTGACGTTGTAGATTGGCTGGTCAGCTGTAGCTGCAGTGATGCCTGTCACCTCTCATTTCAGTGGGAGAGCTGCTCTAATATTCTGCTGCCCTGTGAGCAGCCTGGGGCTATATGTGCCCTGTCACTGTGGCCTTGGGCATAAACAAATATATTTACTGAAATCATTTTTTTCACACCTCATACTGATCTATTCCTGTTAAAGGAGAGCAGAAAAGGATGGCAAACTAAAAGCTGCCCATACACTATACAATCAGACTGTATATTCTCCTTCTAGATCTATCAACTATGTGATGAGGACATACCTAAATAATCTACTCCTTTTGTTTCAAAGAAGGCAGGCCCTTGCACTACAACACACGTGTCAAACACCCCCACCTTGTCTCAGCAGTTGGCAGCAGAGAGGAGGACAGAACTCCTCCTGCCAGATCCTGTGCTTCTTCATGCAGCCACAGAGAGTTTCATTTCTGCCACCCAAATGCTCAAGTGTTAATTTCTCATTTTGTCTAAGGGATAGACCTGATCCTCTGCTATCTCAGCAGATGGTGCTCGCCCACCCTATGGCAGTGGACTGTCCCTCTGCATTATCATATCCAGTGTAGGGCTATGGACCCAGCTCTGATCTTGATGATGTCAGGATCCTAGACCAGTGAAGCATGATGATGCAGGCACTGTGGGACCAGTCTGGTGCAGGGAGGAGCAGAGGATTGGGTAAGTAAATCTTCTTCACTTTTTTATCCCCCCTAGGCAATTTAACTCTTGCAGTGCGAGCACAGCCCCACTGCAAGAGATAATTTTATTTACCTGGAGTTGGGATTTAAAGTGGTTGTGAAACCTTACATATACACAGTAAAGAGATTGGCCTCAAGTGATACACAGAGATGAAACAAATCCTCCTACATAAGTTGTACCTGTTTATCTACAGTCATCTGTCCTCTACATCCATTCAAACTGCAGAATTTTACACAGAATCTCTAAGTTCTGAAAACTAGGGGATGGGAGCTGCAGTTAAATCCGTGAGGAGAGGTTATTGGAGGAAAGGGACACACCACCATTCACACAGGAACATGCCTGAGGCTGTCAGTCACAAGCTGTGCCCTCCCCTGTCACCATTTTTCTCTTGGTGTCAGGAAAACTCATCAGAAGTGACTCATGCTAATGGCAGAAGAACAAGGCAGAAATAACACTTGGCGCTCTGGATTGAGACAAGTACATACTAGAGGTATACAGTATGCTTTGTTCATAGTTCATGTCTGAGGTTTACAACCATTTTAAGGAAATAGTACAGTTAGATTGTATAGTGCATGGTCACCTTTAGCACCGCCCCATTCACACTGATGTAATTTGAGATGTGACTGCTGTCTCACAGCATTGCACGGTAATGGAGAACGCACTGTTTTCAGTGGTGTCCGTTCACATCAGAGCAGTTTTTAGTTTTGGAAATGGTACAGGTGCTACACTATATTGCCATAGGTATTGGGACACTCCTCCAAATCATTGGATTCAGGTGTTCCAATCATCTCCATGGCCACAGGTGTATAAAATCAAGCACGTAGGCATGCAGACTGCTTCTACAAACATTTGTGAAAGAATGGGTCACTCTCAGGAGCTCTGTGAATTCAAGCGTGGTATCATGATAGGTTGCCACCTGTGCAATAAGGCCATCCGTGACATTTCCTTTCTACTAAATATTCCATGGTCAATTGTTAGTGGTATTATAACAAAGTAGAAGCAACTGGGAACAGCTGCAACTCAGCCACGAAGTGGTAGGCCACGTAAAATGTCAGAGCGGGGTCAGCACATGCTGAAGTGCAGAGAAGTGGCCAACTGTCTGCAGCTATAGACCTCTAAACTTTGTGTGGCCTTTTAGATTAGCACAGCATCAGTGCGTAGAGAGCTTCATGGAATGGGTTTCCATGGCCGAGCAGCGGCATCCAAGCCTTACATCGCTAAGTGCAATGCAAAGCATCAGATGCAGTGGTGTAAAGCACGCCGCCACTGGACTCGAGCAGTGGAGATGTGTTCTCTGGAGTGAGATCACACTTCTCTGTTTGGCAATCCGATAGACATGTCTGGTTGCCAGTTGAACGATACTTGCCTGACTGTATTGTGCCAAGTGTAGAGTTTGGTGGAGGGGGGATTATGGTGTGGGGTTGTTTTTCAGAGGTTGGGCTTGGCCCCTTAGCTCCAGTGAAAGGAACTCTTAAGGCGTCAGCATACCAAGACATTTTGGACAATTTCATGCTCCCAACTTTGTGAGAACCGTTTGGGGATGGCCCCTTCCTGTTCCAACATGAGTGCACACCAGTGCACAAAGCAAGGTCCATAAAGACTTGGATGAGTGAGTTTGGGGTGGAGGAACGTGACTGGCCTGCACAGAGTCCTGACCTCAACCCGACAGAACACATTTGGGATGAATTAAAGCAGAGACTGCGAGCCAGGGCTTCTCAGCTGACACCAGTGCCTGACCTCACAAATGCACTTCTGGAAGAATGGTCAAAAATTCCCATAGACCCATTCCTAAACCTTGTGGGGACCGCCTTCCCAGAAGAGTTGAAGCTGTTATAGCTGCAAAGGGTAGGCTAGCTCAATATTGAACCCCAGGGTCTATGACTGGGATACCATTAAAGTTCACATGCATGTAAAAGCAGTCGTCCTAATACTTTTGGCAATATAGTGTACTTTAGTGCTGGAGCAGCACAAGTTTGGCTCCATAGACTTTAATGGAAACCCACCAAAAATGCATGTTAAACAATTTGCATGTGTTTTAGTGTCTTTGGAAGAGTTTTGTTAAACATCCAGTCTCCTTTTAGAAAACAAAAGCATTGAGAATGAAAAATGTGTCGCACTACAAAATTACACTTAAATTTTCACATTAAGAATTTGTAAGCTGCAATTTATTACATTTTTTTTGTTGGTTTAATTTTTCATAGTGCTTTAATATTTTTAGATTTTATCTGATATATACATCATCTCCCTCACTAAATTAGTCCTCTTCCAATATTCACCACTTTTTGTATTCCCCAAAATTTTAATCCACTCTGGTCTCTACTATGCATAAGAACAGTGAGATGAGTTGTGTACCCTTTCTTGAGACTATGTACAGTTGTTATGCTATGCATGTCTTAATGTGTCTGATGACTGTCTGCCACAAGGGCATCGCAACATGTAAACTATGCAGGTTGTCTTGCCTATAGTATATTCCCATTGTTTTGGAGTGAAATGTTTCCCTCTATCCATGGCAAGGAACCAAAAGAACATTATTCTTGTTGGAATGCACACATAGTGTAGCTGTTCATAAACTGCTTAGTTTTCCATGAAGAAAAGATGCTAGCTGCCTCCATTTTTTCCAATTCACTTAAAAGAGAAATGTGGATTTTATTTTTCCCCCATTTATACATACCTAGGTGGATGCAGAATCAGTCAGATGTTGCATCTGTCCCCTGCTGGCTCGAAGTGTGAGAACTCGGTGATCACATGACCGCTGATTGCTGAGTTCTCACCCCCAGAGAATGGTGACTGTCAGTCACCGCTGTCCACTCTGCCCCCCTCCCACCCCCCCCCCCAGCGGTCACTGGGGACCTGGGCTATGCAGGGGGAGGGAGTGGCTGGCTCAGGCTCTCAGCAGCTCACTGTGAGGCTAAGCCTTGGTGCCGCTCCAGACTCTGGGGTGGATCCTGACTTTCCCCAGCCTGGACTGGGTGAGTGCCTCTGAATGTGGCTTCAGCCCGCTGTCAGCTGAAAACGGTCACAGGAGTGCAGAACAAACTTCACTCCTGTGATCCAGAGAAGTACAGCCAAAAGAGCTTTTTTCTCTTTTTGATTAAAGATAATTGGGGGTCATAGGGAGAATTGAATGCCATATGTAAATAGAGCTGATTTAAGACACAAGGTAGATGTTACCTATACTACACACGAACTGGCAACCCATTAAAGCCCAGTATACAGGTGTATATCACTAAATGAGGGACACCTCCAAGGATGAAGCATTTAGATACTACTAGTATTTTCTATTACTTTGGTTATTTTTATCAAGCTGTGAATAGTGTTATTCTGTATGGTGGCTTCATACCAGTTTTGTATAATTCCACCCATCATATCAGAACCCCCCCATCACTATAAGCCACCCGGTAAAAACAAAACCTGATGGGACAGAAAGTGGACAACCTCCTATTCAACATTTAAACATATTTATTGAAATACATCTTCCACACAGATAGTATAAAATCAATACTTGGCTAATGTGCCCAAGAAATCACAATATCATGTTCCATGACATAATTATACTCCAGAGGTTGACACGTTTTGCCTGTTGGCTTCTTCAGGACTCCAAACTGGAGGCAAGGAGATCAAATGCCATAGCTGGAAGGTGTGTATACGTAACCATTAATAATATAAAATATAATGTCCTATAAACATCCTAAACCATCCAAAAACATCATTTTCCATGAACTTACATGCCAACATAAACAGTGATTCGGGGTGACAGCACCCACATAGAGGGTCAGATTGGCCTTGGGTGAGCGTCCACATACAGAACCGCCTCCCCCTCGTCTCCAATCAGATGAAACTCTACAGAAGGAATAACAAAAAAAACAATCCCACTAAAGAGAAAGGAGGAACCAAAAAAGGGGGACAGGGGAGAAAGGCATAGAACAAAACAAAGGGGGTGTTATATCCCCAGCATAGCAAATATTGAATCACTCACTGACAAAAGAAGCAATCAGCGTGAACTTCCATATACGAGTATTATCTGTATGCAAGCCGTTCCATGAGTATGTTCCAGAGGACAATCTAGATGCAACAATGAAAATCAATATGGAAATATCCACATTTTAAAATCATAACAATATTCAGCAGCCCATTTCCAAACCGTTATGTCGTAATTCCTTCCGCAGGAAAAGCATATGCAATACCGGACAGATTGTTGTGTAATGAAGAGGCACTCCTTCCAATATCCAGTATCGTGCATGTGTTCATACCCCAAGTCCTCTAAATGTGGCTCCTATAATCATAACGTATATCCATGCTTAGTAATCCCTAACTGCTGCTGCATCTACCAAATAAAGTCAAATATCATATCTCGTACCTTTTCAAGCCACTATGTCTCATCAAAACACCCAGCATATGGTGGGGCACTTAAATGCTGTCATCAATCAGGGACCGCAATTGTGCCTAGATAGACTATAGGACAAAAACAAACCGCCCCTCCTAGTGGCGATCATGCACAAACATCAACTCCGCCCAAACAGCCAATAGGCGGAAGTACATTCCGCCACCCTACGGGTGGCTGCACTTCTGCTCACTGGTTATTCAGGCAGAAGTGATGTTCATGCATGATCGCCACTAGGAGGGGCGGTTCCACCCTATGGTTGGTTGCACTTCCGCCCATTGGCTATTTGGGCGGAGTTGATCGTGCGCATGCGTGATCACAGCTGGGAGGTGCGGTTTGTTTTCACCCTGTAGTCTATCTAGGCTCATTTTTGGTCCCTGATTGATGATAGCATTTAAGCACCCCGCCATATGCCATTATTGGCACCATTGAGGAGAGACAAATACAGCGGGCATTTTGATGAGCCATAGTGGCTTGAAAGGTACGAGATATGATATTTGACTTTTATTTGGTAGATGCAGCAGCAGTTAGGGATTACTAAGCATGGATATACGTTATGATTATAGGAGCCACATTTAGAGGACTTGGGGTATTAACACATGCAAGATACTGCATATTGGAAGGAGTGCCTCTTCATTACACAACAATCTGTCCGGTATTGCATACAGTGGGGCAAAAAAGTATTTAGTCAGCCACCAATTTGTGCAAGTTCTCCCACTTAAAAAGAGAAGAGAGGCCTGTAATTGGCATCATAGGTAGACCTCAACTATGAGAGACAAAATGAGAAAACAAATCCAGACAATCACATTGGCTGATTTGGAAAGAATTTATTTGCAAATTATGGTGGAAAATAAGTATTTGGTCAATATCAAAAGTTCATCTCAATACTTTAATATATCCTTTGTTGGCAAACGTTTCCTGTAAGTCTTCACAAGGTTGGCACACACTGTTGCTGGTATGTTGGCCCATTCCTCCATGCAGATCTCCTCTAGAGCAGTGATGATTTGGGGCTGTTGCTGGGCAACATGGACTCTCAACTCCCTCCAAAGGTTTTCTATGGGGTTGAGATCTGGAGACTGGCTAGGCCACTCCAGGACCTTGAAATGCTTCTTACGAAGCCACTTCTTCGTTGCCCGGGCGGTATGTGTGGGATCATTGTCATGTTGGAAGACCCAGCCACGTTTTCATCTTCAATGCCCTTGCTGATGGAAGGAGGTTTGCACTCAAAATTCATGATACATGGCCCCATTCATTCTGTCCTGTACATGGATCAGTCGTCCTGGTCCCTTTGCGGAGAAACAGCCCCAAAGCATGATGTTGCCACCCCCATGCTTTACAGTAGGTATGGTGTTCTTTGGATGCAACTCGGCATTCTCTCTCCTCCAAACACGATGAGTTGTGTTTCTACCAAACAGTTCTATTTTGGTTTCATCTGACCATATGACATTCTCCCAGTCCTCTTCTGGATCATCCAAATGCTCTCTAGCAAACTTCAGATGGGCCCAGACATGTACTGGCTTAAGCCGGGGGACACGTCTGGCACTGCAGGATCTGAGTCCCTGGCAGCGTAGTGTGTTACTGATGGTAGCCTTTGTTACGTTTGTCCCAGTTCTCTGAAGATCATTCACTAGGTCCCCCCGTGTGGTCCTGGGATTTTTGCTCCCTGTTCTTGTGATCATTTTGACCCCACGGGGTAAGATCTTGCGTGGAGCCCCAGATCGAGGGAGATTATCAGTGGTCTTGTATGTCTTCCATTTTCTAATGCTCCCACAGTTGATTTGTTCACACCAAGCTGCTTGCCTATTCAGTCTTCCCAGCCTGGTGCAGGTCTACAATTTTGTTTCTGGTGTCCTTCGACAGCTCTTTGGTCTTCACCATGGTGGAGTTTGGAGTGTGACTGTTTGAACGTGTTATCAGTATAAAAGACACCTGTCCACAACCTCAAACAGGTGCCATTGATACAGGTAATGAGTGCAGGACAGAGGAGCCTCTTGAAGAAGAAGGTACAGGTTTGTGAGTCAGAAATTGTAGGTGACCAAATACTTATTTTCCACCATAATTTGCAAATAAATTCTTTCCAAATCAGCCAATGTGATTGTCTGGATTTTTTTTTCTCCTTTTGTCTCTCATAGTTTAGGTCTACCTATGATGCCAATTACAGGCCTCTCATCTTTTTAAGTGGGAGAACTTGCACAATTGGTGGCTGACTAAATACTTTTTTGCCCCACTGAATACCTTTCCTGCAGAGGGATTTACGAGGTAACTGTTTGGAAATGGGCTGTTAAATATTATAACTTTAAAATATGTGGATATTTCCATATTGATTTTTATTGTTTTATCTAGATTGCCCTCTGGAATGTACTCCTGGAACAGTTTGCATATGGATAATACTCGTATATGGATGTTCACGCTGATTGTTTCTTTTGTCAATGAGTGATCCAATATTAGCTATGCTGGGGATATAACACCCCCTTTTGTTCTATTCTTTTGTCCCGTCCCCCTTTTTTGGTTCCTCTCTCTTTAGTGGGATTGTTTTTTTGTTATTCCTTCTGTAGAGTTTCATCTGATTGGAGACGAGGGGGTTCTGTATGTGGACACTTGCCCAAGGCCAATTTGACTCTATGTGGGTGCTGTCGCCACGCATCACCGTCTATGTTGGCATGTAAGATCATGGAGAATGCTTTTGGATGGTAATAATGTTTATAGGACATTAGATTTTGTATTATTAATGGTTGTTATGTATATACATCTTCCAGCTAAGGCATTTGATCTCCTTGCCTCCAGTTTGGGGTCCTGAAGAAGCCAACAGGCAAAACACGTCAACCTCTGGAGGATAATTATGTCATGGAACAGGATATTGTGATCTCTCGGGCACATTAGCCAAGTATTTGATTTTATACTATGTGTGGAAAATGTAGTTCAATAAATGTTTAATGTTGAATGAGGTTGTTCACTTTCTGTACCAGTAAAGTCCCATCAGGTTTTGTTTTTTCTTATTGCAATTTTATAATAGGGATGAGGTACATATGCAGTCCATATATGATATATTACTATGAGCCATTTACATCAAACCCCCCCCCCCCCCCCCCTCACTTCAGTCCACCCCCCATTCCTCCTTGCCCTCAAATCCTTATAATGTCTCTAACATCTTGGCACGGGGCAGAAGGTGAAGCAGAGGTGGACAGAACCAGGACTTGCTCCCTCTTCTGAATCCCCACTCTGGAGCAATGTCCTCTTTCCATGTGAGTGGGCTAGCTGTCGGCACCATAGCAGCAAATGACCCAGTGTGTCCTGGTTCACCCACCTGCACCACTGAGATGAGTGATGCGATGCAGCTTATATGGCTAAGGCACTGTGCAGCACCTCCACTTCCTCATAATGTCATCACTGGTCCTCGGGGGGGGGGGGGGGGGGGGGGCATGAGTGCCATCTTGGGGGGCTCAGCCCACCTCTAGAGCCATCTCTGTTGCTGTGGCATGTCAGGGATACATTCACATAGCCTTGTAAAGTTTATGATCGGCCCCCTTTAGGAATGCCCCCACCATCCTTAGGACTTGAGTAGACCTATCATCAAGATCTTTGCCATTTCAATTTTTCTTTTTTTGCATATTTGGAGGAATGGCATCAGCACCAAATGCCTAGATTTTGTGGGCAACAATTACACAGCTACAAATACTCTGATTGCATGATCACAATTTTGGAGTGGGGGGATTTATAAATCTTATTAATTTTGTAAAATATTATTATTATTATTATGAGTTATTCATTTTGTTTATTTATTTTAGATCCCGTTTTGAACTGAAACTCCTGGAATGGTAATCTTCTCAGCGCAATGTCTTGTCCATGGAGATCTTACAGCTCTGTTTCTGGACCTTTGTGATGGACCCTAAATTATGCTCCATACTTTTCTACCAGTTCCTCTGTGTACCAACTTGTTCCAGGAGCAAAAGACAGAGATAGTTGATACAGATGCCAGAGAACAGCAGGGCTCACCTGAGCCCTTACTCGACACGATTTTGCAAGGAAAAGGAAGGCCTCTTTTATGAGTCCTACTATCGCTTGCGTCAGCAGTATCCAGTCATCCTTCTCCTGCTGCTTATTGTCCTGGCAATATGTTGCGCACTTATAGCCATCACCTTTGGCACCGGGCGGGTAAGTAGCCTTTTTGTTTTTTAAATATTGTAAAGCCATAGTTTTGCAACTAGCAATAAATGTAGTGCTTTTAACAGAACCATGTCACTGTAAATGTTCAACCAGGCAGTCCCCCTCAGATTGAGTCAGCAGTTGTCCTTCAGAGAATAATTGTATAGGGCAAAGCATTACCAAATTTGATCACCCTTTTTTAGAAAATGAAGTCCTGACTCCTGAAAACATGATCTGTTACATACATTAGTTAAGCCCCCGTTCCCTCCCCAAAAGAGACTAGTTTATTAATTATGCAAACATAATGGCTTCAGATCAGCCATAGGTGGGGTTGGGTTGGAAAGCTTAAAATGTTTGAGGGTTAGGATCACTGGTCCTTTATAAGCCTGAGCAGCCATGAAGAAAGTACCCACCACTCTCACTGTTGAGTTGGTCACAGCTTTAAATGATTCTGGCTTTTAGCCCTCTGAGAGTCATGGTTATTGGACACCTGTCTGAAATGTGTGATGAAGACAGGTATTTAGACTGTGCCATAATGTTATAACAATATTGGGTTCTCATAGTCTATGGAAATTGTACAGTTGGTTTAGTACAGATGTTGATGCAGTTTCAATCTAATGAAGCTTTGGCCTTGTCCTTCCAAAGAGAATCATCTTGTGTAGTATGTTGGGAGTGAGAGAGTGTGCTCAGAGGACCTATTAAAAGGTATCACTGTTGTTTCAAAATATGATTTTCTGCAATCACGACTGCCTCTTTTGTTATGTTGGCTTATTGCTGTGCTGATATACTTTAAATGTTTAGGCCAGGCAGGGCTCTGATTTAAAGAGGAAGAAAACTCTCCTACTCTTTACAACCAAGTTAGCTGCCATCTTAGCCTCTGTTTGATCTTAAACTGCCATGGTGCTGCACATGTGACCAGTTAAGACACCAGCCATTTGATGGCTTGACCGTTTTGGTTGAGAGCACAAACCAATGTGACAGTTGAGCCTGGTAAACACGATGAGAATATCAGACGAATGATCATATGTTTTATTTTATTGCATGCTAGTCTCATATCAAAAACGAATAGGTTTACTAACCATAAGAAAATTCTCATAAGAGAGAATACAACTTCCCTCAATAATGTAATGAATTTTTTCGTTTCCGAACATGCGTGGTCTTGGTCACTCAATTTTTTTTTTTTTATGGACAAATACTGTACTGATTTAAACAAAAATAGTTCTGTTATCTTTACAAGAATTTTTCGGGCATGTCCCTTTTGGATAATTTCACAGCTCTCAAAAGCAGTGTACTAACGATCAGATTAATCATACGAGCGCTCCAAAAATTGATTTTTCTGTCCAATCTTCTCATCGTGTGTTCCTAGCATTACATTCCCGACAACTGTTTTTAGAAATGGTTAAATTGATGCGTCAAGGTCTGCTTTAAATCTGGTTGTGCTATTGGCCACTATTCCATAGGTGTTACACCTGGTCATAAAATAAAAACCAGACAACAGCTTTCAAGTTTTTTTTCAAAAGCATACCTGCAGGGTTTTCCTTTAATGCTGATCAGTATACCTGCTTTGAATATGACCAATTTATAAATTTTGAAGACACATATCTGCAATAGAAGGGATATATGCTTTTGTAAACACACAACATAGGCAAGATGGTAACGCCAGTATTCACCGTCGGAGCATTTGTCTTCTGTGTCGCTTACCTCTTTATTGGATTATGTATCACCAAGGTTCTGTGGTTAGCTGTATGTTCTCTTCATTTTTGGCAGCATTGTGCATAATGTAGTGCAGAAAAACCTGATTGAACTCGCATTGCATCTGACTTCTGCTCTGGGGGGGATGTTTGTTATTGGCCTATTGTTATGATCGGCAGGTTTACTAACCAATACTACGGTTAAGGAAGCTGGAGTTGGTGGGCAGAACTGGTAGCTAGAAGGTGGTCTGCATATGAGAATGTCTGTCTTAAAACGTGGGAATTGCTCTGGAAGAAAAAAAACAGGTTTGTGGGTAACTGGAAATACCTACTGTACTGTGCAGACAGTAATTGGAGAATTAGTTGGGGGAGCTAAAGACCACACTGGTTATGCTATAGTTTTTTGTCCTTTTTATATTTGATGGACAACTTCCTCTTTAGTGGTGTTGTCCTTCTTCAACAAATCTCCCCTCCCCACCTCCAGAGTGTTGCCCACCTGTGTTACCCCAACATTTCATATTCCTGATATGTGCCTGTTGTACCATGTACCTAATAATATTAAAGTATCCTGTTCTCTTTGTAATGCCTTCGTTTGTGTGAAATACCTGGTCATTCAGTCAGGCCCCCCACCCAGTGTGGTCAGTCTGCCTGTACTCCAGTGGTCAGACTTGTGCTGAGATCCCCCTTTTTACTGGGAAGATTGGTGTACTGCTATTTCTCTGCCTCCTGCTGACATGTCTTCCACCTAGTAGCTTCTTACAGTGTATTTCTGTCTGCATTCTACATGACTGTGGCAATTTGCTGATGCCAAGCCCCCCCAATCGTCACAAGGTATCTCGCCTCTCTAAGCCCCCTATGCAGCTGAAAATAGAGGTTTTGTGTGTGTATACAATATGTACCATTTTTAAATAAGCAAATGAGCAGGAAAAGCACATTTCTTTCTTTTAACATTCATATTCAACTGTAGGTCATAACACGGGTGAAACAACTAATCAATGTGAGTGATTTTAAAAATAGTTGCCAACTATTTTCGTAATCCTTTAGTTGGTCAACCAATTAGTTGGCCTGCATACAGAATGTATTATTTGTTTATCAAGAAATCCAGTGCGGCACACGGACAGCTCCGTGCACTATTCATACATGTCCGTATACACAGTGCAGCACACTTACAGCTCAGTAAACCATCCATACATGCCAGTAAAGGGCTAGAGAGACTAAGCAATTGATGTTCCTCTTTCATAATCCCCAGGAAGCCCCTAATAGACTGCCTTCTGTACCTGTGGGCTCTAGCTCCTCTAGGAAATGTGGCTATTGTGAGGAGAAGCTAGCTAGGCCCCATCCTAAACCATTTTCTAATAGATGTATTAACAAGCTGGCAGAGGAAGAGGCTTCAGGCTTGATGAAAGATTTCCTAGCATCTAGGCAAGCGGACATGGTTGCCACCATCCAGTCTTTTCGAACTTCGGCGGCACAGCCACAGAGCCCAGGCCCAGAGGAGCTAACCCCTAGGGAAGGGCTGTCCTCACAGGACAGCCTTAATTCCAGAGGGGGCTCCAGTTTATTCCTCCCGTCTTTCCAGATTCTTCCTTCAGCCCAAGCTAGGGATGAGGAGGAGAGTAAGAGAGCGGGATAGTCAGCCTAAATCAGACCACAACTCAGGGAGGAGGTGGACATACAGTAAATCTGGGCCGTAAGGCAGGTGAGGAGATTTAAACCTGGCAGACACCTCTTCCCGCTGGAGGACTTGGAGGGCCTCCTTCAGGTGGTTTAGGCCACCAAAGAAATCCCAGAAACCCCCAGAGAGACCTCAGTGTAGGACAAGATGTATAGGGGCCTAGTGAAGGCCCATGCTAGGGTGCTCCCCTTCCACCAATCTCTAAAGGATTTAATCCTACAAGAATGGAAGGATCCTGACAGGAGAATGGTCAGACCTAAGACTTGGAAAAGAAGGTTCCCCTTTAAAGAGGAGAAAGATACAGTAGATGGATTCTTTAAGCTTCCAAGGTTGGATGCTGCGATGTTGCAAGTCACTAAGAGGTCTGATCTCTCCTTCCAGGCTTTACGAAGCATTAAGGATTTGATGTACCAAAGATCTGAATCCCTCTTAAGGAAGGCATAAGAGGCTAACACATCTGCCATGGCCTCAGCTCTGGCAGCAACCTGCATTGCCAGAAATAGACTTTTGGATGGAAAGACTGACCAAACGCCTGTCACAGGGGGCCAAGTCAGATGAAGTGCTAGATTCCCTCTCAGTGATAGGGAAGGCAATAGCCTACCTGGTGGATGCTGTGGTCCAAGCTGTTAAACCTCAGCTAAAACAGCCACACTTATTAATTCAGCCAGAAGGGCTATCTGGGTTAAAGCATGGGAAGGTGACTTAATGTCGAAAGGCAAACTATGCGGTCTCCCCTTTGAAGTCTCCATGTTATTATGCCCAGAGTTGCATATTGCGTTGTCCAGGTCCTCTGAGAAGGGGAATTAATTCCCAGTTAAACCCAAGAGGGAAAAAATGTAAACGTTTTTTTTCATGACCCCTCAGGGCAGAACCAACAGAGGGCCAAAAAGGAGCAGAATAAGAAATGGGGCAATGAAGGGGCAAGGCAAAAGAGCAATTTTCTGTTTTGATCCCCAGGTGCCAGCACTGAAGAAACCAAGTGATGTCAGGATCAGGGTAGGGGGCCGCCTGTCACATTTTGCCTTCCAGTGGAGAAAATATGACAGTGCCTACATCTGCCAACTAGTACGAGAGGGCTATCACCTGGAGTTCTTGTCAAGGCCCCCCACAAATGATCACCCTAACCTGCCTTCCTCGGGACGCCTTGAAGAGGGAAGCTCTCTTGGAAGGAGTTCAGGACCAAATGGTGGAAGCACCTGTACCCAAAAACCAACAATACCAAGGATTTTACTCCCACATATTTGTTATTCACAAACCTTCAGGAAAATACTGCCTAGTTACAAACCTCAGAAACCTGAACAAATTCTTGAAGTACAAAAGATTTTCCATGGAGAGTATTTACTCAGTACGCAAAAATCTCCCGAGAAAGGCCTTTATGACTACGCTGGACCTCAAGGATGCTGGTTTGCATGTCTCAATTCATCTGGAACATCAGGCATACTTAAGGTTTGCAATAGTAATCGGGGAAGAAACCGTTTTTCCAATAATCCTAGCTGAAGCAGTGGCACTCCTGTACCTTCAGGGGATGCCTCAATTCCCTATTTAGACAATCTTCTAATCTTTGGTCCCTCTGCTGTCCAGGTGAAGGCATACACTGGGAGGGTGATCAGCACCCTCGAGTCTCTGGGCTGGATAGTGAGCATAGAAAAATCCTCTCTGGAACTGGAGAAGGTCAAAACCTTTTTAGGCTATGTGGTGGACATGAGCTCGAAAACTCTTTATACTGAGGGACAAGGTGCAGAATATAGTCCTGTCAGTGAGGGACCTGATAGTCGTCTTCAAGCTCCCCAAGGGAGGTCTTGAGGGTGTTGGGCCTGATGTCGGCAGCCATCCCGGTCATAGTGTGGGCACAATTCCACTCGAGATGTGCAGTCCTTCCTTCTGTCCTGCAGGAACATGAAGAAAAAATCCCTGGACAAATGGTTAGTTCTGACTCCACAGGTAAAATCCTCACTAGAATGGTGGGTAACCCCCAACAGTCTGCAGGAAGGCAGGCCCTGGACCCAGTGGGACCCCCTAAAAGTGATCACAGATGCAAGCTCCTGGGGGTGGGGTGCTCATTTGGGTGATGCCAAAGCCTAAGGTCCTTTGGACAAGGCGATTTCCTAGTCTTTGTCGAACTCTAGGGAACTCATTGCAGTAGGCAAAGTCCTGAAGGCTTTCAAGAACAGTATCTTGGGCAGGGAGGTTCAGGTCAGCCCCCACAATGCCCCCACAGTAGCCTACCTGAACCATCAGGGTGGAACCAGATCCAGACATCTTCTGGACCTATCCAAGGAGATCCTGGGTTGGGTCAAAGGGAAGGTTCTTTCCCTAGCAGCAGTTCATATAAAAGGGACAAGCACCCAGTAGGCAGACATTCCTCAGTTACCAGCCCATTAGATAGGGGGATTGGGAGCTGATCCCGAAGGTCTTTTCAGGTCTTAGTCCAATGATTCAGCAAGCCAGAGATGGACCTTTTTGCCAATGGGAAGAACAGAAAAGTAAGGAGGCTCTTGTCGATGCCTCGAGAACGAGAGTCAGACAGCCTAGATGCCTTGTCGCAGATCTGGCAGTTCAGGCTGGCATATGCCTTTCCTTCTCGGCGTTAATTTCACGAGTCCTCCAGAAGCTCAGCCAGTCGTCTGGCATCTCCTCCTGATTGCTCTACCTCTGTTCCTATAATCCTGGAGTTTCACCAGGATGGTGTTGAGAGAGGGGTGACAGTTGGCTTTCTTTGAGTACAAATTGCTGCACTTTCAGTTTTTTTTTTCCTCACACTAGATTAGCTAGAGAACATTTAGTTAAACAATTTTTGGTGGCCAGGGAAAGAATGACCCCAGCCACAAAAGGGAAGTTTCCACCGTGCTAGAAGCCTTATCCAAGCACCCTTTTTAACCAATAGAGGGGTTCCGTTTAAGTTTTTGACACTAAAGGATAAGTTCACCTTTTGGGAACCTGTTACTTGTTCCATCCGATTTTTGGGGTGGAACATGTAACATGTTCCCATAGTTGCAGTCGCTCCTGCGAGGAGAAGTTTCCCCTATGTGTCAGATTTGAAAACAGCGCGGCCGTGCGAGGCTCCGCCCATATGGCCGAGTCACTCATTCAGAGTTCTTAGCAGCTGTCAGCCTGTAGTTTTCAATGAACTACCATGGCACTGTGGAGCACTGTGGTAGTTCATTGAAGCTTCCTGTCAGAATATCTACTTGCTTGTACATCCTGTATGGCAAGAAGATATTCTGACAGGTCTTCAGGAGACCTGCATGGCATCAACGATCTACTGATTGCTGGTGCAATGCTTTCCAGGCTCCTGCAGACAAAAATAATACGTTTGTTTTTTTTTACCTTCAAAAAAATGTGCTTTTAATTCTTTTTTTTTTTTTTTTTTTTTTTGTTTGTCAAAAAGGTGAACATACCCTTTAAAATTATCTTTTTTGTTTGCTATCGTCATAGCTAGAAGAGTTGAAGATCTACAAAATTTGTCAGTCAAAGAATCACCCTTAGGCTAGTACCAGCACAAGGTAGCTTCCTTCGCTAATAGGACACAGGAAATAACTTTGCCGTCCTTATGTGATAATCCTAGGAATGCAAAAGAAGAGAAATTTCAAGTTCGTAATTGGTGAGTGACTATGTAGAATTATTCCCCATGTGGACCGGTTTTGGTAGTTACTTTACTACAGACTGGAGGGCAAGCAGAAGGGAGGGGACTTATAACAGCTGTAAATTGATTGTGTTTCCTGTAGGAAGAAGCCCCTCATCTCTCATGTGTGCCTTCCTGGAAGGTTCATAAAAATGCCTTTTATGAGTAGGTCTAACAGTTGGTTTTTAACCCCATAATGGCAGGTGATACAAAAAGCATGCTTCTCCAGTTAAATGTCTTAGTGACAGCAGGCACAGGTAGCTTGTATCAAGCTACTTGCCTATGACAAGGGAGTCTGTCGTGCATAATATTTTACAATCCTGTCTGAAAAATAGCAAAACCGTGTTCTAGGTCTTTATTTTTGTTTTTCTTTATATAAAAATTTTGATCTCAAAGTCTCTGATGTGTACCAGATTCAACCTCCTAATAGTGTGTGTGTATATCTCTTCCGTTATTCTCAGAGTGGATTAGATATATTTTGTTCCCTAACCATATAGCTGGTTATTTTTACAACTGCGTATAACTATGCTAAACAAGAATATTTTTTTAAACTTTACATAAATTATACAGCACACTTTTTTGAGGGGTTTTTATCCGATTTAATCAAAACCATAATCGGCCAACTAATTGATTATGAAAATCATTAGTTGCAGCCCTAGTCATAACGGCATGGCACAATCCTAAAACAAAACATGGCAACAAGTAAACATATGATATGACTTCTGTTCAAAAGTCTGCATACCCTTAGTTCTTAATACTGTGTATTGCCCCCTTTTAGCATCAATGACAGCGTGCAGTCTTTTGTAATAGATGTCTATATGGCCCTAAATTCTTGCAAGTGGTATAGTTGGCCATTCGTCTTGGCAAAATGCCTCCAAGTCATGCAAGGTCGTTGGTCGTCTTACATAAACTGCACGTCTTGAGATCTGACCTTAATATCATCCAGCCACTCTGGGGAGGAGACTGTGATGGCCACTTCAGAACCATCACCTTTTTCTTCTGTAACCACTGGAGGGTCAACTTGGCCTTGGCTTAGAGGCATTGTCATGCTGGAACATTCAAGAGGGTCCCATGCGCAGCTTTAGTGCAGAAGAATGCAAATATTTTTGTCAGTATTTTCTGATGACATGCTGCATTCATCTTGCCATCAATTTTCACAGGATTTCCTGTGCCTTTTGAGCCACCACCATGCTTCACAATAGGGATGGTATTCTTTTCTTTTTAGGCCCTCTCCAAACATAGTACTTTTGGTTTTAACCATAAAGCACTATTTTGGTCTCATCACTCCAGATTACAGTGTGCCAGCAGCTGTGAGGCATGTCAAGGTGTTGGTGGACATATAACCTAGCTTTTTGGTGGCATTGGTGCAGTAAAGGATTTTTTCTGGCAACTTGATCATGTAGCAAGCAGTATCGTTGTAATGTGCTCCTTAAAACAACCACACTTTTTCCAGAGCAGCCTATATTTCTCTTGAGGTTACCTGTGGGTATTTCTTTGTATTCTGAACAATTCTGGCAGTTATGGGTGCAATCTTTCTTGGTCTACATGACCTTGGCTTGGTATCAAGAGATCCCCGAATTTTCCACTTCTTAATAAGTGATTGATCAGTATTGACTGGCACATTCAAGGCTTTGTATATCTTTTTATATCCTTTTCCAGCTTTATAAAGTTCCATTATCTTCGTACGTAGGTCTTTTTACTGTTCTTTTCTGCTCCCCATGGCACAGTATCTAACCTGCTCAGCGCATCCACGTGAGAGCTAACAACTCATTGACTATTTATACACAGACCGTAATTGCAATGTAAAAAGCCACAGATGTGGAAAATTAGCCCTGATTGCCATTTTAACCTGTGTGTGTGCCTGTACCAAGGCCAAACATTCCAGGGTATGTAAATTTTTAATCTGGGCCATTTGGGTGATTTCTGTTTTTATTATTTAAAAAGGAGCCAAACAACTGTGATAATAAATGGCTTCATATGATCACTATCCTTTTTAAATAAGACAGGTTTTTGGCGTGTTCAGTCATATTTTCAATATCATTTCCAACATTTCATGATTTCTACCAGGGTATGCAAACTTTTGAGCACCACTGTATACACAAATGTTTTTGCCCTGTATTTCTATTTAAACTGAGCTGTTTCACAAGATAAAGGTTGTTCAGAGACAAAGGAACTCTTTTACTGGTAACCAGAATGTGGTTTAACATTCATTTTACATACTACCATAAAATTCTGCAGTGGTTTATAGATTACATAGAACAATTCTCCATAGTTTCTGGTCCAGTAGTTCTAATTTCAGCCATATGAACAACTTAAGCAATTCTCTGATCATTACATAATGATTTAGGAACCAATGCCAAGCATTTCAGAGGAATGTCACTGTGACTGCGGATCAGTGTCGGCCTTTAGCATGTGCAATCTGTGCAGTCACAAAGATTACTATGCCTGCATTCAAGCAAAAAGCACTTTTTTGCAAAGACTTTCCTACCCTTTCCAGTTTATGAAAAGCATCACCTGTCTAAAGTAGAATGCTGTAGTGCTAACAATTTGAGAGTACAAATTATAAGCGTGCTGCAAATTCACTAGAATTTCCCTTTTTATAAAGACTATAGACATTATTTATGTGTCCAGACAACAAGCAGATTTCTGTGGTAAAGAGCACCTACCTCATAATCTAGGCTGGAATTTTTGAATTGGGCTTCTGTACTTACACGCTGTCCACTACGACAACCTTGACACTGTTAACTACTTGCCTACTAGGCACTTAAACTCCCTTCCTGCCAAGACCATTCTTCAACTTATCAGTGCTCTCACTTTGATATTTACTCCGTCATGCAACACTGTACCCTCTAAGTGGAGGCTTCTTCCCATCCAAATGTCTTCGAAGCCGCCAGTTTACAGACTCTAATCCAAGAATTACAAAATTTGGAGTAAAACCAAAAACTTAGTTTTCTCCACTCAGAAAAACTACTCTGCAGACCTCCGTGTTTATCTTGGTTCCCACTATCACAGTAGAAGAGCAAAAAATACGCCCAAGCATCAGGGAAAAAAAAAAACCTAGTCAATTAACAGGCCGAGGTCAGTTCGGGTGGAAGGTAGAAACGTGGTCGATAATTCAGGGGGCAAGCAGAGGCACCGTCAATAAACAGGCCGTGGTCCGTTCCGGAGCTGGCAAAGGTATGGTCAGTTTAGGCAGCAGGCAGAGACCTGGTCAAATAACATGCTAGGGTCAGTTCAGGAACCGGCAGAAGCATGAGGAGTGTGAAGGCAAATGGAAGAAAGTCAGTAATGCGTTCACCATACTTCACTAATAATGTAGTGATGCATAGTAACAGTCACCTATGCAAAGGCATGGTTGGGAAGGATAATGGGGACAAGAATAACTGGTATCTTGTCTATCTCTCCCTTTTGGAGCACACCTGACATTTTTTTTTTTTTTTTTCCTCTGGGAGGGACTTTATTGGGAAAATGGCGTTTATGGAATCTGCTCACTACATCTGAGCAAATTCTTTCTCGTGGGCCTTCCTGGTACAAAAGGTCAGTGACAATTTCCTCCTGTTATCGAAGAAAGGATTCGGGTCTCTCAGTAGATTTACAGTAAATAACATGGGAATTTTATAAACTGCCAAATTGAAAAGATAAGTGGAGATTTTCTTGTACCAATGGTGGGTTGTTCTTGTTGCAAGATTGGGTTGGATCATCTGATTGTTGTAATAGACTTCCCCCATATTGTATTCATGCACACATTCGGGTTTTGGGACTGGGCCATTCCTTCCAGGGATTTGCACAGAGGTGTCGTCGTGGATTAAGGAAAGTATATACAGTGGATATAAAAAGTCTACACACCCCTGTTAAAATGTCAGGTTTCTGTGATGTAAAAAAAAGAGACAAAGATAAATAATTTCTGAACTTTGTCCACCTTTTTAATGTAACCTATAAACTGTACAAACAAACTGAAATCTTTTAGGTGGAGGGAAGTAAAAATAAATTAAAATATGGTTGCATAAGTGTGCACCACCCCCCCAGAATGAGTGAACACATGAGCTCTGCACAGTCTCCCTGTTCATTCACAAACTGAAGCATAGCAAACACAGTTTACTATGCTTCAGCTATGTAAGCGATCAGTACTGATCACTCACGGTGTTCATTCAAATAAAGGAAGAAGCCACTAAATTACATTTTTCTTGTCCCCTTTCCCACTCTCCACCTGGAAACGATTCACTGCATAGCCAGTGGAAGGAAGCCAGCAGTGCAGGAGGGACAAGGGAGCACACCGAGGGGCCTGGGCAGCAGAAGGAAGGAGAACCTGGACAGGAAGAGCAGCATTCACTTGAACAGATTTCTCTGTGCATGCAACTCCAACTCACCTTTTGTTGGAGTTGCAAGAAAAATGCTACTCAAGCTCTACATCAAATCTACCAGTACAAAGTTCTTCGTTTTTCCTCCTTTTTGAAGGGACCTTTTGAAGATGAATGAACCTCCGTGCATGTGTGGGAATGACTTTATCTCGGCTGGGCCAATGAAAATGGTCAAAGATTAGAACCTGGAATCTGATCTGGCCGAAGATGACAGCGACTGGCGTAGAGCGCTGAATAGAACATGAGTATAGTTCCGCTTTAAGCATCTGTTTTAAATCTGCACAGGCTATAATAAACAGGATAATACTATAACTATAATATATTTTTTAATATACTTGAGAAGATGGAATAGTTGGCAAATTTTTTTGAAAAATAATGTAAAGGCAAACCAACCCTTTTAAAGAATAACTAAACTCAAAACAAAAAATGTAATGTATTGCAGCTTGCCAGTCCATTTTTAACCTTTTGGGCTAAGAATATTTTTGGAAAGTATGGAAAATGAAATGCACACAAAAGTGCTACTACCCGTATATCTTGAATGGAGAAGTTATGACTAAAGCCTTGTAGGCTGAAACACGTCGACTTTTCTGTATCTGCAATTTTTATGCTGTGGTCTTCAAATAAATGTAAGCATCTAAAGAGCATCCATGGCCGTGCGAATCCTTTTGTTACCTTTTTAAAATATGGAAATGGTCTTGCCAGAAATGCAGTGTCCCTGTCTCTTCCTGTGAGCTAAAAGGTTGGTAAACACAATGTTTGCTTTTGTAAACTACCATTTCTATTAACTACCATATAATGGAGTTGAGCAAAAGCAGAAATGTTTACATTTCATCCTGTGACTGCAATGGCTCCGGTCATATACAGTCATGGCCGAAATTGTTGGCACCCTTGATATTTTTCCTGAAAATCAAGTATTTCACACAAAAAAGGTATTGCATTAACACATGTTTTGCTATACACATGTTTATTCCCTTTGTATGTATTGGAACAAATATAAAACAGAGGCAGAAAAGCAAATATGACATAATGTCACACAAAACCCCAAAAATGGGCTGGACAAAAGTATTGGCACCCTTAACTTAATATTTGGTTGCACACCCTTTGGAAAACATAACTGAAATCAGTCGCTTCCTATAACCATCAATAAGCTTCTGACACCTCTCACCCGGAATTTTGGACCACTCTTCCTTTGCAAACAGCTCCAGGTCTCTCTTATTGGAAGGACACCTTTTCCCAACAGCAATTTTAAGATCTCTCCACAGGTGTTCAATGGGATTTAGATCTGGGCTCATTGCTGGCCACTTCAGAACTCTCCAGCGCTTCTTTGCCATCCATTTCTGAGTGCTTTTTGACGTATGTTTGGGGTCATTGTCCTGCTGGAAGACCCAGGATCTTGGACGCAAACCCAGCTTTCTGACACTGGGCCCTACAGTGCGACCCAAAATCCTTTGGTAATCCTCAGATTTCATGATGCCTTGCACACAGTCAAGGCACCCAGTGCCAGAGGCAGCAAAACAACCCCAAAACATCATTGAACCTCCACCATATTTTACCGTAGGTACTGTGTTTTGTTCTTTGTAGGCCTCATTCCGTTTTCGGTAAACAGTAGAATGATGTGCTTTACCGAAAAGCTCTATCTTGGTCTCATCTGTCCACAAGACGTTTTCCCAGAAGGCTTTTGGCTTACTCAAGTACATTTTGGCAAACTGTAGTCTTGCTTTTTTATGTCTCTGTGTCAGCAGTGGGGTCCTCCTGGGTCTCCTGCCATAGCGTTTCATTTCATTTAAATGTCGACGGATAGTTCGCGCTGACACTGATGCTCCCTGAGCCTGCAGGACAGCTTGAATGTCTTTGGAACATGTTTGGGGCTGCTTATCCACCATCCGGACTATTCTGCGTTGCAATCTTTCATCAATTTTCCTCATCCGTCCACGACCAGGGAGATTAGCTACAGTGCCATGGGTTGCAAACTTCTTGATAATGTTGCGCACTGTGGACAAAGGCAAATCTAGTTCTCTGGAGATGGACTTGTAACCTTGAGATTGTTGATATTTTGCCACAATTTTGGTTCTCAGGTCCTCAGACAGTTCTCGTCTCCTCTTTCTGTTGTCCATGCTTAGTGTGGCACAGACAGACACACAATGCAAAGGTTAAGTGAACGTCTCTCCTTTTTATCTGCTTTCAGGTGTGATTTCTATATTGCCCACACCTGTTACTTGCCCCAGGTGAGTTTACAGGAGCATCACATGCTTGTAACATTCTTATTTATCCGCAGTTGTGAAAGGGTGCCAATACTTTTGTCCAGCCCATTTTTGGAGGTTTGTGTGACATTATGTCGAATTTGCTTTCTTTCCTCCCTTTTTTTGTTTTGTCCCAATACACACAAAGGGAATAAACATGTGTATAGCAAAACATGTGTTAATGCAATACGTTTCGTGAGAAATACATGATTTCCTGGAGAAATATCAAGGGTGCCAACAATTTCGGCCATGACTGTATATGATGGACAAATGAGTGTAACCCCCCCCCCCCCCCCCCCCAAGATGTGTATTTTACCAGGATTTGTTGGCCAAGGTTCCACTGTTGGTTTGTGTTTGGTGCCACAAGTGTTCACTGTCCTGGCTGCACATGTGCATTGCAGATTTCTAGGAGATCACCTCTAGCCTCAGGGCACAGCCCCATATAAGTCTATGGAGTAATAAAGTGTAAGCTTGTCCAGGATAGTGAAGACTTGCATTGCTGGACACTGCAGAACCACGATCACTCGAGAGAGAGGTAAGTATGCCTCTGTGGAGGAGAGGGTAGGTTAGGTCAGTGGAAGGGGATGAAAGGATTAATATACTTTGTGTTTAAAGTGCAGTTTTAATTTAAGTTCAACCACCAATGATGTGACCTATTCAGCCAGACCACAACCCCAGGCTACGATATTGTGAGGATTATCACAGCTCAAAATAAAAGAGCAGGGCTCTGTAGGAATTATGGGTAGAAGATGGAGAAACAATGGCATTTCACACAGTGCTGAGCTCTGAAAGCTCGGTTTATGAACAGCATCATAATCCCTTCAAGTTTTCTGTATAACAAAGTAATGCAGTTTAATCAGCCTTAGTTTTTATGAACGTGTCTTCTTTTGTTCAGTGTATTTTAATAGGGGCCTATTAGGTATTAGAATATATTATTGTGGTTGTTATAATAATGAAAAATTTGTATTAAAGAAGTATCGTAAAATGGGTGCCACTATCCAACAAAAATGATCATACAGGCTTTCAGGTCACTGAACCTCAACTGTCAGGCAGTTTTACAAATGTCATCCAAATTAGCAGTGTATGGTTTGTTGAGCAAATAACATTGCGTTTAAAATTTTTATGACTTGCATGATCTAAAGTAAAAATAAAATGTTCTCTAATTTCTCCATATGGAAACTGAAGAGACTCAACCTAATAAGGGCTAAATTAAATGTTAGTATAAATGAGAATATTTATTTTTTTAATTGTATATGGAATAAATCTTTTTTTAAAAATCCCAAACTACAGTGGGGCAAAAGTATTTAGTCAGCCACCAATTCTGCAAGTTCTCCCACTTAAAAAGATGAGAGAGGCCTGTAATTGGCATCATAGGTAGACCTTAACTATGAGAGACAAAATGAGAAAAAAAATCCAGAACATTTAATTGGCTGATTTGGAAAGAATTTATTTGCAAATTATGGTGGAAAATAAGTATTTGGTCAATATCAAAAGTTCATCACAATACTTTGTTATATATCCTTTGTTGGCAATGACAGAGATCAAACGTTTCCTGTAAGTCTTCACAAGGTTGGCACACACTGTTGCTGGTATGTTGGCCCATTCCTCCATGCAGATCTTCTCTAGAGCAGTGATGTTTTGGGGCTGTCGCTGGGCAACACAGACTTTCAACTCCTTCCAAAGGTTTTCTATGGGTTTGAGGCCACTCCAGGACCTTGAAATGCTTCTTACAAAGCCACTCCTTCATTGCCCAGGCGGTATGTTTGGGATCATTGTCATGTTGGAAGACCCAGCCACGTTTCATCTTCAATGCCCTTGCTGATGGAAGGAGGTTTGCACTCAAAATCTCACGATACATTGCCTCATTCATTCTGTCCTGTACATGGATCAGTCGTCCTGGTCCCTTTGCGGAGAAACAGCCCCAAAGCATGATGTTGCCACCCCCATGCTTCACAGTAGGTATGGTGTTCTTTGGATGCAACTCGGCATTCTCTCTCCTCCAAACACGACGAGTTGTGTTTCTACCAAACAGTTCTATTTTGGTTTCATCTGACCATATGACATTCTCCCAATCCTCTTCTGGATCATCCAAATGCTCTCTAGCAAACTTCAGACGGGCCCGGACATGTACTGGCTTAAGCAGGGGGACACGTCTGGCACTGCAGGATCCGAGTCCCTGGCGGCGTAGTGTGTTACTGATGGTAGCCTTTGTTACGTTTGTCCCAGCTCTCTGCAGGTCATTCACTAGGTCCCCCCGTGTGGTCCTGGGATTTTTGCTCACCGTTCTTGTGATCATTTTGACCCCACAGGGTGAGATCTTGCGTGGAGCCCCAGATGGAGGGAGATTATCAGTGGTCTTGTATGTCTTCCATTTTCTAATTATTGCTCCCACAGTTGATTTGTTCACACCAAGCTGCTTGCCTATTGCAGATTCAGTCTTCCCAGCCTGGTGCAGGTCTACAATTTTGTTTCTGGTGTCCTTCGACAGCTCTTTGATCTTCACCATAGTGGAGTTTGGAGTGTGACTGTTTGAGGTTGTGGACAGGTGTCTTTTATACTGATAACAAGTTCAAACAGGTGCCATTGATACAGGTAATGAGTGCAGGACAGAGGAGCCTCTTAAAGAAGAAGGTACAGGTCTGTGAGAGCCAGAAATCTTGCTTGTTTGTAGGTGACCAAATACTTATTTTCCACCATAATTTGCAAATACATTCTTTCCAAATCAGCCAATGTGATTGTCTGGATTTTTTTTCTCATTTTGTCTCTCATAGTTGAGGTCTACCTATGATGCCAATTACAGGCCTCTCTCATCTTTTTAAGTGGGAAAACTTGCACAATTGGTGGCTGACTAAATACTTTTTTGCCCCACTGTATGTTGACAGCCATATGGGTTTATCATGGCTACATCCATAACATAGGCAGATGTAGTAAATATATGTCCTGTTCATATTCAATATGTGAATCTGGGAATGTCACTTAGGATGTCATCATGGGATGCTGTGCATTGCTCTTAGGGACAGTAGAACAAGTGACTAATTTGTCTTGCATGACACCTGCACTGGGAGAAAAATGGAGCTGCCATTTCTTAATTACCCTTGCAATTCTTTTTAATGGTCTTTCTTTGGCTTCAGTACTTTCCAAGTGGTTGAACTAGGACAAGCATGAAGATTAGAAAGGCAGAAGTCAAATATTACAAATATACAAAATTGTCCCAGGACAATGATTCACAGTACTGAAACTGTTGGATCCTCATGACCGCTCATTTTAGAATGAGACTTCAGGAGTGTTCTACTTTAGTAGGGTAAGCTTTTTTCTGGACTTAGGTGGCTGCATGTATTTCAGTTCAAGTGCCGTCTTTAATGGACATTCCAACCAGAGCTTGAATGGTCATGTTAAACCCTTCCAAGGAGGCTGTCAATGCTGTGCGCAAGCTACACAGTGCAGTTCTTCAGCCCAGTGTTGTCTAATGCTCAAATACAATTTTGTGTATTTATATAGTTCTAATGTGACCCTGTCCCTTATTAAATAAAAGCCAGCATGCAAATATAGTAAGTGTACCTGTCTGAGCTCTCATGCATGACTACAGGTACCGCTGCTATCTTACACTTCTTGTGCTGGATAGTGCATCCCCAGCTGGGAATCATGGTGTTGGTTGCTACATTACTTCAGGACACAGTAGTGACATAGCAGGCAGCAGATTCAACAACTGCATGTAGCAGGGAATCCACCACTTGACACACCCAGAAGTCTTGGATAGCAGTAGCGATCTAATAAATGTAAAAAAAAAAAAGCTAGCACATTAGTCAGATGTTTCAAAGTATAGTGTAACATGGCAAATACAATAAATTTGATGTAAATTTTCCTAATATCTGGAACGTTAAGTGTTACGTACTGTAGATTGGCAAGTGCTACTGATAAATCATATCTGTGTGAAAGGCAATGCAGGGACATCCAGTATAGAAAACAATATAATAGTCATAGAAAACCACTTCGAAGTGGACACCCAGTACAGGCGGAGGCAGAAACAGGCCATGTTTGAGGGAATGTGTACCCCTTTTTTTCAAGTCGAATCCCACCTGCAGTTGAGCTTATGGAAAGGAAACAAATTCCTTCCAAAACATTTCCAGAAGTGGAAACCTAGTACAGATGGAGTTGGAAAAAGACGTTGCCGGTTACTAAATGCCTGACAGCACTTTGACACACCTCACTGGGCTTTTTTGTGGCATAGGCGCAGTAAAGGCTTCTTTCTGACAACTCGGCTGTGCAGCTCATCTTTGTTCAAGTATCGTATTGTACTCCTTGAAACAATCACACCATCTTTTTTCCAGAGCAGCCTGTATCTCTCCTCCAGGTTACTTCTGGGTTTTTCTATGTACTCCGAACAATTCTTCTGTCAGTTATGGCTGCAACCTTTCTTGGTCTACCTGACCCTGGCTTGGTATCAAGAGATCCCTGAATTTTCCACTTCTTAATGAGTGACTGAACAGTACTGACTGGCATATTCAAGGCTGTGAATATCTTTTTATATCCTTTTCCATCTTATAACGTTGCTTTACCTTGTTAAGCAGGTCTTTTTACAGTTCTTTTCTGCTCTCCATGGCATCAGTATTTAGCCTGCTCCGTGCATCCACGTGAGAGCTAACAAACTCACACAGACACTAATTTCAATTAAAATTTTTTGGTAACAGTTCTGTGGGCTGTTGTGGAAACATTTTATATGTAGGTAAAGTTGATCCAGGGAATATCCGATCGCCTCTTGGGGGATCAGGAAGGAATTTTTGTTCCCTGCAGGAGCAAGTTGGATCATGCTTTTGCTGGGTTTTTTTGCCTTCCTCTGAATCAACTGTTGGTATAGGATTATAACTTTTGTTTTTTTTTTTTGTTAATGGTTGAACTGGATGGACTTTTGTCTTTTTCAACCAGACTAACTATGGAAACACTGTAATAAAATGACCGCAATTCTTCCATGTCTGGTGCCACCATAGTTCATGTACTGTTGTGTTCAAAATAATGTGTTTAGAAGGATTTTGAGCTTTTCTCACTTTTTTTTAATCGCTTTTATTTCCATACACGCAAATGGATTGGGAACCCTGTACAGTCTATTCCATATCCAAACATAAAGAAAAAGGCTTCAAATTTGTTATTACTTTACAGAAAGTGAAGAAAAAGGAATATTAGGCTGTTCAAAAAAAAATAGCAGTGTCTGCATTTTCTTTAAAAACTGAAACATTTACTGTATAAACTGAAAAATTGCTTAAAGGTTTAGCTTTCCTGTGAACCACTGAACTAATATTTAGTTGTATAACCATGGTTTCTGAAAACTGCTTCACATCTGTGTTGAATGGAGTCATCCAACTTCTGGCACCTGTGAACAGGTCTTCCAGCCCAGGACGATTGCATTACATTCCACAATTCCTCTGTCTTTCTTGATTTTACCTCAGAAATGGCTTATTTTAAGTTTTTTCTATTGGATTAGGGTCCGGGGACTGGGCTGGCTACTCCGTTACATCAGTGTTGCTGGTCTGGAACCAAAATGTTGCTCACTTACTGGAGTTTGGGGGTCGTTGTCTTGTTGAAATCCATTTCAAGGGTGTTTCCTCTTTGGCATAATGCAACATTACCTCCAAGTATTTTAATGTATTCATAACTGATCCATGATCTCTGGTATGCGATAAATAGGCCCAACACCGTAGTATGAGAAACATCCCCATATCATGATGCTTGCGCAACCATGCTTCACTGTCTTCACAGTGTACTGTGGCTTGAATTCAGTGTTTGGGGGGTCGTCTGACAAACTGTCTCCGGCCACTAGACCCAAAAAGAACAATCTTACTTTCATCAGTCCACAAAATGTTGCGTCATTTCTCTTTAGGCCAGTCAGTGTGCGTCGTCTTCAGCACATGTTGTTTTTTTCAACAGTGGGACTTTGCGGGGGCTTCTTGCGGATAGCTTGGTTTCACATTGGCGTCTTCTAATTGTAACAGTACTCACAGGTAACTTTTAGACCTTCTTTTGATCTCCTGGAGCTGATTGTTGGCTGAGTCCTTGCCATTTTGGCTATTCTTCTATCCATTCGAATGGTAGTTTTTTGCTTTCTTCCACGTCTTTCAGGTTTTGGTTGCCATTTTAAAGAATTTGAGATCATTTCAGCTGAGCAGCCTATCATTTTCTGCACTTCTTGATATGGTTTCCGCTCTCCAATCAACTTTTCAGTCAAAGTACGCTATTTTTCTCAATGTCTGGAACGACCCATTTTACTCAGATTTTTAGAGAGAAATGCACTATATATCCAGCAAGTACAACAATTGCTGCCTTCATCCTTAAATAAGGGCCACCTGTTTGACGCCTGTTTTTTACAGACTGAATTACCTCACTAATTGAACTCCACACTGCTATCATTTTGAACATGCCCCTTTCAATTAGTGATTCAATTTCACAGAATCAGCAGCATGCATGTCATGACTGTTGGATCTGTTGGTTTTCTATTACTCTACTACACCTAATAGTAAATTATTTGCCATGTAGAAATATAATCTATTAAAAAACAGTGATTGATTTGGCTAGTGATGTTGGACAGCTATTATTTTGAGCACAGCTGTGCAGTAGTTGGAACCTTCAGTGACATTTACATGTATATGCAGACTGACCACATGGTATATCTTTGTTATGTATTTTTCAAATTCATCGTTTTATAGTCACACGACAGTTATGCCTATCTACTTTATCTGAATAAAAAAAAAAATCTGACCTTTTTTACTTTAGTTACATTAGTCTCCTTTTTTTTTTTTTTTTTTTAATAATTGCTATCCAGTGTCAAATTTTGCTGTCGGTTGTGAATTGCACATATTTTTGTAAATCATGTAATTCACATACTATATATAGTGCTACATACAGCTCAGTACAGGCAAACATGACTAAATTTAGTATCGGGAAATAATGTACCGTGCATTTATCTCACCACGTTCCATGTGCTTTGTAAAGGATTGTTAAAAAAAAAAAAAATTACACTGGAGTGATAGCTGCTATGTGTATAAAAGAGATTTTGGCTTCAGTGCTGCATTTTACCTTTTCTAAATGCAGGAGAAGTTATCTGGGAAGCATAAGCAACTAAATGTTCCTGCTAGTAAAAGCAGGCAGTTGAGCTGTGGTTTTACTGCTCCTCCATCGGCCATACAGCTAAACACAGAAATGCAGCTGCTTAGGGCTGTACACAAGCTGTGGCAAAATGCGACCCATTTAAGTCCATGGTGGGCCATCGTTTTGAAGGGTATACTTCCTTACTTAAGTTTACACCAATGCGAGGGAGGGCTCTGCGCATTCGCATGCAGGCAATTGGGACGTAGTAGCTGCACTGACCAAGCCGCTGCTCCCAGTGTGACACTTGTGGGTGAGTTGTGTGTCCATGAAAGTAGGCAGTATGAGTTCAGTGACGTGCACCTACACCCACCATGGGTGTCAAATTGGAAGCAACTGCTGTGTCTGTGCAGCTGCTGAGTTCCTATTGGCATGAAAAGGACTGCCTTCATGCAGATACAGGAAACGCTTGTGCATCCCGTGTAGGAAAAACATGGCTCACATGGGATTATATTTAAGTACACCACTGTGAGTGAGATCTACAAATAGGAATTGAGGAGGCAACATGTCACTTTATCACTTTCTGTCAAACACCCTCTGAAAAGCAGTCCACCGCAGATTACTTGTCAAAGGGGCGGCAAAAATAACTGCATGTGTAAACAAGCCCTTAAAGTGTTACTAAACCCACTACAGTAAAATCAGTCTGTATATGCAGTAAAGCATGCTTGTTATACTCACTGTGGAGCTTAAGGGGTTAATCCTCTGCATTGTGTAAAAAGGATGTTTGATCCTGTCTTCTCTAAACCTTCGCCTTCTTCCACTTTCCCCCATTTCATCTCCTGATAGAACACAGCCTCCGTGACACTCTGTACATGCTCAGTTTGGTGTGTAGTGCTAGAGTGTTTTTCTTCCTTTGGAGGGTGCATATAAGCAGCACTGTCCAGACAGAGGGTCAGGGGTTATGCAATCTCATTGCAATGGAAGGAGAAAGAAAACTCTTATCAGTGTGCAGCAAAGCACTGGTTAAAACTTGGAGAAGTCACAAGACTACTCTAACTGCTGATGAGAAAAGGTATTTAGCAGTTTATATTTACTAAAATAATTGCATTTCCCTGTTCTGTGTGCTGTGAGAGACCAGATATAGTGAATGCAGGGTCCTAGTTTAGTAACACTTTAAAGCAGAGCTCCACTTAAACGTAGAAGTTCCGCTTTCAAGCCTGCCACCCGCTCCCATTAAAGAAATGGAAGCTTTTGGGGAGCAGAGGTGAGTGGGGGGGATACCAGATTTTGATGGGTACCTGTTCATACTTCCGCTTCGACTGCCTAGGCGATCAGAAGCGGAAGTTATCCGTTATCCTCCCCCCTCCTTCCCTGCAGTCTTATGGGACACATGATGGGTCCCAGAAGACTGCTGGACCATTCACAAAGCGCAGTGCTACTTGCGCATGCGCAGTAGGCACCCAACTGCAAAACCGCAAGCTGTCGCAGCCAGGTGCCCACAGTTAAGATGCCAGCACCTAGGACAGGACACCGCTGGAAAGAACGGCTGGGGTGAGCACATCGCTGGATCAAGGGACAGGTAAGTGGCTGTTTTTTTGTTTTGTTTTTTTAATTAAGTGGCTACAGTTTGTTTTTAGCTGCTGACTTTTTTTAAAAAAAATTTTAACAGGAGGCTGGAGAAGCGCTTTAAGCAGGTTTAGAAACATTTAGTTGTGTTTACAGACATTTAGCCACATTTTGGAGTGTCTAATTGGATCCTGGTTACACAGAATTCTGTGTTCTCTAAACACAGCTAAACTAACCGCAGGTGTAAACACAGTGTGAATGGCACCATCCATACGCTTATAGGCATTTGAAAACTCCTCTAAGGCAGACTATAGATCAGGGGTCTTCAGACTTTCTAAACAAAGGGCCAGTTTATTGTCCTTCAGGGGGCCAGACGGTGGCAAGCAGGAGTAGAAATTATTCTGGCATCATTGGGATTGAGGAGGAGTAGTGCCCCATTGTTGGCATCATTGGTAATAATAGTGCCCCGTTATTGGTGTCAGTGGAAGAAATGGTGCCCCGTTGTTTTTTGTGTCAGTTGACAGAATAGTGTCTTGCATCAGTTGGAGAACAGTGCTCCAAGGCCCACATAAAGGCAAGCAAAGGGCCACATCCGGCCCCAGGGCCACAGTTTGGAGACCACTGCTATAGATGATGCATTTTTATTTTTTTTTTGTTGTTCAACCGGTGAGCTGAACGTAAAAAAAAACTGATGTCCATATCGACACACTCGTTGGAGTAATCCCTCCTGCGGAGCTATTGTATTCTGACAGCAGAGAGAGTTCCCGCCATCACAATACAATGATCAGTGTTGCTGGCTTTAGCTGGCAGCACTGATCGAGTGAAAAAACCCAACATGTTGATTTTCCAGAAGTTGATCTAGAGATTGTGTTCTGTACAACCAGCCTGCCCATAGATGCATCAAAATTAGGTCAGTCCCTGCTGAACTGCAGGGGCCTCCCTAGGGTTAGTGTCACCCGGTGCAGTAACACCCCCTTCGACGATCCCCGCAGGATGGATCGGATCTGCGGATTGAGCATACTGAATTGGAGTCCAATCCATTATCCTCCCCAATCCGCAGGATCAGCTTGTAACCTATACGAGGTTAACTGATCTCTCCAAGAAAAGGTAAGTTTCAAAGAAAGCCGACAATCCCCGCAAGATGGATCAGATCTGCGGACTGGGGAGCATAATAGATCAGACTCTGATCCAGGGACACCCCTGCTGAACTGGTCAAATTTTTATCCATCTGTGACTGGCTAAAATTCATATAAACGCAGGTTTGATACTGTCTGTGTGAATGAGGCCTTTGACTTGTTGACACCTTTTTGTTCGTAATTGTTACAATCTCTGCCTAATAGGGGTTTACATGGTTCAGATATAGTGGCCCCTTTAGCTGACAATTTACTAAGAGATCATACTGAGTAAATGTACGTGTGTGTTGTTGTTTCATCATGGAAGGTAGTTGTACTTTATCAAGTGTTAATGAGAATAATATCTGCAACAAACAAATCTTCAATGAACTGTGTCCAGTCCTCTGATATCTAGATTTGTGTAGCATGTAATAGATAGTCCTTTTGTTCAGTGTCTGCTTGCTGTGTGTTTTTTATTTTTTACTGAAGCCCTCTCAGCCTTTCATTTCCAGGAATGTGGTGGATCTTAATCTCTAAGAGATAAAAACGGATCTTGTATTCCTCTGCCAATTTCTTTCACAGACAATGAAAGATAACTGATGGAAACTGCTCATTTAGTTTCTATTTAGGTGCTTGCGTAGAGGAAGATGCTTCATCTGCAATCTGCAAGTGGCGGTTCATTAAAAAGAACATTTCAAGAGAATAAAGATTTGAATTCTTAAAATGGATGTTTGGGACTTCTTTTCTCTTAAAGTATATGTGAACCCTCACCTTTATAAAACAACCCATTGAGTTTAAAATAGAAATGAAAGGCAAAACTTTTTGTGTGTATAGATATAAAATAAAAATGATAAATCTTATTTTCCCTTTTTTATAAATGCTCACTTACCCTTTGTTCTCAGCTGTGCAAGAGCTGTGGGAGGCGAAAGCACATTACTGATCTTCCCAGTGAATGGCTGTGCATGCGGAGTGTGTCAAGACAAGTCTGATCACTGAGGGAGAACAGACTGAGTTCTCGGCACAGCTAGAAAACTGAACACTGTGTTAGTGTAGTCAGTTTTTAATCGGAAAGCAGAGGGACTGGCAGGAACACCAGGGCATTCACACAAAGGAAGCAATACAAAGAGGACAGGATACTTTTTCATAGAAATACATGGCACAGCAGGGACATACCAGGAATATGAAATGTTAGGTTTATATTTAGTTTTTTTTGTTTTTTTTAACTATTTTGAAAGGACAGGATGTATATTATAATTATTATTATTGTTATTATACAGGATTTATATAGCGCCAACCGTTTGCGTAGCGCTTTACAATATAAAGGGAGACAATACAGCAACAATACAGTTCAATACAGGAGGGAAAGGAGGGCCCTGCTCCTTGGAGCTTACAATCTAGGAGGGAGGGGCTAGTGTTACAAAAGGTAGTAACTGTGGGGGATGGACTGGTTGGAAGAGTAGAAGATTCCAGTATTAGCTGAGGGCAGGATAGGCTTCCCTGAAGAGATAGGTTTTCAGAGATCGCCTAAAAGTAAGCAGAGTAGGCGATAGTCTGATAAATTGGGGTAGAGAGTTCCAGAGGATGGGGGAAGCTCTGGAAAGGTCCTGGAGACCAACATGGGAGGAGGAGACAACGGAGCTAGAGAGCAGGAGGTCGTGCGACGAGCGGAGAGGATGGTCTGGGTGATATTTAGAGACAAGATCGTTTATGTAATTTGGGGCAGAGTTATAAATGGCTTTATACGTTATTGTTAATGTTTTTAATTTTATCCATTGGGCAATGGGAAGCCAGTGGAGGGATTGGCAGAGAGGGGTGGCAGATACAGACCGGTTAGTAAGGTTGATAAGTCTGGCAGCAGCATTCATGATAGACTGAAGAGGGGATAACCTGCGATGAGGTAGGCCAATGAGGAGGGAGTTACAATAGTCAAGGTGAGATATAACAAGGGAGTGAATAAGTTGCTTAGTGGTTTCCGAGGTTAGGAATGGGCGTATCTTGGAGATGTTGCGGAGATGAAGTCTACAAGATTTGGACAGTGATTGGATTTATGGCTGAAAGGACAGATGGGAGTCTAGGATTACACCTAGCACCCTGGCATGAGGGGAGGGACTGATGATTGTGTTATTGATCTTGATGGAGAAGTCAGGGGAGGGGGCAAAGGCTGGGGGGAATACTAAGAGCTCAGTTTTGGAAAGATTGAGTTTGAGGAAGTGAAGTGACATTCATGCCAATATGTCACTTAGTAGGTTAGTAATGCGAGAGGAGACTGAAGGGGTGAGGTGAGGAGTAGAATAGATTTGTGTGTCATCAGCATAGAGATGGTACTTAAAGCCATGGGAGTTTATCAAGTGACCAAGGGAGGAGGTGTAGATGGAGAAGAGTAGGGGTCCAAGGACAGAACCTTGAGGGACCCCTACAGAAAGAAGAAGCGGAGAGGAGGAGACAGAGTTATAGGTAACGCTGAAGGAGTGCTGCAATAGGTAGGAGGAGAACCAGGAGAACGCAGAGTCTCTGAGACCAAGAGAGTGGAGTTTTTTGAGGAGGAGGGGATGGTCAACCGTATCAAAAGCCGCAGAGAGGTCAAGTAGTAAGAGTACGGAGTAGTGGCCATTGGTTTTAGCATATTCTTTGCAATAATTTGTGTGAAAGAGATCATCACACTGTACATGTTATTGTATGTGAATCTTTTAAATTCCCTTGTGCTTTGTATAGTTTGTATTCTATGTCTACATATAAGCAGCCATATTTGCATATTCCATAAGCAGGCTCTGTTCCTTGATTTTTAGTGCTACATAAGGTTTGTGCTTTACTGCTCCTGACAACCGTCAAGTCTACGCATCGGCTGACTCATTGAAAACAATATTCTGCTTGACAGATCTCTTAACTGAACAACTAACAGGGATGACAAAATGAATGTTTCCTCACTCTTTTGTGGCTAATTTACAAATTGCTATATTCCAGAGCAAGTATGTTTAAAAAAAAAAAAAAAAAACCTATATAGGCAAAACTTTTTTTTTTCTTTTCTCTTTGGAATAGAGGAAGGAAGGGTTATAACCTCCGTAAGGTTTATTTTTGCCCTATTGGGGAGATTTGCCTTCACTTTCTGTCCCATAGCCAAAACAGGAAGTGATAGGAAATCCTGAAAACTATGGGAATCTCTTTGGGACCCCCAGGTCACCAGAACTAGTGTTCCCATTGGAAGATTTCACTACTACTACTTTTTCTGGGGACAACCCAAAATTTGGGATTGTCTTTTACTTTCACTTTGGATAATAATGGTTAATGGAAAGATAACGGGGTGGAGGGAAGGGGTAGGGCACATAGAGAAATAAAAATTGAAAAGTGTTCTAATCCTTTCTCCCCCTATCCGAAACTTTTTTGCCTTTTTTTAGTTCTAATTTAAGAATTCATATGTACACAGTAAAAGTGCTCTATACTTTTCCTTTTTCCCAATCTTCTTCTTACCCCTCCAAACCACACTCTCCTCCCTTTCTTGCAGCAACTTGGATTAACTAGATAGCCTCCTACAGTTGATGTTTGGTATTACAGTATGACCATAAGGCTTCATGTACACTTGAGCGCAAAAAGAGCTGTTTTACAGGCGTTGACCTCTTTATTTCTTCTCTAAGTGCCCTTCTGTGTTAGCCTATGCGTTTATGCATACATAGACATTTACAGGGGTTTCAAGGCAGGGGTATTTTGTGACAGAAAAAAAACTTGTGCGTACAAGAGCGCATTTTGGAGGAAAAAACACCTGATGCGCCTAGAAACACCAAAGCACTAGATGTGTTTTCAGCTCTTCAGTGGGTTTTTTTTTTTTTTTTTTTTTTAATTTCAATAGCCAAAATACATTTTCTGGCCAATAAAATGAATAAACACCTAAGCACTTGATGCACCAAAACTCATTTTGTAAAAATGCGGCTTGAAGCTGCTTTTCTTTTGCCAGGAGAAAAGTGTTTACAAGAGCCGCAGTGTGCATGAGGCCTTAAAGTACAAAAATGTTGAGTGAGCACTTTTTATTAGTTGTACTTTAGTCTTCCAAACAATGGTAAACAAGAGGAAAATGGAAATCGGCTCAAACAGCAGTTGTGTGTGGTTTTTAAATAAAGCTGAACTCAAGGCTTTATTTGAAAAGTCATCAATTTATTGAAAAAAAGAATTAGAATTTTTGAAGTGCAACAAAGTGCTTGAATTTGTCTAAGTGGACTCTTGTCTGGTGTACTGAGAATGAACGGGGCAGCACTCGGAGCCAGTCAAGACATGCTGACAGAAGGAGACTGCTAATTAATGACTGCTGTTATATCTTCAGTGGCCAGTTAGAAGGCTATGGGTATATCCAGGATCTGGCTGTACTGCCGGGCAGGGGTCACAAGACTAATTGCATAGAGTTTTTTATAGACTGTAAGAACATCTATTTTCACCTAACAAGGCAGCTAACTTAACATATAATAGGCCGCACGGCTACGTTTCTCAGATGGTTAATTTACAGCCCTGTATCTGTGTTTGTATGCTGTCTATAGCTTTTTTTTTTTTTTTTTTCTTCAATTTTTCGAGGCGAATTCTTTAGAGTGCTTGTAAAGCCTCACATATACCCAGTGAAGTGACTGGCCTCAGGTGATACACAGAGATGAAACCAATCCTCCTGCACAAGTTGTACCTGTTTATCTACACAGCTTTTCCCCTACTTTCATTCAAAGTGCAGACTTTACACAGGATCTCTCATTTCTGAAAAGCAGAGGGTGGGGAGCTGAAGCTACATCAGTGAGGGGATTTCTGAGAGCCGGTTGGAAGGAAGGAACACCCCCCTTTCACACAACACACATGAACAGAGCTGAGATCCGCGTCAGGAACACTTGTCGGAAGTGATTCACGTTTATAGCGGAGGAATGGGGCAGCAGACAGCAATGATACTTACCCTAGCCTAGGTTCACACCTAAGCGTTTTCTGCAGCGTTTTGCAGAAATGCAGTACAGCCCATTTAACATGATTTCCTATGGGACATGTTCACATCTCTGCATTTTCACCCGGTGTGTTTTTTGGAATGGATCAGGGACTTTAACGCAAAAAGTTGCATTTTTGGTTCTATGGAAACACTGCAGAAAAGCATGTAGTGCGTTTGTCGCCTTTTTGATGCTTTCTGTGTTTTTAAATCTGCTTAGCAACAAGAAAAAAAAATGAAAAAATAAATAACAAACTGCAAAATGCAGAAACAGGTCAAATGCAAACTGCCTAGGTGTGAACCTAGACTTAGGGGTTGATTTACTAAAGGCAAATGGGCTGTGCACTGCAAGTGCAGTTGCTCTAGATCTGAGGGGAACATGCAAGGAAAAAAAATAAAATAAACGAACAGCATTTTTGCTTGCAGATGATTGGATGAAAGGAATCAGCAGAGCTTCGCCTCATTTCAGAGCTTCCCCTTGGATATAAAGCAACTGCACTTGCAGTGCACAGAATGTTTACCTTTTAGTAAATCAACCCCATAGTGCTCTGGATTGAGACATGCACACACTATAGAGAGATGTGCTTTGTTCATATTACATGTCTGGCTTACATTTCATTTCAGGTTTACAAACACTTTAATTGGTAATTTTCTGCTAAAAATCAAAGATTTTATGTCCCATTTTAAATCGTTAACAATGACTTCAACATTTTCTTTCATTTTGAGTCATTCAGAGGTAATTTTTGCTCAGGCAAATATTAATTTCCTGACCAGTTTTTTACTGTGAAACAGTAGACATTTTCCAGTTTGCCTGAAGGTTTGTGTGACCAACACAGTGCTGATTATTGTTCAGTAACTATGTGATTAGTACAAGCAGTGTTCAGCTAGGATTTTAGCATTAACGTTTTTCCAAGGCTTAGTGAAAGCTTGATAAAAGATGTATAAGCATGAAAAGTAATAGTTGACCTGGACACTTTTTTTTTTTTTTTTTTCTCCTTTTTGTTGGTTGAAGTAACCTTTTCTGAAAGTCAAGTTGTTGTGTTTTTTGTTTGTTTTGTTTTTTTTCTGTTAAATGGAAAAATTATTTATGTATACAACCTTGTTTCTGACATTATAAACATTTACTACAAGGTACAAAAGATTGCTGGACATTATAGGCTTTCTAAAGAAACTTTTTTGTTCAAGGCTGTCTGTACACAGCAGAAGATACTACGCTGACTCGTTCAGTTGTGTGTGCTGCAGGGTTTTTTCCAGAAGATGCCAAAGACAGTCTGTAAAACATTAGAAACGTGGCAGTCCACCCACTACAATAGTATTCATATGCAATGTTTTATACTCCCCTCTCCTACATCCTATGCATTAGGGTTCATGTACACTGCAGCTGATAAACTCCCGTTTAGGAGCTGTTCAGCATTTTTTTCAGTAGCCCCTGAACTCTCCCTAATGTTTTCCTATGTGTCCATGTACACATCTTCGTTTACAGGCATTTGAGTTTACAGTATTTTTTTGAATGCAGAAAACTTGCGTTCAGGAATCAATTTTTATCAGCGTCTCAAACACAAACTACTTGTAAATTGCGTTTATAAGCATTTACATTTGAAAATTTTGCGAGTGAAACATTTTTTTCAACTCTTCCAGTTCCCGATGCTGTCCAGAGCCTTTTTTCATCATGAAAAATGCATGCAAAATGTTTTTAAGGTACTCAGATGGACAAAACACTGAACACCTCCTAGATTGTAAGCTCCAAGGAGTAGGGGCCTCTAATCCCTCTTGTATTGAACTGTATTGTTACTGTATTGTCTCCCTCCATAATGTAAAGCGCTGAGTAAACTGTCGGCGCTATATAAATCCTGTATAATAATAATGTATAATAAAACACAGGATGTTCCTACCAAGCTTGTCACATGTTGTAATGACCAATTCATACCTCAGACCTCTCCCACCCTTGGAAACAAAAGAAATGTTAATGAGCAACTCACACCTAAATTAATCTTAACACATACTGCTGTCTCTGCTTCTACTCACTGTATTTTTCTGAAACAGTCTGAAATAGTTAATAATTTACCACTCTTCAGTGCATGCTGGGCATTTGGGAGGTTCTCCTGTGCTTATCTTTAACAAACGCTTCTAAAACGCGTTATGCAAACACGGCTAAACAGACGTTATTTAACCTTTTGTTTTCCAGCAGTTTCCATTGGTCAGAAGTGTCCCGTGTACATGGGGCCTTAAAGTAAAAAAAAATCTTCTGCAGTGTGACGCAATCCGTACACCCCAACCCTGCTAAATATTTACCTGAGCCCAATCTCAATCCAACTATGTGCACAAGAGCAGCTCTCTCTCCTCATTGGACAGAAAGGCAGCAGTGGGAGCCATTGGCTCTTGCTGCTGTCAGTCACAGCCAAATAAAATAGGGCTGTGCCGCGCCGTGTGTCTATGAACACAGGTGGCCCCCTGGTGGCAAGCAGCTTGTTATGGGGCACTTGACATGGGGAAGGAACCAGGAGTGTTGGCAGAGGACCCTAGAAAAGGGGGATCGGTGGCTGCTCTGTACAAAACCATTGCACAGAGCAGGTAAGTAGAACATGTTTGTTACTTTAAGAAAAAAAAAACTCTTTTAGAATCCCTGGAAAATTAGAAGATATTTGACCACATACATGATCAATTTTTAAAAAAAAATTTTATTGAAGGTTTTGAGTATAAAAAAAAGTTGGTAGCAAAAGAGGAATGTGCACAACCTCCATGCAAGGAGGACACATAAATCGCAAAAGGAAGAACTTGGTGTGATTGGTTGTGTTTTTATTTATCTTGTAATGATTTAGTGTGTTTGAGTTTTTGCAGCTGACTTCGTTATAAGAGCTGTGGTCTTCAGTAAACCATGTTATAACTCTAAGGTTGGACAAGCTAGTTGCTAGGTTCTGAAAACATCCATACCGGCCCTCATCCAACTTCAGCTTATTTATAGTCGCTCCTTCTAAAATTACTTGTGGATGCTAATAGAAAAAGGAAATTAAAATGTTACTCCCAGTTTTTTGGACAACAAACTGAACTCAGCTGCTGTATGAATAGATGCACGCACCTTTTCTGGAAAGCTTTTATTTTGTTTTAAAGTGAAGCGTCAGGCAGTAATCATGTCGTCGGGATCTCCGCTCCGTGCCCCATTTACTGTATACAGTTCTGTTACATAAGTGATTGCCCTAACATATTATTACAACCATAATGTAACAATGATTTTAAAGTATAATTAAAGATGTTTTTTTTTTTTTTCTTTTTAATTTTGTATTAGAACACCTGTCAGGTTTTTATTGCAGTCTGTGCCCCTATTAGGAAGATTTGCCTTCTCTGTTTGTCCTGTTTTACCTCTTACCATTGAATTGAAAGAAGATCCCAAATTTTGGGTTGTCCCCAGAACAATAATAGAGAGGAAATCTTCCAATGGGGACACTAGTTCTGGTGACCTGGGGGTCCCAAAGAAATTCCCTTAACTTGCAGGATTTCCTTTTAGGCTATGAGACACGGATGTGAAGGTAAATCTCCCCATGGGGCAAAGAGGGCAAAAAATAAACTGCAGGGGTTATAACCCTCCCTTACTCTAGCCAAAAAAAAGAGAGTTTTGCCCTTAGTTCTGCTTAAAAGGGTTCATAACCCTCATGAAATTTGTTTCTATTTTCTTTTTTTTTTGCCATCTATGTCTGAGTAGATTTCCCTTCACTTCCTGTCTAATAGCTAAAACAGGAGAGAGGAAATCCCCTCCAAAGTGAGGGAATCCATGGTTGTCACCAGGGCCATCAGATTTAGAGTTCCCATTGGAAGATTTCCCATCTATTATGGTCCAGGGGACAACCCAAAATTCTGGATTTTTTTTTTATTTTTACTTTCAATGATAATGGTAAACAGAGCAAATCGAGAGAGTGAACCGCCTTAACGCGGGCACAGACAGCAATAAAAACTTGACAGGTTTTCAAATGCCTCTCCGCTCCTAAACTGAAACAAAAAGTTTTGTCTTTAGTTTTACTTTAACTGGAATTTTATGACCCTAATTTTATGCAAAATAGTATATCATATCAAAATAAAAAAATATTACAATGAAATAATTTTGTTTGCAATTAAAGTGTTTTGTGATCACAAAATAAATACTTGCTCTTATTTCTGGAGGGCCACGGTAAATGTTTAGAACAAGGTCTAGGAAAAAGTTATAGAAAGTTGTAACATTGTAATATCAATATTGAATCCCTTGTTTAAAAAAAATAAAAGGAAATATGGCTAATTTTTAACCCTGCCAAAAAGAGGTACTGGTAAAAGAAGAAACCAGAAGGCTTTTGGTAAGTCTGAAGGGGCTGTAAAGAGCCACTGATGAGATAGGAGAAACTACCATGGAAAAACTAGAAGTCAAACCATCCACAACCCTGGGATTTATGAAAGAGTGATGTAAAAAAAAAAAAAAGAGCATTCTTGATTAGAAATTAAAATAAATATCATTTACATTTTCCTCTAAAATAATTATGAGGTCACAACCTCCTATATATTGGCTCTTTTGTATGTTGACCTTGACTTGTTTCATTTGGATGCTGTACTATGCTTGTGTTTTTAGCCTGTGAAAGCTTTCTAATAATACTTTTAGATAAAATTATTAGCAGTTGAATATGTACACTGTAAAATGCGAAATTTGCTCTGGTTGTGAAAGGAATAGTCTGTCTGTCACAACAGGGTTACAGAAATTATTTCTCATTCAACTGGAGGGCTACAATCTTGTGACTGGATGACTAAATTAATTGACAAGCTTTGCACTGATCTGAGAACCCCTCATTTAAAAAAAAAAAAAAAAAAAAAAAAAGGCTTCGGCAGGCCATGCATTATACTTTTTTTTTTTTCTCCTCAACCAGTAGGTTGAAAAAAAAAAATTTGCATATTCCCATACCCACATCGAATTGCTCCTGCAGCGCTATTATGTTCTGCCAGTTTTGGTGCCTTCCTGCCGGCAGAATACAGTCAAAGTCCAGAAGATGAGCTAAGCAACTGCTTTATGCAATACCATTTCACAGACCAGGTAAGTATATCATCTTTTGTTATTTTAATAAAAAATGATGCTTTAAAACCACTTAAAAGTAGAACTAAACCTAACCTGAAGAAAACTGAGCAGGCAGCTCTTTATTGCAGAAGAGACATGCTAGGTCTCCTCTGCAGTAACAAACACATGCCTGCTTCCAGTTTTCTATTGAATGTACTTGGATATTTGCAGCTCAGTGTGTATTCCCAGCACACTCTGACTGCTGTAATGACTGACTCCCATGTGCATGCGCTGGATGATGTTACCGCCCCGAAAAAAAAATAAAATAAAAGGCCGAAAACCAGGCACCCAGGGAAATGACGACCGGGGTCAGTGAGGGATCTAGCCCTGTACAGCCGGAATGTTGAGGTGAGTATACTGCAGAGTTTAGTTCCACTTCTTCAATTTTACTCTTTTATATTGTAACAAATAAAAATTTGGGAACAACATACTGGGTACACTAGGCCCCATGCACACTGGGCGTTTTAATAACGCTGGTAATGTTAGCTGTGTAAAGTCACGTTAAAAACATGAGGTTTCTGCATTAGCGTTTAGTCGTGTTTTTTTCGCATTTGCCGCTTTTTTTTTTTTTTTTGCTGAAAAAAAGTCCAAAAATGCCAGTTTGCCGTGTTTTACCACACTTTTCAGTGTTAGAGCGTTTTTACAGCTAAAATACCTCTCTAGAAACCCACTAGTTCTGGGGGTTTTTTTCTAGCCAAAAAAACGCCCCTGCCAAAAACCACTGATTACAGTCTGTATGCATTGACACATAGGATAACATGCTGGGGAGTTTACTGGCTGTAGAAAAAAAATGCCAAAAACCGCAGCTGTAAAAATGTCCAGTGTGAATGAGGACTTATAATTTAGGTTAAATTATGTGTTTATTGAAGATGAACATAGAAAATCCAATAAAAAAACATAAGGTGCAACAGTATCAGGTAAGGGTTCCAGTGTAACATATATTAAATAAGGTTACTAGCATAACATAACTATTTTGCCAAAAGTATTGGGATGGCTGCCTTTACACGCACATGAACTTTCATGGCATCCCAGTCTTAGTCTGTAGGGTTCAATATTGAGTTGGCTCACCCTTTGCAGCTATAACATCTTCAACTCTTCTGTGAAGGTTGTCCACAAGGTTTAGGAGTGTGTCTATGGGAATGTTTGACCATTCTTCCAGAAGCGCATTTGTGAGGTCAGGCACTGATGTCGGACGAGAAGGTCTGGCTCACAGTCTCTGCTCTAATTCATCCCAAAGGTGTTCTGTCGGGTTGAGGTCAGGACTCTGTGCAGGCCAGTCACGTTTCTCCATCCCAAACTCACTCATCCATGTCTTTATGGACCTTGCTTTGTGCACTGGTGCGCAGTCATGTTGGAAAAGGAAGGGACCATCCCCAAACTGTTCCCACAAAGTTGGGAGCATGAAATTATCCAAAATGTCTTGGTATGCTGACACCTTAAGAGTTCCCTTCACTGGAACTAAGGGGCCAAGCTTAACCCCTGAAAAACAACCCCACACCATAATCCCCCCTCCACCAAACTTTAGACTTGGCACAATGCAGTCAGGCAAGTACCATTCTTCTGGCAGCTGCCAAACCCAGACACCTTCAATGGAGTGCCAGACAGAGAAGCATGATTTGTCACTCCAGAGAACATGTCTCCCACTGCTCTATAGTTCAGTGGCAGTGTGCCTTACAGCACTGCATCTGACGCTTTGCATTGCGCTGGGTGATGTAAGGCTTGGATGTAGCTGCTCAACCATGGAAATCCATTCCATGAAGCTCTCTACGCACTGTTGCTGTGCTAATCTGAAGGCCGCATGAATTTTGGAGGTCTTTAGCTATTGACTTTGCAAACAGTTGGCGACTTCAGCGCACTGTGTACTGTGCACTGTGTACTTCAGCATGCAATCACCCTGTTCTGTTTTCTTACATGACCTACAACTTAGTGGCTGAGTTGCTGGTGTTCCCAGTTGCTTCCACTTTGTTATAATACCACTAACAGTTGAAACGTGGAATATTTAGTAGCAAGGGAATTTCACGGATGGATTTATTGCACAGGTGGCAACCTATCATGGCACCACGCTTGAATTCACTGAGCTCCTGAGAGTGATGCATTCTTTCACAAATGTTTGTAGAAGCAGTCTGCATGTCTAGGTGCTTGATTTTATACACCTGTGTCCATGGAGGTGATTGGAACACCTGAATCCAATGCTTTGGAGGGGTGTCCCAATACTTTTGGCAATATAGTGTATATTAACATTCAGGTTCATAGCTAATGTAGATCAAAAAGATGATAATCAGTAAGGTGATACTTATGGGGAATGACAAGGGCTCAGACCTGAAAACCAAAGGTAAAGTCTACCCGGAAGCTGGCTGTGGAGTACTGCAAGCCCAGTAATTGTGCACACTGGAAACCAGAGGGATATAATTTATAAAGGATAGGGGAAAGGAGGAGAGAACTAGGAAAAAGGGAGGAAAAAAGAAAGAGGCAGAATATTAGCAGTAGAGTGGAAGGACTAACTTGACGAGGGGGGCGAACCTGTCTGGTACCTCTCCGTACAGGAAGCAAAGGAGATTCAAACCAATAATATTTCACTTTAGCCTGAGGGACACTATAAAGAGCAATTATCCATTGCATAAAGAACCCAAGAGACTGAAGGACCAAGTTCATGTAGGGCCAAGAGAGAATATCAAATGCCTTAGTTATGTCTAAGGAAAGAAACATCAGCTCATTGGAACGCTGTCTAGCTGTGTGAGCCAAATGAATGACACATCATACACGATCACTGGCCTGCCTCCGGGGAAAAAAAAGAACATCAATTTGACTACACTAATGATTGGGTAAATGAACTTTCTTAGAACCTTCTTTTCCCAAGAATTTGTGTTCGCAATTCTACTCATCTATGGCCAGCTTTAGACAGTTGTCACTGTAACATGTGGTTCCATTAGATGACTTTCTCTTTTGCTGTTCTGGTGACAACTCTTCAGAATTATTTGTATTCTTATTCCTAACTGAACACAAACCTCCAGCTTCCAAAGCTTTAAGTAGAACTATATGCAAAGCCATTTTTTCATTTTGGATGGATTTTTTTTTTTTTCCCTTCACTTCCTGACCCATAGCCAAAGAGGAAGTGCGAGGAAATCCCTGCAAATTAAGGGAACCTCTTGGGGACCAGGTCACCAGAACTAGTGTTCCCATTGAAAGATTTTTCCCTCTATTACTTTTCTACCCAAAATGTGCGATTTTCTTTTACTTTCACTTTCAATGATAATGGTAAATGGGACAAATAGGGTGAATCTCCTTAACAGGGCTACAGACAGCAATACAAACTAACAGGGTTCTAATCCCTCTGCACTCTATTAAAAAACTAAAAACGTTTTGCCTTTAGTTATACTTTAAATTCATGCTGGACTGGCAATACTTTTGCATTTCAGAAGATCTTGAGTAGCTCTACAGGATCTCTTTGGGGGCACGCTATGCATCCACAAATGCAGCAACGTACATTGTGCTAACAATCCTGAATTTGGGTGGAACTCTCAGAACAGTATATCCAAAAATGCAACACTTTGCCCTTTCTTGTAGTTTGTATGTGTGAAGTGCTGCATTGCTTTCTTCATTATCCTTTATTTTTTCTACACTGCAAATACAGCATAACATGACCAGCATAAGCGCGTTCTTAGTCGAATATGCAGTATATTGTGCAGGAGGATATGGAGAAATAATTTAAAAAAATTGCAATGTATTCATTTTTCATGGATATATTTAGGGGTCTAGTTTATCAGTGTTTTCATTCAAGATTCACACAGCTTTCACCCTTTTTAACTTTTTTTTTTTATTTTGGAGTATTATGTGAAGATGAGTGAATCGTAAGTGAAAGTTTTATTATTCAGGTTACATGGATAAATGTACCTTTTTTTTTTATTTTGACTGCTTTTGTTAATGTTGTATGAACAACAATGTTTGAATTGTTGACTGTATACAATTAAGGTGTATGATGCTGTGATGGGTGTGGTGACATCATTCTTTGTTTGTATTTTCAGACTTTCTCAGACAATACTGGCTTCCTAGTGACCGTTTTCTGTGCCTTGGGGGTGTTCACTATACTCTTCATACTGGTGTGCATAGAAACTGTGCTGCAGAAGGGTATGAAGTTATTAGCCGTCATCATCTGGGGATGCTTGGTAGCCATGGGCTATGCGTTTATTTTCACAAGCGGTGTTGTTACTCCATGGGACCAGGTAAGCAGGAGCTTGTGGATAAGTCATGAATAGAGTTGACAATGCCTACATTTTAATTACTGACACCAATGAATACAGTGTTGATTTCTTAAGGTATTGATATGTTATTGCTTCAGCCACAAAAATAACCATAGGGGGGAATTGAAATTTCTTTATGCCCCATTGGGCAACAGAACAGATTAAAGTATGATCAGTTTACAGACTTTTTGCTGTTTCTGCTGTTACCTTTAGGTGCAGAACTGTGAACTCTGTGCTGCTGCTCCCAGCTCTGGATGAGGAAATTATTTGAATATATGGTTCAGGTTACTGATGGGAACTATGCTGGCCATATACTGATTGAAATTAGGCCAGTCCCTGCTGATATGGCTAAATTTCAATCGATATGTGGCCATCCGTGCCAGACAGAAGAAGACTTTAGAAAGCAGTTTAGGCTTGGCAGCCCATACATTCATCATTATATTTCATTCAACCAGTAGGTTGAAGTAAAATAAAGATCTGATTTCTGCATCCACACATTTGATGTGGATGAGGGAATCCTTTCGTTGAGTCTTCTGTACAACCAGGGCGCCCATACATGGATCCAAATTTTAGATCCATGTATGGCCGGCTTTAGTTTAATTAAAGGGCTATACTTTCTGTCGCATAGTTTGCCACTACACAATAGAGGAATGTTTTTCATGGCCATACTCCGGATCCCATGATTTTGATCCAGGAATAATTTTTTGGTGGTGGTTTTTTACTTTTTTTTTATTTTTTGGATGTGTAGAAAACGTTTGGAAGTTATTTATATATAAAAACTTTTAACAGTATTTTAGTAAGGCTTTTTATGCCCAAGCTCATAAGCAGTCTAGTTATACTGTCTAATGCACCTAAACAAAACTTTTAGGAACTGATAAAAACCAGACCATGCCCTGACTAAATTCAGCTAGTCACAAGGCCTGTGTAGTTTTGATGTGTCAGTCAACAGTAAGTGGCTTCAAACATGCTTGGGACAAACCTAGATCTAGACTTAGACAAAAAAATTAACAAAAAGTATACATTTAAAAAGAAAAAAAGTCAGACTCTATGGAATACTTGGTCTTTTTTTCAGCTGCCATTGTTCTGTGTTTCTATGTGTCAGTATTTAAAAGAATTCGATGATATGGGTATTTAATTTCTTCTCTTGCCTAACGTTCTGTGTTCTGGTTGCTCAATGCAGGTTTATTGGACGTTATTTGTGACGATTAGCCTGTACACCATGCTCCCATTATGTATGACAGGGGCGATCGTTGCTGGGCTTACCTGCTCAGTGTCACATATCATCGTGCTTAGTGTCTATGTGTCGTCATCCACTAAGCAGCCTGCAGGGGATTTTGCCTTACAGGTAGGAAACTTTGTATAAACTGCATGCAACTTCCAGGCGCTACAGCTTCCTGTAGTCAAAACATTTGTTTGCCACTTCACGGGTGGAATTTCCAAGCACATTAACTGTAGGGTTCTAATGAAGGTGTGCACATACAGGTAATTAACCATTAAACTGTGAACACTGTATAATAGGTCTTAGAATAGCAATGAGCAGATTGGTATGGGAAAACATGTCGTAATCACTGTGCTCATTCTAAACACTCTGGAGCCCTAAAGGCAGCAATTTGGAAAGAATGAGAAGTGGTGTAAAGTGGTTCCCATAGCCGTTATAAGCATCTTATAAAAATAAATGATCAAACATGCCATAAAGTTTTATATTTGATATTAATCTTTCATTTTTGTCCGCTTTCAATTTATATTAGTATGGTAAAATAAGCGCCTCTCCTATCAGCTGGAAAATTGCTAGGTGCAGCATTATTAATGCTCGCTGTCATAATTCTAAACAGAAAGATGCATTATGTAACATTAATTGCACATCATAGCTGGCGTTCTATCATTGTATGTACCCTCTAGCTTTGTTTTATAATTATAACAAGCACTTGTGACCAGTGTTGTGTAGCTAGCTTTGCTGTCCAAGGCTCTAGGATAGAATAACATACATGCATTTAAAGCCTAATTTTTTCTTTTTTTTTTCTTTTGTTTTTGGGATAAAATCGTAAAAGGTCACCAAACTGTATGTATGTGTGTATATATCATTTTTTTTCGCTCACTGTGCCTGCAGGGGAGAATTACCCCCTCTGTTTGCCCTGCTAACCATTATCATTGGGACTGAAAGTAAAGAAAAATCCCAAATTTGCAGTTGTCACTGAAACAGCAACAAACTGGTTGCTAAGAATTTGAGCTTGTTAAAGCTTAAATATGAGGTGTCATGAGTGTTGTGTTCTGCATGCCAAGGTATTAGTCATAGGCATAGGTTACAACAAATAACAATACATCATAGCAAAATATTATATTAAACTGGAACTATAGGCAGAACTTTTTACAATTTTGGATAGGGAACGGGATGCTTAGATGTCAGATTTTTTTTTTTTTCCACCATCTGTGTCCCATTTTGGAGATTTCACTTCCTGTCTTTTTTCAAAACAGGAAGTGAGAGGAAATCCCAGTAAATTGAGGGAATCCCTTGGGGATCCCCAGGTCCCCATTGGAAGATTTCCCTTCTGTCTTTTCTGGAGACAACTCAAAATTTGGGGTTTTCTTTAACACCTTCCTGCCTCGCCTATTGTAATATGACGGCCAGGCGGGATCCCTATTATCCTCCCAGGATCGCGCCTCACGGACCACGCTGCGGCGCGATCTGTCACTGGCTGTATCCACCGACAACTTCAAAATGACAACTTTAATAAACTCCCCATGCCTCTTACTAAATGCTTCACTGTCTGCTCTCCAAACAGAGTAAATTGGGGGGTATTTGTACTGTCCTGATGTTTTTGGGCCTCAAGAAATGAGATCGGCCGTCAGTACATCAGGATTGATCGATTTTCAGATATATACCATAGTTTGTGGACTCCACAACTTTCCTACCAACAAAATAATAAACACTGATTTGGGTTTTTTTCACCAAAGAAATGTGGTAGAATCAGGGGCGGACTGACCATTTGGAAACTCAGGCACTGCCCGAGGGCCCGGGGTCAGTTGGGGGCCCCATGAGATGCCCCTGGTACTTTTTTCATAGGCTTTTTTGAGTTTGGGCAAGAACACAGGGGCCCCATGATTCCCTATTGCCTGGGGGCCCCATGAGTTGTCAGTCCGCCCCTGGGTAGAATACATTGTGGCATACATTTATTAAGAAAGAACTTATTTGCAAAATTTTATAACCGAAACAAAGAAACACTTTTTTTTTGTCTTCAAAATGTTTGTTCTTTTTTTCGTTCATAATGCAAAAATGAGAAAACCCAGTAGTGATTAAATACCACCAAAATAAATCTCTATTTGTGTGTTAAAAATGTGTGCGTTGCATAACCACGCAGTTGTAATTCAAAGTGCAGCAGCGCCAAAAGCTGAAAAGTTGGCCTGGGCAGAAATGGGGTAAGGTTCCCAGTATTGGGGTGGTTAAAGATCATGGTAAACAGGACAAATAAGGAGGGCACAGACAGTAATACAATCTGACAGGTATTCTAATCCATCTCCACTCTATCCAAAACTAAAAAAAAAGTTTTGTCTTTAGTTATACTTTTAAGGCCTTGTTTAGAATAAATCTAAAAATTAGGTAAGTAACATTGGTAAGTATTGCACCATGGTATGACCGCTCCCTCATAAAAAGATAAAATGCTATATAAAACCGCTTCCTATCTAGTACAAATGGGGGCATATGTGCTATTCACTGCAGGTGAATCAGTGTCTTTACTTTAAAACACATGCACCAGGAAGAAATACCTGCAGTGAATGTTTGCTGAATGTTGCATTTATTTCTCCATTGATCTGCTGCAGTCCTTATATTGAATGTCTAATAATGAAATCCTTTTGACTTTCTTTTTGCAGATGATAGCTGATGCCATCATTTTGCTATGTGGAAATGTGGTGGGCGGTTATCACAAGCGTGTCACGGAGAGTGCATTAAAGGACACTTACCATGAAGCCATCAACTTCATTCATTCCAGACGTAAGCTGGACTCTCAGGAGAGGCAGCAGGTGTGGTGGCTCTTATGGAAACACCCTTGTGTTGTGGATCGTCCATCACTACTAACCAGTGGTGCTGGATTCCACACAGGAGAATGTGCTCCTTTTAGTTTATAAATTGGGGGCTTTCCTAATTTTTTTTGTAAAGGGAAGCATCTTCAGTGGAGCAGGAATATCCTGACAGAGTTCCAAAGGGTAGCCTACTTTTGAAGGAATATCTAAATTTTTTTTTTTCCTTTGAAGGATTAGTATACCTATTCAGAAAAAAAATTAAACTCCATGTAGTATTTAAAATTCCCGCTCTTCTCCCCGATCTTTCTGCAAGGTTTCCAGGACAGATCAGAGTATTTATCTGTGCTGACACTGACCGTTCCGAATTACTCTGTTCCATCCTGGAATCTCTTTACAAAAAAGGGAGAGAAGAGTGGGAATTTCAAATCTCGGGACTGCTAGGGAGGGTGCATTGTATTCACCTTTTTTCCTTTTTTTTTTTTTTTTTTTTTTGGTGAATTAACCCTTTAACTCAAAACTGGGGAAACCCCTTTACAGACCAGTACACCCATGTAAATGTTTTTGGGCTTGGTTCACATCAGTCATGTTTCTATGCATTTTGCTGTTTTCCTGGTTTCTTTAGGACTCTTTTCTACTACTTTGGTTGCATCAAAAATTAGTAAAAGTCCTGCATGAGGCATTTTCCTCTTATTGGTATATATAGTGCTGTTCAATTGGATTGAATTAGATCCTTAAAACCACAACACAAAATGCATGGTAGTGCACATTTCTACAATATGTGCTGCCATATCCATGCTAGTGTGAACAAACCTATAAACACCTCTGAGTACATTGTTTAGTTATGTTTTTATCACTGAGACAGTGGATAATGGAGTCACTATTCATTGACATTTGTAGACTACTGCAACCTGTGTGTGAAATGCTTTGTTTAGGTGTCTCAGTAAGTGCGCAAAGCGTTATTGAGTATTATACTGTACCAGCATACATGCCGAGAGCACTGGGTGTATGCACAATCTAAATCCACTCTGGAATATGAGTGTATGAAAGAATAAATAAAGCCTTCATCTTTTATAAAATATAACTAATCCTTAGACAGACGTTTGATGTTCCCAGTGGTGCATTGGAATGCAGCACAAGTCTCTTAATAATTTAATTGAATAAATTATTTGGATGTATGCTAGGAACAATTTGACATACTGTTATTCATTTGTCCATATTAAATCACATGGATGTACTATAGCCCTTCACAGAGCCTTTCACATGCACATGCCTCTGTGGATTTGTTTGAAAACAAATGAAGTCATATGAATTGGTGTTACTGGTTAATTATTAATTACTTTTGTACAGGTTTGAAATATCACACTTTTTATTGCACAATTGTTTTGGTACTGTGAGTGCTTGATTTGATTGCCAATACATACTGCACTAATGAATCTTGTCTCTTATTCTTTGTCTTGTTTATAGTTTGGAATGTCAACTTACCAAACAAGATGCATTTTTGTTCTTTAGAGGGTCCTTCAAAAATATTTTGCTGTAGTGAAGAGGTGTTCTCTTTATCCATATGCCTCTCCTGCTCTTGTTTATGGTGTACTAGAAAGCCTGTGTAGTCATCATGGATGACCAGCCCCTGCCTACTTGCCCAACATAATTGGAATCTGGATTCTTCATGTGGCACATCACTCTGTACCTTACCAGCACCAGAGCCCAGCATGCTGTTGGTCCAGCTGATCATGGACCATTTGCAATAATTTCTGGCAAGAAGGGGGCCATCTAAGAGATGGTTGTGATAGACGTTTGACATTCATCCCAACATCATAGTCAACACTGGGGTGATGGTTTTTAAACTGATAGTGGTTAAAATGGCAAGTTATTTGAAGGGCTTGTTCTCACCATAACTTGAGACTTAATGTGCTTCATTCATGTTATCGTGAATGTAGAGCTATGGTGCATTCCAAGCAGCGATTGACTATTCCTGCTATGAGTGAGGTAGTGATCTAACATAGGTGGTGCCATGACACAGTCATAAGCAGGAACATGTATTCTCAGCAGATCATCTGATTCTACTAGATTTTCTTTTTTCAACTCATAGGTACAATTTTTTTTTTTTCTTTAGCTTTAAACCGGCCCTCAAACCAGACTCTGTGGCCAACCCCAACGCGCACACACACACTCACTAAAGATGTGCATTGCAGTGCCAGTTTGCTTGCATCCATATGCACATGTACAGTGCATTGCACTGCACCTGTGTACTGTTGTGTTGTGCATATGTTCTATGCATTACATTGTTCTGCACTGAAAAAAAAATGTGGAATACCTATTTAAGTTGCTATCAAGAACCTGATCTAGAGCAATGATGTGCTGCCAGATTTGTAATGAGTGTGTGTAGTATGTATGTATGTATGTATATATGCGTGTGTGTATGTATATATGTGTGTGTGTATGAGATAGATAGATATATATATATATTTATGTCATCCAGTTAGGGGTTATGTTTACTTTAAAAACAGGACTGCTCACAATGTAGTGGTTTTAAAGATGGTATTTACATAAAGCCTATGTTCTTGGCAGCAACAGGTTTTTTTTTTTTTCCTGTTGACACCTTTTTTTTTACTTTTTTTTAATTTTTTTTGTAAACACAGGAACAGTTGTTACTTTCCATCTTACCACAGTATATCGCAACAGAGATGAAAGAAGAGATCATAGAGCGGCTGAAAGAAAAGAGACCGCAGCAGGAGAGTACCAATAACTTTCATAATCTGTATATCAAACGGCACAAAGATGTAAGGTGAGAAGAACCGGTACACAGCTCAGGATCTTTATCTTCAAAGGAGCAAAAGCTAATAAGTCACTTTTATGTATAAAAATGTGCTAATTCAATCAAATATGGAAAAGTTTCGTATCTGTTCAGTACTTGAAATATTCTGTTGTACTTCTGTTTGCTGGGGCCAAAGTCCTGTCTGCCATTCCATAATATAAGCCATACTGATCCAGAAATCAGTCTTCAATGTCTTTCAGTAGGACTACTGAACAGAAACGTAGTGCTGCTAGGAAAGTGTATCATCCATTTGTCAAGCAATATTTGCTATTACATACTAATCAGATTAGATGTTTAGATGTAAGCATCCAGTAATGGGTTCGTTTTTGTGGGGCAAATAATATGTATAAGAACAAGTTCCATCAATGTCTATATGGATAGGATGGAGATTTCTTTGACCATTAAAGTAATCTTTTTAATCTCTATGTAATCCAGATGTTTGGCACACGTAACATATCTAGTTATTATCTGTGACACAAGGTAAAGTGGTCAGATTGTAAATGTAGAACTAGTCTTTTATCTCTTTGAAACAGTGGTGGGTTTGTTTCTAAATATCTGGGCCTAACACAACCATTACATAGGGTTCCCACTTTGCCTGGGTAATTTTCCTGTAATGCTGGCTACAAATCACATCAAATATATAGATAAGGATTCGACTTGGTGGCAACTTCCATTAAAGTCTATGGGCACAAGTTGGATAGAAGTCACCAGTACAAGAACCTTTTCCAAAGTTGGAGCGACTTCAGTAGTGCTAATTAAGACTGCTTTCATTGGCTAACATGGGATTTCACACAAAATGCCTCTTGGGGTCTCATAAGTCAGATCCCAAGTTACGGCAGTGTGAACTGAGCCTGTCTGACTTGTTTATACCATATTCTGTGCATAGCATGTGACACAACCTTTGTGTTGAATATTGCAGTATCCTGTATGCAGACATTGTTGGTTTCACGCTCCTGTCAAGCGAATGCTCCCCAAAAGAGTTGGTCCTCATGCTGAATGAGCTTTTTGGAAAGTTTGACCAGATAGCGAAGGTGAGAAAGTAGATTAAGGTCAAAATTTTTTAGTTTGATGGTACCTATGGAAAGGTCATGAGATCTAAGATTTATTTTCTTCTCTATAGGAAAATAACTGCATGCGCATCAAGATCCTGGGCGATTGCTATTATTGTGTGTCAGGGCTGCCAGAATGCTTGCCAGACCATGCCAAGAACTGTGTGCAGATGGGTTTAGACATGTGCCAGGCAATCCGGTGAGAGAATTCACAATACCTTTCTAGACTTGTGTGTGTCCTTTTTAATCATCATTGGTGTTCATTTAACAGTCGAGTGGTAAATCTGTGTAGGCAGTGATATTTCCTTCTCAACAGTGCCAGCAAGTAGCTAGTGAAGTAAAAATGCTGAAACTTACGCAATGCTATGGATATAGACACATCACTTCACAAAATTATTTAATTTCTAAAATACTGATCTAGACAGTAGTGGCTTGCCTGTTTGTATCAATATTCCATTCAGCTTAAACCCTGTGAGATTTCTAAGTCCCCCTAACGGGGGCTTGGTCACAGGGGTGGGGGAAGTAAACCGGACAGAGATTCACTTCCCCCATCTCTGTGAACAAGCCCCGATGGGTGGGGTGAAACGCATCAGAGGGTGTGGATAGAGCAGTGCTGGCTGAGGCCACATACCCAAACATTCCTAGAGCACTGTGTCAGTTTGAGCGGCATCTCACTTCTACACACCTTACACTTCTGGATCAGTGGATAGATGCCTGCTCCCACATCCTAACACTGGCAGGGGAAACTTTCATTCACCAGCTTCGAGCGGTGCTACAAGCTTTACATGACCTGTGAGATTTTTATTATATTTTTACTCAAATTGATATAATTCTTGGTAGTAACCAGGTTAGAAAATGTGTGTGGTGGGTTTTTTTTTTTTTTGTTTTTTGAGTGTTTAAATGTGATCCTGTATTTTGCAGATTCAAAGTAACAGATTCACTCCACCCATTTTCATCCACACAAATTAATTTTATCCTCCCTGTGCTCCCTCCACTGCCTTGTTCACTCTAAGGCTAGCCATACACATTAGAATTTTTTTCGGTTCACCCCCCAGTCTGAACCAGAGGAATCAACAGCGTGCCCCAACCATGTCAAACAGCGTGGATGGAGGAACCTCCACAGCTGGGCACAGCGGCTTTCCAAGTTTGGTGGGTAAGATCTCCTGAGCTTGAGCTTCTAGGTTTGCACACCTGCTGCTCTAATAAAGGGGATCTCACTGTCCCATACTCATTAGAATTTCTCTTGGTCAGCCCCACAGTCTGAACAAGAGAAATAAACAATGGCTCCAAACGACATGGATGGAGGAACTTCTACTGCTGACAACTGCTGCTTCCCATATATGTTGGGTGAGATCTCCTGAGCTTGAGCTTCCTGGCTTGCAATCCTACTGCTGCTCTAATAAAGGGGATCTCACTGTCCCATTGGGAATTTACATTGATTTGTGTAATGAATGCAGTAAGAAGCAGGGATTCATAAGGCAATTTAGAACATCCAATACACCAAGGTGGGCAAGTACAGATATCTTCTAGTTGCAGTTAGTCTAAAAAGATGTAAGAAGCCAGCAGGTGACTCTGCCTGTAACCGAAATTCTGTTTTGTGTTGCACTGGCCTTCTGAATGGTGAAAGACAGTAGTAAATAACTGAACACCAATAGGCTTCTTTAGCAAGTTCATAAAAAGTGCATGAGAGTTACAAGAAGTCAGCTTTCATCAGATTAGTGTGGCCAGCCATACAAAAGCTGATTTCTTACATTGTTACACCAAATATCCAAAATGTGTGCTAATATGGCTGATTTGTAAAACCTTTGTGTCGATGTTGATTTGTATTTGGATCCAGTGATTTGAATATTTGCTGTAACCTTTCTTCAGGAAGCTGCGCAGGGCTACAGGTGTGGATATTAACATGCGTGTTGGAGTACATTCAGGAAATGTATTGTGTGGAGTAATCGGGCTCCAAAAATGGCAATATGATGTCTGGTCACATGATGTAACTTTGGCCAATCATATGGAAGCAGGAGGTGTTCCAGGGTAAGACTGGGAAATCAATGCAAGACCCTCATTTCATGCAGTGCCTTTTTATTACTATCAAAAAAACTTACAAAAATGTCAAAATCCTCATTCCCTTTATAATGCAATTAATGGTGTTAGGGGGTTTGTTAGTGGAAGCACTTTTTTTTAGTTCTGTATACTTTAAAGGAATTGTAAAGGCATAAGGTTTTGTACCTTAAAGCATTCTCTGCATTAAGGTAAAAAGAAAATTGAAAAAAAACAACAACCCTGAAGCGAAATGGTAAATCCTTCAACTCCTCCTGCCCCCCCCCCCCCCCCCCGGTCCACCCCCGAGGTAATACTTACCTAAGTAAGCCCAATCTCGATTTCAGTGCTGTGCCCCAAAGCAGCAATGCTGCTCTGTTCTCAGAGGACATGGAGGCAGGAGTGGAAGCCTTTGGCTTCTGCTGCTGTCAGTTGAATCCTGTGAGTGGCAGGTGAGTCTGAGCTGTGCTGTGTGTGTCAGTAGGCGCACACACTCCAACTCAGGGTCAAGCCCAAACAACTGCCCCCAAAGCAAGTGTTTGCTATGAGGGCAGACACAGAAGATGAGAAGCCTGGAGTGCCAGCAGAAGGACCCCAGAAAAGGAGGTTCAGGGCTACTATGTGCAATACAGAATAGGTAAGTATACCATGTTTATTATTTTAAGGGAAAAAAACTTTATAATCACATTAAGATGAAAAAAAATCTCCATGATCATCTCCCTCAGCCCCTCCCTAAATACTTGCTAAGCTCAGTCTTAATCTAGTGCTATACCTGAGAGCAGGAGCACTGCTTTCTCTCTTCACAAGGCTCAGAGGCAACAGCAGGAGCTATTGGCTCCTGCTGCTGTCAATCAAATCCTGTGAGGAGGGAGCTGGGGGTTGGGCCAAACCGTGCTGTGTGTGTCTATAGACCATGCAGCTCAGCTCAGGACTGAACCAGCATGAGTGATCCCATAGCAAGTAGCTTTCTATGGGGGCACTCGGAAGGTAAGAGGAGCCTAAAACACTGGCAGGGGGATCGCAGAAGAGGAGGGAAAGGACAGTTCTCTGCAATAACAGTGCATAGAGTAGGCAAGTATAACATGTTTAGTATTTTAGGAAAAAACACAAGCCTTTACAATTACTTAGGCTTCTATTTAATAAAAGCATGCTATCTTACACTTGTCTGCTCTTCTATAGGAGAGTTCATATAACAGAAGATACTCTCTCCCATCTTGGAGGTGAATATGAAGTAGGAGATGCAACTCATGTGCAGAGGGACCCCTACCTTAAAGAAAATAACATAAAAACATATCTGGTTATTGACCCTAGGGTAAGACTTCTTGTATATCTAAAACTTTATATCGGTCTCATGTGTCTTCACATTGTCATCTTTTGGAATAAATGTGAATGAGGCTCTGTGTTACTCTGGAATTAAAATGTTTGTCAATCAAAACCTTTGTTTTGACTGGAGAAGGAAATTATTAAAGGCGCATGTACCTCCATTGCAAGATTTTCCCTTTTTTTTTCCTGTTCCAGTCACAACTGTAATATTTTTGATTTCAAATCACTCACTGGCAACAGTGGCTACCAGTGCAGGAAATAAGGGTGGACTTACCCAGTGGGGACACGGGCAGCGATAAAACTGGATCTCTATCCAAAATTGAGGTTTTTAGAGTAAGATACTTTATTTTGAGTGTTGACATAAATCTGTAAACTAAATGGGGTTTGTTACTGTATACTATGTTTCCTGTCTGAACAATGCAGCTTCCTGGTTCTATAATACAGCTTCCTATGACACATGTGCACCTTTTTGGCCTGTCCAATTTATCAGCAAGATCCACATTGTCCAGGAAGCAGTAATGCTAAAGTAGCAGACTGGTCATCCTGACTAGCAGTGGGGTGTGTATCCCAATAATGGCCAAAATGACAAATCTTTATGCTGGTAAAACACTTAACTACTTGAAGACCAAGCCCTTTCTGGCATTTTTTGTTTACAAGTAGAAATCAGTATTTTTTGCTAGAAAATTACTTAGACCCCACCAACATTTTATATAATATACACTGCTCAAAAACAAATTACAGGAACACTTTTTAATCAGAGTATAGCATCAAGTCCATTAAACTCCTGGGATATTGATCTGGTCAGTTACATAGCAGAGGGGGTTGTTAATCAGTTTCATTTGCTTTGGCGTTAATGAAATTAACAGGTGCACTAGATGGGCAACAATGAGGTGATCCCCAAAACAGGAATGGTTTACTGACTCATTTTTTCCCTACTCATCTTTTTTGACTGTTTTTCACTAGTTTTCATTTGGCTAGAGTCAGTGTTACGACTGGTAGTATGAGGCGATATCAGGACCCTACAGAATTTTCACCGACAATCCAACTACTCCAGGATGGCACATCAATACCTGCCATTGCCAAAAGGTTTGCTGTGTCTCCCAGCACAGTCTCAAGAGCATGGAGGAGATTCCAGGAGACAGGCAGTTACTCTAGGAGAGCTAGAAAGGGCTATAGAAAGTCCAAGCCCATCAGCAGGAACAGTATCTGCTCCTTTGTGCAAGGAAGAACAGAATGAGCACTGCCAGTGCCCTACAAAATGACCTCCAGCAGGCCACTTTTGTGAATGGCTCTGACGAAACAATCAGAAACAGTCTTCATGAGGGTGGCCTAAGGGCCTGACATCCTCTATTGGGCCCTGTGTTCACTTCCCAGCTCCATAGAGCTCGATTGGCATTTGCCATTTTACACCAGAATTGTCAGGTCTGCCTCTGGCGCCCTGTGCTTTTCAGATGAGAGCAGGTTCACCCTGAGCACATATGACAGATGTGAAAGGGACTGACGAAGATGTGGAGAACATTACTCTTCCTGTAACATCGTTCAGCATCGCTTTGGTGGTGGGTCAGTGATGATCTGGGGAGGCATATCCGTGGAAGGACGCACAGACCTCTACAGGCTAGACAATGGCACCCTGACTGCCAGTAGGTATCGGGATGAAATCCTTGGACCAAGTGTCGGACCCTATACTGGTGGAGTGAGTCCTGGGTTCCTTCTGGTGCATGACAATGCCCGGCCTCATGTGACCGGTGTATGCAGGCAGTTCCTGGAGGATGAAGGAATTGATACCATTCAATGGCCCCCACGCTCACCTTACCTAAATCCAATAGAACACCTCTGGGATATCCTGTTTCGGTCCACCCAACATCGCTAGGTTGCACCTCAGACTGTCCAGGAGCTCAGTGGTGCCCTGGTCCAGATCTGGGAGGAAATACCTCAGGGCACCATCCTTCGTCTCATTAGAAGCCTGTCCCAACATTGTCAGGCATGCATACAAGCATGTGGGGGCCATACGAACTACTGAGTAGCATTTTGAGTTGCTAAAATAAAATTTCAGCAAAATGGACTAGCCTGCTGCATAATTTTTTCACTTTGATTTTCGGGGTGTCTTTTGAATTCCATCCTCTGTAGGTTGATAATTTTCATTTTCATCAAACGATGGGGCATCCTTACATTCCTAACACATTACCCAGTCCACATCAGTATAGATATCCAGCATGATATGTTTCCCCATTGAGATCTAATGTGTTTTCAAAGTGTTCCTTTTTAATTTTTTTTTTTTGTGTGTGTATATTTTTAGTAGAGACCCTAGAAAATATAAAAAGATTGAAAAACTGCTGTGCAAATACCACGTGACATAAAAAATTGCAACAAACGCAATGTTTTTGAAAAAATCCACTTTAATGAATAACAAAAAAAAACAGTATATAACTCAATTCTTTTGTAAAATATGAAAGATGATGTTAAGCCAAGTAAATAGATATCTAACCTATCACGCTCTAAAAATGTGTACTCTTGTGGAATGGCGACAAACTGAGATACTTAAATCTCATAGGTGACGCTTTAAAAAATGTTTACAGGTTATATGTTTGCAGTTACAGAGGAGGCTAGCACTAGAATTATTACTCTTGCTCTAACGTTTGTGGCGATACACGGTTGCGAACACCGTTTACATATGCAAGCTCGACTTGCGTATGTGTTCGCTTCTGTGCATGAGCATGGAGGGATGGGGGTGCTAATTTTTTTTTTTTTATCACAATGTAAACATCCCTTGTAATAGAAATAAGGGATGACAGGTCCTCAAGGAGAGATCTGGGGTCTATGGGACCCCAAATCTCTCCCCTACTTTGATTTTTGACCTTTTGCTTAAGAAGAAAAAAAGTTCCACTCTAGACCAAAAGTGACATCAGGACTTCACTCTGATTCTCAGTGTTCATAGAGGTGATCAGAGATGTTCTGGTCTCTGATCACCTCTATGGCCAGCTGTGTGAACATAATTACATTGTTAGTCTGGCTGAAAAAAGACAAAACGTCCATCCAGTTAAACCAAAAAAAAAGGTAAAAAGCTTATAATACTATACCCACAGTTGATCGTATCCCAGGCTCACTGTTAAAAGCGGTAAGCCCAAGAAATACTGGAGGGGGGGGCAACTCCCTCCTGCCACTTCTGAAAGCGGTCCAGCGACTAATTAACTGCTTGGACCGCTTTCATGAGAAAGGGTCACTGGGTGAAAAAAGAAATACCGGGGTAAACCACTTGCAAACCACAACATATATATGTGTATTGTGGTCAGCAAAAGGGGTGGGGGAGCAGCTATCCCAGGCCACATATTTATCCAATTGACACACGATGGACTTTAAGAACAGAAAACTTGCCCGTGTTTTACACTGCATAGTATGCTGATTAAGCTATTAAAAATCATTGCTTGTCTATTATTAGTTGATCATAAATTTTAACTTCAACTACAAAAGTAACCTGCAAATGATTTAGCAACTATAAGCAAATGGAAACGGTTTCAAAATATCCATGCTGGCCAAGAATAGACTCACAATAGCAAGATGCTAAACCCAGCTGTCTCTTGTTTCAGGCTAGTGATGACAGTGAGGAAGATGACATATTGCCAAGCAAGTCTGCTGAGGTCACCAAGACAAGGGCATCTGTTCGCATGACACGTTATCTGGAATCTTGGGGGGCTGCTAAGCCATTTGCTCACCTTAACCACAGGGACAGTCTGATACCTGAAGCCCTGAGTTCCTCGCGCATTATGGTGAGTATTGCTCATGCTACCCTGTAACCTACATTATTGCTAATGCATTTGGCATTACATGTTTATACTTATTTTGCTGTCTAACCCACAGGATCTCCCAATGTCTTCTATGCCTACAAACCGGAGTACTGACAAGTAGGAACTGAAACCTGCTTCTCTCTTGCTGCCCCTTACTTCCTATATGCCTTGTGATGTCAAATACCTCTCTTTAATGGATCTACTGCTGCTGCTGTCTTGTTGTCTCCTGCTTGGCCCATCTGTCCTGTGGCCTTCTGTCTGATGTCAGCACGGCTTCTTGTGGGTAGAGACTATGGATCCTGCTTTTCTGTATTTGTTTATCTCATGTCTGCATGTTTTGTGCTCTTATTGTTTGGTTCACACCAAGGCTCCCTTACTCCATGAATAATCGCAAACACTATATCTTTTTTTTACGTTAAGTTATTAATCTGGGTATACTTGCCAGTTTTGGATAGAGATAGTGTTGAACTTCTTTCAAGTTTTAATTGCTGTCACTGCTGGGGAGATTCACCCAAAATTGTCCTGGTGACTATGTGATTGTTCTTGGAGATGGCTTATATCCCAGAGATAAGGTTTGTACCTCACCTTCTAATTAGTTTCAGAAAGCCTGCACTGAGAGAAATAAGTGGGCTACCTCTGCTGACCACCTCCTGCGTTGGGCTTACACTGATATTTTTCTTCCATCCAGCAGGTATACGTTGTGGATCTGCATCTACAAATCTGTGGTGTTGGCTATTTGTTTTTGAAAAGTGGCTGCATCTGATAGGATGTAGCTGCTGCCAGCTGACCGTTTTCCACAAGGCTACTTTTTAATTTTTCAAAGCATATCTGGTGGGAAAGTGTTGGCAGGGCCACCCATGAAGTGAATTTCGGCCAGTCCATCAGGAGAAATTTGCTCAGTGTCTGGCTGCCTATATCTTTATTACATTATAAGCCACTAACCTGAAACAAGCATGATATGCTGCAAGTCAAGTCAGAACACTTTGTTATGGGTCAGTGACTTTTTTTTCAGAAAGTGCTCCACACCTGCAAGATATAACAGAAGTCTACGGCAAAGCGTGGCTATCCTGCAGGAAAGCCGCAGGTGCACTGCACCCACGGTGCGGGTAAACCGCAGTGCATTAGTGTGAAAGCGGGCTTATCGGTGGCTCAGAACAGTAAGGGCTTGATTACATTTGTGGTTTGGGGGGCAGTAAAACCTCATAGTTGGGACATGTTTCTACCACATACTCACAATTTCTGATGTAGCGTCATAGGTCGCAATGGCAACCATGCTCCAAGGGGCCTGTACGGCCTCCTTTTCACATCCTGTTGTACACTTGAACAGGAGAAATGGTGGGGGCGGCCCATAGAGTTACTGATCCTCTGCATTTTCCTCCTGCAACTGCTGAAAGAAGGCTTCTCTTCCTCTCCCTCTCGCTGATATTCAGTGGGAGCAAGGGGAAAATGTTCATTATGTTCGCAATAGAAAAAAAATTTAATTCTTAACCATTTTATTTCATTGTGGCCCGCAACTGGTTGCCAGATCACTTAAATAGCCCTTGCTTTTCAAAAGGTTCAGCAACCCTGTGTTAGATCAATATGATACTCGAGAACCTTTCATTTTTAAAAAGTATGGTCCGTAATGGCAGCCTTCATAGTTTTCCCAGTACAGGTTCTCTTTGCTTTGCCCCAAACTCTTATTACCAGCATTAATAATAGATATACATCCTACACTAATTATTGCAGGCAACTACTAACGCAGGCCATAGACGGTTCAAATCTCAGCCGGTTCAGCATTCAAACCATGTATGGGCAGGTTGAATGTACCCAAGCTGATCACTTGATTAACTTGGGTATAGTCAGCCTGCTGGATTTTACATGAGATTATTGCTAGTGGCTGCAATAGCCATTAACAATAATCACTGTGTTCTCCCAGGGAACATAATGGCTCCACAGTAGGGATTTTCGAACATTCTATGGCCACCCTACAAAGGCAAATAAGTAGCTGCGGTCTCTGGATAGACAGAAGTAAAGGGGAACAGTATTCAGAAAATGTATACATATTTATAAGATGTTGCTCACATATTTATGTAAAAACTTTCATTTTTATACTGTTGTATTGTTCTAAGATGGTCAGCGCATGCATATTACTGTATACAAGTTGGACAGATATGTATTAAAAGGGGTGTGAGGACCAGGGGCGTCCCTAGGGTTGGTGTCACCCGGTGCCAGAACATTTGTTCTCGCTTTCTCTCTCTCTCGTTCTCTCTCGCTCTCTCTCTCGTTCTCTCTCGCTCTCTCTCTCGTTCTCTCTCGCTCTCGTTCTCGCTCTCGTTCTCGTTCTCTCTCTCTCTCGTTCTCGTTCTCTCTCTCTCTCGTTCTCTCTCTCTCGTTCTCTCTCTCTCGTTCTCGTTCTCTCTCTCGTTCTCGTTCTCTCTCTCTCTCTCTCGTTCTCTCTCTCTCTCTCTCGTTCTCTCTCTCTCGTTCTCTCTCTCTCTCTCTCTCTCGTTCTCTCTCTCTCTCTCGTTCTCTCTCTCTCTCTCGTTCTCTCTCTCTCTCTCGTTCTCTCTCTCTCTCTCGTTCTCTCTCTCTCTCTCTCTCGTTCTCTCTCTCTCTCTCTCTCGTTCTCTCTCTCTCTCTCTCTCGTTCTCTCTCTCTCTCTCTCTCGTTCTCTCTCTCTCTCTCTCTCGTTCTCTCTCTCTCTCTCTCTCGTTCTCTCTCTCTCTCTCTCTCGTTCTCTCTCCTACTACATGAAGCTGCATTGCTGTCACCAGGGTCTGGGGATTACACACTGACCTGCTGCATACTCTGCCCACCGCTCCAGCTCTCCGGCTTCAGCACCCATGGCAGGGATGTGGACCCGCCCCTCTGCTAAAACTCGAGGAGAGGTGTCCGAAGTGCCTGCTTTACTATCCGTCCCCTCAATGCTTGCTTATTTCAGCAGTAGCACATACAGGGATGGACTGAGCCTCTCATGGGGCCCTGTAGTGGCCCTGGGTCAGTCCGCCCCTGGTGGAGCAGGTCCGGTGTCACCCGGTGCGGCGCGCACCCCCTGCAGCTGCCTAGGTCCACCCCTGGTGAGGACAAATGTACATGAGAAGTCACATTTTCTCTGCCAATTATTTGCATGCTTAATGAGAACTTTTTCAGGGTCACATATACATTTCTGGACTGGATTGTGAGCAGCTATCTAAAGTAGTAGAATTTCATCTAGAGGGATGGTTGTTAATCTAGAAAGATAGGAATCTGGCCTGTTAGAACAGTATTCCAGTACACCCAACTGTATTTTATTAAATATGGAGAAATTTGTAAAGGACTAGCAGTTAGTGAATGAAGAGCTTTAGTAGAGATGACACCCTCACTGTATGGCATTCTCAATATACTTTATATACCGGTAATCACCTGCGTAGCATAGGATGCTAAGCAAATTTCATTTTTGGCTACTTAGTCAAGGGAGCAGTGATTATTTGCTTTGGTCTGTTCAGTTTCACAGGCTGAGAGTTTGACTGCTTCCTGCTGCTTCTGGAAGAAGCTTTCCAGAATTTTTGGACTGGGAGAGTCAAATGACCCGCCTGAATATTTATTATGCCCGTGTCAGTCCCTTGAGAGGAGTGTCCAGAAGGTGTTTTTTTACTTTTTTAAATTGGTGTCAGTGGCAGAATAAAAAAAGTAAATTGTGCACTATGGTTTCTGGTCTGTACTACAGGTACAAACAACAACGATAGTCAGTCAGGGGCAGGAGAAATTATTTTGTGTTGTTCTTTGGTGGTAGGTTATGGTAGTACCAAGAAATATACAGCTAAATTTAAAAAAAGGGATTTTTTTTTTTTTGGGCCAGTTTTCCTTTTGGTAATTAAAAAAACAAATAAAAAAAATCAGGAGATGTCCATTACCATTTACCACCAAATGAAATCCCAGTTTGTCCTGAAAAAAACAAGGTATAATCCACCTGGATGCAAAAAGTAGTTGTGATATGTACGGTTTTGCTAACGCATGTCAATGTTGCAAAATTGTGCTTAGATTTGTTTTACCCTTAGGCACGAAGGGGTTAAACTGGAGTGATAGAACTGCACATACTAGCTAGATAGCAAAAGTATTTAAAGTTGTTGTAAAGGCTCCAGGTTTTTTACCTTCATGCATTCTTTGCATGAAGGTAAAAACCTGTGTGCAGCAGCCCCAAATACTTACCTGAGCCCCATCACGATCAAGTGATGTGCACAAGAGCCTTGGCTCTCCAGGGATTCTCCCTCCTCATTGGCCGAGACAGCAGCAGGAGCCTATGAGAAAAGAAAAGGGGTAGGGCTGAGCCGTGTTGTTCTGAATGGACACACAGAGCTGTGGCTTGGGAGTAAGCCTGCTTGGGTGCCCCCATAGAAAGCTGTATGTTCTGGAGGCACACGACAGGAGGAAGGGGTCTGGAGCATTGGCGGGGGACCCAAAAGAGGAAGATCGGGGTTACTTTGTGCAAAACCATTGCACTGAGCAGGTAAGTATGGCATGTTTGTTATTAAAAAGAAAAAGGAAAAAAAATCTTTTAATATCACTTTAACGCTCACTAAAAAAGTGTGTTAAGTATTAAAAAAAAAAATAACAAAAAAATGGAAACTACATAATTTGCAGGTGTAAAAGTGATAACAAAATGTTTCGCGTTGAAAGCGGAAGTGATGTAACATTCTTTTGCTCAGTCCCGTGAAGACCGAGATTGAGTTCTGCAGTCACTTTTGCAGCAGTTGTTTTCTTATTCCAGGTCACAATTCTACACAATGTCTTCCTCTTTCTGTCAGTTGACTATATCGACTGCGCTTATACAGTTTTTCTAGGAAAACGTCGTCTGATAAGCATATGCTGTCGTAAGCTTTGATACTGTACCAGATAAATAAGCTGGCAAGTTCAGTCACAGAAGCACCAGCTAAGTGGGCACCAACAATGTGCCCTCTTTGAAACCCTGTAAGCCCTGACGTGACTTTGTATTAATAGCAGTGCATGCAGTGAGTGATGAAAGTGAGGCTTCCCACTTGTTAGCTAGGTGTCTCATCACACAGCGGATGTAAAACGGGGAAAAAAAATTACATCACTTCCGCTTTCAATGCCAATCACTTTCCGTTTTTTTTTTGTTGAATCTAAATATATATATATATATATATATATATATATATATATATATATATATATATATATATATATCTATAATATATTATACTGTATGTGTGTGCATTTATAGCTGTATTTCAAGCTGCTGTTCCGCCTTTAATTGCATTCTGAAAACAGAATCCTCGTTTATCATGTACTGAATGAATGCATGGTTTGTAAATAAGGGTCTTGTCATAACTGTAGTTATTTAGTACAAATGTTTGACAACATCTAAAATATGTGCTAAACCCGCAACACATCCTGTTGATTAATCATAGCAAATATGTCCTGTAGAGACTTGATATATGTGCATTTTTAGAGGATCCACTTGGCGATTCACTAATGCATGCACTGGAGGATTTTTCTTGTGGATGCCAGAACTGTATAATAGTTTAAGGCTACATTCACATTTGCATATAAGGGCACACAATGAATTCCTGTGGCAGACTCAGCAGGGTTTATGCAAACAGTTTGAACACACAGTAATCCTTACATGTCTGATTTACAGGCAAACAGTGGCACTGTCAGCCTTTCATTGCTTTGTACGGGGCTTCTCACAGCTGTTCATATAAACCCAGCTGAGATTCCCGCAGAAATTCATAGCCCGCCCTTAAATGCAAGTGCGAAATTGAGGCCTTTAACAAGTTTCTTATAATCCTCTGTGACTCCGTTGGTTTACTTTTGAAGGACTCTACTTTGTAATCCCCTAATAACTCTTTATAAAGTAGCATTAGTTTAGGTTTGACCAGTTTGTTTTACATTTTTTTTTATTGGCACATTAAGATATTTTGGTAATCCCCAGGTGGGTGTGTACAGTATATCTAACATTTTATTTTATTGATTTTATTTTTATTTATTACAGGTACTTATATAACGCCATCAATTTACACAGCGCTTTACATATACAGTCAGGTCCATAAATATTGGGACATCGACACAATTCTAACATTTTTGGCTCTATACACCACCACAATGGATTCGAAATGAAACGAACAAGATGTGCTTTAACTGCAGACTGTCAGCTTTAATTTGAGGGTATTTACATCCAAATCAGGTGAACGGTGTAGTAATTACAACAGTTTGCATATGTGCCTCCCACTTGTTAAGGGACCAAAAGTAATGGGACAGAATAATAATCATAAATCAAACTTTCACTTTTTAATACTTGGTTGCAAATCCTTTGCAGTCAATTACAGCCTGAAGTCTGGAACGCATAGACATCACCAGACACTGGGTTTCATCCCTGGTGATGCTCTGCCAGGCCTCTACTGCAACTGTCTTCAGTTCCTGCTTGTTCTTGGGGCATTTTCCCTTCAGTTTTGTCTTCAGCAAGTGAAATGCATGCTCAATCGGATTCAGGTCAGGTGATTGACTTGGCCATTGCATAACATTCCACTTCTTTCCCTTAAAAAAACTCTTTGGTTGCTTTTGCAGTATGCTTTGGGTCATTGTTCATCTGCACTGTAAAGCGGCGTCCAATGAGTTCTGAAGCATTTGGCTGAATATGAGCAGATAATATTGCCCGAAACACTTCAGAATTCATCTTGCTGCTTTTGTCAGCAGTCACATCATCAATAAATACAAGAGAACCAGTTCCATTGGCAGCCATACATGCCCACGCCATGACACTACCACCACCATTCTTCACTGATGAGGTGGTATGCTTAGGATCATGAGCAGTTCCTTTCCTTCTCCATACTCTTCTCTTCCCATCACTCTGGTACAAGTTGATCTTGGTCTCATCTGTCCATAGGATGTTGTTCCAGAACTGTGAAGGCTTTTTTAGATGTTGTTTGGCAAACTCTAATCTGGCCTTCCTGTTTTTGAGGCTCACCAATGGTTTACATCTTGTGGTGAACCCTCTGTATTCACTCTGGTGAAGTCTTCTCTTGATTGTTGACTTTGACACACGTACACCTACCTCCTGGAGAGTGTTCTTGATCTGGCCACCACAGTTGTTTTCCGTGGTCTTCCGCGTCTTTTGGTGTTGCTGAGCTCACCGGTGCGTTCCTTCTTTTTAAGAATGTTCCAAACAGTTGTTTTGGCCACGCCTAATGTTTTTGCTATCTCTCTGATGGGTTTGTTTTGTTTTTTCATCCTAATGATGGATTGCTTCACTGATAGTGACAGCTCTTTGGATCTCATCTTGAGAGTTGACAGCAACAGATTCCAAATGCAAATAGCACACTTGAAATGAACTCTGGACCTTTTATCTGCTCATTGTAATTGGGATAATAAGGGAATAACACACACATGGCCATGGAACAGCTGAGAAGCCAATTGTCCCATTACTTTTGGTCCCTTAACTAGTGGGAGGCACATATGCAAACTGTTGTAATTCCTACACCATTCACCTGATTTGGATGTAAATACCCTCAAATTAAAGCTGACAGTCTGCAGTTAAAGCACATCTTGTTTGTTTCATTTCAAATCCATTGTGGTGGTGTATGGAGCCAAAAATGTTAGAATTGTGTCGATGTCCCAATATTTATGGACCTGACTGAATGTTGTACAATCACATCAGTAACTAACCTTCAAGGAGCGTACAATCTAAGGTCCCTAACTGACATTCATACACACATACTAGGACCAATATAGAAAGGAGCCATTTAGCCTACCAGCGTGTCTTTGGAGTGTGGGAGGAAACCGGAAGTACCCGAAGGAAACCAACGCAAAGACAGGGGGAACATGGAAACTCCAGGCAGGTTTTGCCGTGGTTGGGATGCGAACCAACAACCCTAGTACTGCCAGGCAGAAGAGCTAACCATTTAGCCACTGAGCTGCTTATATTGTAGGCTATTAACTTCTTCCCTACTGCTCTATAGCTGAAAGACGGCTACAGCACGGTTGTCTAGTTCTGGGATGATGTCCATGGATGTAAATCAAGAACACGCCCCCATTGGGCGCACCCAGCACCACCGGTGATCACTGTGTCCTATAGACACAGCTGATCACCTGATAAAGTAAACTGCCAATCACAGAGGCCTTTTACCACGTGATCAGCTGTGTCCAGTGACACAGCAGATCACCGGGTAAATACAGTTGCCGGTGATCGGCACTGATGATCAGTGCCGCCCACCTGTGCCCAGCAGTGCTGCCCACCTGTGCCACATCATCAGTGCCACCTCATCAGTGTCGCTTATCAGTGCCCATCAGTGCTGCCTTTCAGTGCAGCCTCATCAACAGACATCAATGAAGGAGAAAAATTACCTGTTTGCAAAATTTTATAATAGAAACAAAGTAACTTTTTTTTAGTTTTTGTTTTTTTTTTGTTTTCAAATGTTTTGCTCTTTTTTTTTTGTTGTTGTTTATAACGCAAATAATAAAACACCCTGTGGCGATTAAATACCACCAAAAGAAAGCTCTATTTGTGTGAAAAAAAATGATAAAAATTTCATATGGGTACAGTGTTGCATGACGGCGGATTCAAGCGCGACAGCTCTGAAAGCTGAAAATCGGCCTGGGCAGGAAGGGGGTATAAGTGCCCAGTAAGCAGGTGGTTAAAAGGGGTTTATATTCAAGAGTTAAAAAGTACATCTATACTTATTGGTATAAAGTCATATTTGGTACTGCTGAGCTAATATAATAAGGGTTTTTTAGCCCAAATGAGCACTTTAGATGCACATTAGTTTACTGGGATAGCCGAGATTATGTTGGAACAGAGGCCTTCTGTCATTTAATTTAAGAATAATTGAAGCACTGTAAACTGTGACGATCGCGCGTCAGACCCCTGACCACCTTACCAAACTCATCACCAAAGGACTAGCCAATCTAACATCGCGATGTCACGTTGCGTAACAATGCCACCCCCAGCTGCACCCTGCACACTGTTTTTCCAGCTAATGGGACCACAATCTATGTACTGGCAGCCTGAATGCGATTGTTAGTGGGTCAGGTTAATTACGCAATTAACCCTTCACACTGCCACCACCTCCTTTTTGTACAGAGAAAGAGGAAACTCAGCAATACACTAGGATGATTGGTTAATCGTCGGTATACCGCTATCTCCACAGACAGGTTATACAGAGGGTTAAACACTCATAGTAGTGCTCTTCAGCGGCAGGGATTCGTAAGTCACATTAAAGAGCTATAGAAACAGTTAAACACTTTCAGAAAGTAAGATTTATTACTAAAAGGTCAAAAGGGTGCAGTAGAAATATTTACAGAAAAAAGATGATATATATATATATATATATATATATATATATATATATATATATACACAGAGCACAGCAAACAAATAACAGAAAGAAGTTTAGATAAATAAGTACTTGCCAGAAGATGCATGGGGTTAAGCAGTTTCAAGTCTGATGAGCTAAAAAGGGATTTCTGGTCTCGCACTCAGATTCATTGTTACAGCGAGATTCTCCTTTCTCTCTCTCTGCGAGATGTTAAAACACAGAAGGTCCTCACTTCTCTGTCTACACACAGAACATAACAGCCTCTTTCCTACCCAAAATCAATGGGGTGTCTCTTACAACAGAACCTAATTGCCTTATTTGGTAAAAGGATTGTATAAAGGCAGGAACTAGCAAGGTACACTGAATGCATTCCTGAGGGAGGGGGGAAATCGGAGGAGGGAGACTGATTTGGAATTTAAGAGAAATGCCAAAATGCAGAAGTTTAGAGCAAAATGGAGAACCGTGCCTCTCCCTGTGTGCATGATTGTTAGATAAACGATTATCCACAGGATAGGAAAACTCAATTGGATATAGTTTGCTGTGATAGAGTCTAATATGCAAGGTGAAAAATCAGTAAAATGAAAGCCAGTAGAAGCAAGCGACCAGCTTTTGTGTGTTCTTGCTGCCTAAGGGCTTCTAGCACTAAAATGCAGCATTTACGTACATGTGCTGTTTTTCTTACATTGTCATAGTTAAGTCTGCAGTTTATAGGGAAAGTTACTGTATAGTGGCTTGGTGTCAAGTCGTAACCAGATATTTTTGCATTAATGTATAGTCTAACAGAAGTGGGGATTCCTAGCTGTATCTCTCTCCTTTAGATAGCATGATAACATGACTGGTTGTTTTATGTGATTGACTTGCCTGCACATGCAGCCTGGCATACTGATGCTCTTTCTGAGTATATCCAGCATTCATTGCTGTGCATTCAAGAAAAATATTCTGATAATGAGCTGTTACAAGCTTGATCCCTTACTACAGTCTAATTATTGACCCAAGTTGGTGATGGTCATTGTGATTTCAATATAACATGTTATAACACAGAAACAGATGAATGCTTCTGTGACTGAAAAGAGAAAGGATAATTGTCCAATTAAATATTGTTCCCACACGATATTTAATTATGCTGTCAGACCAAAGTACCCTCTGGGTCCAGCATATTGCAGTTTACTGCTGACAGAGGGTAGTAGAAGCGCTTTGAAAGCCACATGGAATATGTTTGTCATTTTATTCCTGTTTTTCTGGTGGTCTGGACCGTTTTCTTTGCTTCACTAATTCTGCTGCTCTTTACCAATTGCTGTACTGGAAAACATTTCATACAAAACAGAATTCAACATTTTTTTTTTCTACTACTTATAAAGTCATTCATATCTCTACTCAATTTACATCTTATTTCTGTCTGACTCACTACCTGTGCCAACTGCTCTGTTAATGACCTTCAAATGTCAGCTTATATTATGACGAGCTCCAGTCTTGTCCCCCGGATTTCTTATGTGCTGCTTATGATATGGAATTCAGTTCAAACAGCTAATATTTTAAAGAAGGCATCTGATCATTAAAACACATTCATTTAAAGCCGTCATTCTCAGTCAGGGTCCCATGGAACTTTAGGGTTCCTTCAGAGCTTGCTAGGGATTCCTTGAGCTGAAGCTGATTGACCTCCAGTCTGATGGTGCCTGAATAGTTGCTGGGCCAGCGCCACTTGCCAGAGCCCAGTGGGTTTTTTAACTCTATGTAAGGGTGGTATTTTGACCACTTTTGTAAGAAGGGGTATTTCTCTCACTAGCCACCAATAAATTGTTTTTGGTAAAGGTTCCTTGAGACCTGAAAATTATTTCAAGGGTCCCTCTGGGGTAAACCATTTAAGAAAGGTTAATTTAAAGAACACTATCATTTTGTTTTTATAATTAAGCCTTAATGTGCTGTTAAAGGCAATATATTTTTTAATATAGATAATGAATCCTCTTTAGTGTCAGTGAATCTTTCCAAATATATTCTTCAGTGTAATAATCCCAAAATATGATCCATTATCGTTGTGTACCTCCAAAAAAGTAAAATAAAAACTGGATGGTGTATTATCCTCAATGAATCGGTGATCAAAACCATATATACATATGTGAACAATTGTGAAAACACGTGAAAGCGGGAGGCACTCCGTGTACACTCCTGTATAAACACTTCTCTGTGAGCACTACGTGAACACTTCTATGTGGCTAGAGTAAATACTCTTACCCTAAATATGTGATCAAAAAGCCTTCTAAGAGAATAATCCAATAGGCCACCAATCCTCAAGATTATCCCACAAACGCTATGCCAGATGATGGGTTATCCCATACTTCCAAGCATGACATAATACTTCCCAGAACCATCCATAGGAAATCACTCATAGAAGAAGAAATAACCATATAGTGTAGTACAGTGATGGCGAACCTTTTTGAGCCCGAGTGCCCAAAACTGCAACACAAACCAACTTTTTTATTTCAAAGTGCCAACACTGCAATTAACCACTTGCCTACCTGGACGCACTGACAGACGGCACTGATCGGTGGCACTGCTGGGCATCATTGATGGGTGGCACTGATGGGCAGCACTGATGGGCGGCACTGCTGGGCACTGACAGGTGGCACTGCTGGGCAGCGCTGACAGGCGACACTGCTGGGCACTGATGGGTGACACTGCTGGGCACTGATGGATAACACTGCTGGGCATCATTGATGGGTGGCACTGATGGGCAGCACTGATGGGCAACACTGCTGGGCAGCACTGACAGGTGGCACTGCTGGGCAGCACTGACATGTGGAACTGCTGGGCAGCACTGACAGGCGACACTGCTGGGCACTGATGGATGGCACTGCTGGGCATCATTGATGGGTGGCACTGATGGGCAGCACTGATGGGCGACACTGCTGGGCACTGACAGGCGACACTGCTGGGCACTGATGGATGACACTGCAAGCAGTTAATCTCACCTCTGGCAGCGTCGGTGTGGCTTCCAGCCCAGCAGCTCATTCCCATTCATGCTGAACACGTTGCCCCTGGCCCCGGAGCAGTGTGGGAGCCTCTTCCTCTCTTCCGCGCCCATCCCCGGCTACATCACCCCTGGTGCCAGAGCCGCATTGGAGCCGTTTCCTCTCGTCCACGCCCACCCTGGCCCCAGAGACATGTGGGAAATGTAGTTTGATGGGGGTCCAGTGTGGACGAGATCTGGATGGCCGGTCCATGCGCGCTCATCATCTTCTTCCTGGCGTGCCCACTGAGATGGCTCTGCGTGCCAGCTCTGGCACGCGTGCCATAGGTTCGCCATCACTGGTGTAGTATATCAAATACAAATAAGATCCAGGCTTTATTAAATGTGCTTACATTAAAAATTAACATAAAACCACATATATTCCCATTCCCATCTCACGAGCAGCTTCCAGGAATGCCAATACCGATATAACCTCAGTTAAGATGCTCGCTCCACCACTTCCAGTCACCATGCAACGTCCGATGTCATGTCCCTTGACGCGATTCCTTACCTCCTGACTTCCACATGAGGATATATTTGGAAAGATTCACGGACACTAAAGAGGATTCATTATTTATATTTTTGGACTTTCAAGGGTGAAAGTGTGACTTTTAAGTGTCAATATATAGGGTATTTATTTATTCACATTTTATTATTGTTTCATGGACACTGATCTTGTATTCATAATACATTTTTTAAAATAATAAACATGTTATATGTATTTGCTCTGTGTAAATGTTTTGCACAGAGCAGCCCCAATCCTCCTCTTCTTGGGTCCCCTGCCGGCACTCCTGGCCCCTCCCTCCCTGCCAAGTGCCCCCAGAGCAAGAAGCTTGCTATGGAGGCACCTGAGCAGGCTCACTCCCCAGCCGCTGCTCTGTATGTCTATACACACATGGAGAGCAGCTTGTCCCTGCCCCCTTTCTATACTCATTGGCTCTCTGTGGTTGACAGAGCTGAGGCTCTGCATGCATGTTGCTGGGTCCCTATGGGGCTCAGGAAAGTGTTAGGTGGGGCTGCTGTACACAGAAGGTTTTTCATAGAGTGCATGAAAGTAAAAAAAAAACCTAGAGCCTTTACAACCACTTTAAAGTGCATACAGGAAGTGCACCATTCCATCCCCATTCCCGTCCGTAATCTGGGAACCACTTTTGTGATGCAGGAGAGCTATTCCCAAACACACCTACTGTATTGTGTTTGCTGCTCTTCACATACACAAAGTTCTAGTGCTAAAAGATTTGTGCCTTGGTAATATGAATGTGAATAATGATACATCAAGCAAGAAGTTTTAGGACTTGCATTTGTATCTCTTTCACTAGTTAGTGCGAATGACCTTGAACTTTTCCAAATTCCTTTACCTATATTGGTGTGAAGTTCCTCTGGCATGATAGAACAATGTATATATTGCGTGTCAGGACCCTAATATACATGTACTTGATGAGGATATCAACCCTAAACGCATGAAAGTTTAAAAAAAAAAAAAAAAATTGACAAAGCAGCTTTCATATACCCTTTTTCACAGGTTTTATAAAACCGAATGGATCTGCTCAGTTGAAGTGTTTCCTGGATAACACTAGCTGCTAAGTGTTCAGTTCATAATATTGCCTATTATGCACCTACTTTGAAGGCACACTTCCACCATTTACAGAATTCCCTTGCCAGGCCAACAATTCAAGTGAATGGAATAGCAGGGCTCAAATGGCAGGATTTTGAAAGAAGCCCCATTGTAGTGTCCATGTGAGCTGTAAGGTTTAAGGGAGCCCTGGTGTTTGTTTCTTTGTTTCATCATGTTAATCCCTGTGTGTATATTTTGTGGTCTTCCAATACTGCAAAGTGGTGCTGACTATGCTTGTGTTATATAAAGAATGATAACTGTATACAAATCCATCTGGAGGTTAACATAATGAAGTTCGTAATTTGAAGGCCAATTCCACCCAAAATTACATTTCACTTAATTTGCTGGTTAATGCGACTATGTTATGGCTTTTTAAATCACTCTGTACCTTTGCTACCTTCAGTAGAGTTATTAATAAAAAATATTTAAACATTGGGAATCCAGCTGCAAAAGAAATGTGGGGATGAATATTTGTGCAAATGTACAGAGGGCCCTCTTGAACATGAGGACCGATTTTATACTGGATGCAAGTCAGATAAGTACTGGAACCTTCTCCCATTTTATTGTAGGCTTTGACACTGCTGGGTTCTGTGTAGCTTTTAATCAGTACACAGTGACCTAAGCTGGCCATACATTGAGCGAAATCCAGTCCGTCCAGCATCCACCGCTCGATGGGTGTCAATTGTTAATCAGCTTCTATTAAACAACATGTTTTCTGCCGCTGTCAGAATACAATGTCCTGTTTGGGGGGGGGGGGGGGGGTGATTATAGCATCCACCTTGTTTGTGTGGATGGCGGAAGCTTTTTTTTTTTTTTTTTTTTTTTTTCTCATTCAGCTCCATGGCTCAATTTGTGCAGCTAGATTCGGGTGACACTTCATATTTGTTAAATGTTCCAACTAACTTTGCATAACTTGAAAAAAAATGCTGGTTACCTTTCTTAAAAAGCCCAGCATGCTTGTTCTGTGTTCAGTTTTTCATTATCGGCTGTAATCCAGATTTGAAAACTGCCTGTCCTAACAAAGGGTTACAGATTTAGAAATTACCCTCCTACATTGTATGTTAATGAGAGGGGTGTGGGGCAAAGAAATTCCAGAAATTTTAGAATCAGTCATGACACCTTCTGCTTAGAAACACCTTAACCTTAAGAAAAATATATATATGTGCTGTGTGAATGGGAACACCTAAACATATGGGTTTTTCTGAAATTTGACTGCAAGAGTGGAAATATCCTTTAAATTTCCTTAGACCACTTGTTAAATGGGGGGCCCAGGAACTATTCTTGCACATTAGCCCCTTGGTGACTTTGTCCACCACTGGATCAGAAACCAAAACCTTTCCAGTTAAATCTCACCACAACAGCCTGTGTCTAATATAAAATACCAGTGTATTTTACCTATCTGCACCCATAAAAAGCTTGGAGTTGGCCTTTGAATTATATTTTATTCATCTGTTGAAAAAATGTTTTTAATCTAATTCCCTCCTGTTTCTAGATCTCGTCCAAAGGAGTCAAATGAGCCAACCAATGAGAACTTCTTTAATGTGTTGGAGGAGCTGAACTCCTTAAGGTATGAAGCGTTAACGCATTTATTAAGAATGTTTCTTCCAAAAAATGTTTCAGTGTGTGCGTATGAAGACATACATGTAACAGTGCTCTGTGACCTCATTGTTTGATGTCTCTTCTTCTCAGACAGTGGAAGAAATCTGATGATTTTAACCGGGTCACTCTCTATTTCAATCAGAAAGCTGTAGAGAAAGAGGTAAGGCGTGGATGTGTGTCATTTTTCACACAGTGTACTAGTTCAAAATGGAAAGAGATACTAATATAGGAAACGGAGACCACAAAGGGTGTTTAATGAGTTTCTCAAAACCAATGCTTTGTGAGGGCTTACTGAATAGGGGGATGGTATTGAAGTAGAACTATAAGCAAAACCTTTCTTTTCCTTCTTTTTTTTTTTTTTTTTTTGTCTTTTTGGATAGATTACCCCTGTCAATTTTTTTTTGTCTGTGTAACATTGTGAAGATTTCTCTTCACTTCCTGTCAGATAGCCAAACAGGAAGTGGGAGAAAAACCCTGCAACTTAAGGGTATTCTTTGGGGATCTCCAGGTCATCGGAAATAGTGCCCCCTTTGGAAGATTTCCCCTCTATTACACTTAAAACTCTATTACTGAATTCAAATGGAACTTCACTTAACTTTGTTTTTTCAGGGGGGAGGGGCAGGTACCTTTCAGTAACAGGTACCCGCTCTAGACTAGACGTCTGCTTTTCTTGCCTAGGCAAAAATACAGGAAGTTCTCAATCCACTACCCCCCTCCACCACCTGGGACAAGGGAAATGCGGAATCATTCTGAAAGTGCAGTGCATAGCGCATGTTCAGTGGGGAGCCAGGTGTGAAACCGCAGGAAGTCACAGCTGTCTTCCAAAGTCAAGATGGAAGCATCGGGGACCGAAAGACCGGCAAGAGAACTTGCGCGGATGAAAACAGTGCTGGATCTCTGGAAACTCTGTTAAGTCAGCGCTTACAGTATTTGTAGCTGCCACCTTTTAATCGTGTCCACAGTAGCATTTGCGTAGGCAGAGCAGAGTAGGACTGGCCATAGAGGGTTTACTTTGATGCAGTTGGCCGCTTAAGCATGTATTTCAATATTTGGGAACTAAATATCCCTATTTTTGTATTTTTTTTTTTTTGCTGGAAAATGTATATACCAGTGTGCAGAGGGGTCCTTCAGAATTTCTAGCACCGACTTTTAGGCTAGGTTCACATCTGTGTGGGTGGTGCCGCTGTGGATCCGCACGAAAAAATCCGTACAGAGAAATGCGGACCCGTAGGCGGGTGCCATTAGTTTTTATGGCACGTTGCCCACACTGGAGAATGCAAAAGTACTGGGAACTGAGGTTCCCGTGTGGGCTGTGTTTTCGGAAGAAGTGCAGAGACTTCTTCCTTGCGTGTCACGGGGCACGGGAGTCCATTCAAATGAATGGGCTCTCGTGCCCGCATAAAACATGGCCCGCACAGCCGCATATATGTGAACCGGGGCTTAAGGTTTAAAAAAAAAATGACTGTAGATCCTCTTTAAACACATGTTACTTAGAATGGCAAATATTTATTTAAGTGTATTTTTTGTAAAACTAAAATGATGCATCGGTGTAGATTTTTTAAATTTTTTTATTTTTTTTAGTTGTCAATTAGGAACAGAAAAAAAATCTTTAGGCAATTAAACTGATCAAAGAGTGAATTTCTCCCAGTTCCTGGTGAACTGGAGAAGATTTTCCTAAGTGAGTGGCCATGTCAGCCGCCTCTCTCCCGACATCCTCTGTTTTAAAAAAAAAATCAAAGGGGCTGAGGCAGAAAATCGTTGACTGCACAGTTTCTTCATCCAGTCATATGCAGACACTCTTTGGGCATTTTGACAGCTAATGGGGCCAGCTGTCAAAATACAGTACATGCAGGAAGAGATTTATCCATTTGCACTGTAATGAGGTTAGAAGAATGTGTTAGATAAGTCCTTAATGTGTATGCCCAGGTTAAGAACACTCCAACCCCCTCAGCACTGGCATAGGACAGTGGTATAAAGGAGAGGATATGGTATTGTTGCCCCAAGATTCATCTGTCATTTTTCTAATGAGCAGAAACAGAATTTAAATACCTATGGGCAACACAGATGCTTTTCATTTCCTCCTGTTTTTACAGACCAATATTTTCCTCTGTATTTGCCAGTGAATGCAGCTGGGCCATCGGGTATGGTACACTAGATTTCTGGCATCATTACCCACAGCAGTAAAATTCTTATTGGGACTTTGGCACGATAAGCAAAATATAAATTAAATTGTAAGCACTCAACCTGTAACCTATTTATAATACTTATCCTCAGCCTCTCGTTTAACCCTGTCCCTCACCGCAATATTAATTTTTAACATTTACACAAACAAAACAAACTTAAGCCTACACACAGTGAGAATATCAGACAAATGATCATACTCTTCTTCTTCTTTTTTTTTTTTTTAATGGATGAATAATGTGCTGATTAAACAAACTCATATTTGTTATGTTTATTGTACAAGAAAAATTTTCTTGTTTGTCCCTTTTGGATATTTTCACATGATCGTGATCGGCTATCAAAACCTACAGTGGGGCAAAAAAGTATTTAGTCAGCCACCAATTGTGCAAGTTCTCCCACTTAAAAAGATGAGAGAGGTCTGTAATTGGCATTGAGGTAGACCTCAACTATGAGAGACAAAATGAGAAAAAAAATCCAGACAATCACATTGGCTGATTTGGAAAGAATTTATTTGTAGGTGACCAAATACTTTTTTTCCACCATAATTTGCAAACAAGCAAGATTTCTGGCTCTCCCAGACCTGTACCTTCTTTAAGAGGCTCCTCTGTCCTGCACTCATTACCTGTATCAATGGCACCTGTTTGAACTTGTTATCAGTATAAAAGACAACTGTTCACAACCTCAAACAGTCACACTCCAAACTCCACTATGGTGAAAATCTAAGAGCTGTCGAAGGACACCAGAAACAAAATTGTAGACCTGCACCAGGCTGGGAAGACTGAATCTGCAATAGGCAAGCAGATTGGTGTGAACAAATCAACTGTGGGAGCAATAATTAGAAAATGGAAGACATACAAGACCACTGATAATCTCCCTCGATCTGGGGCTTCACGCAAGATCTCGCCCCGTGGGGTCAAAATGATCACAAGAACGGTGAGCAAAAATCCCAGGACCACACGGGGGGACCTAGTGAATGACCTGCAGAGAGCTGGGACCAACGTAACAAAGGCTACCATCAGTAACACACTACGCCGCCAGGGACTCAGATCCTGCAGTGCCAGACGTGTCCCCCTGCTTAAGCCAGTACATGTCCGGGCCTATCTGAAGTTTGCTAGAGAGCATTTGGATGATCCAGAAGAGGATTGTGAGAATGTCAGATGAAACCAAAATAGAACTGTTTGGTAGAAACACAACTTGTCATGTTTGGAGGAGAGGGAATGCTGAGTTGCATCCAAAGAACACCATACCTACTGTGCAACATGGGGGTGGCAACATCATGCTTCGGGGCTGTTTATCCGCAAAGGGACCAGGACGACTGATCCGTGTACAGGACAGAATGAATGGGGCCATGTATCGTGAGATTTTGAGTGCAAACCTCCTTCCATCCGCAAGGGCATTGAAGATGAAACGTGGCTGGGTCTTCCAACATGACAATGATTCCAAACATACCGCCCGGGCAATGAAGGAGTGGCTTTGTAAGAAGCATTTCAAGGTCCTGGAGTGGCCTAGCCAGTCTCCAGATCTCAACCCCATAGAAAACCTTTGGAGGGAGTTGAAAGTCTGTGTTGCCCAGCGACAGCCCCAAAACATCACTGCTCTAGAGGAGATCTGCATGGAGGAATGGGCCAACATACCAGCAACAGTGTGTGCCAACCTTGTGAAGACTTACAGGAAATGTTTGACCTCTGTCATTGCCAACAAAGGATATATAACAAAGTATTGACATGAACTTTTGATATTGACCAAATACTTATTTTCCACCATAATTTGCAAATAAATTCTTTCCAAATCAGCCAATGTGATTGTCTGGATTTGTTTTCTCATTTTGTGTCTCATAGTTGAGGTCTACCTATGATGCCAATTACAGGCCTCTCTCATCTTTTTAAGTGGGAGAACTTGCACAATTGTTGGCTGACTAAATACTTTTTTGCCCCACTGTATGTACGAACGATCAGAACGGTCGCTCCAAAAGCGGTATTTTTCGTCTGATTTTCACATTGTGTGTACTAGGCTTTACTCTTCTCCCTAATACTCAAATGTTGCCTTAACCCAGTGTTTCTCAACTCCAGTCCTCATGGACCCCCAACAGGTCATGTTTTCAGGATTTCCATTATTTTACACAGGTGATTTGATCAGTTTCACTGCCTTAGTAATTACCACAGCTGTTTCATCTGAGGGAAATCCTGAAAACATGACCTGTTGGGGGTCCATGAGGACTGGAGTTGAGAAACACTGCCTTAACCAAAGGCTTAAGCATGAAAAGCTAACCCACTACTAAAAATAACAATGTAAATAACAAACTAACCTCCCAGTTAATGCTTAACCTCATCCCAACCTCTAACATTAACCTAGCACTTAAAATGAATCCCTAATCCTCAACCATAATCCTAGCCATAAATTAAAGTGGAGTTCCAGTCATTTTTGTATTTATTAAAAGTCAGCAGCTACAAAAAACTGTAACTTCTGACTTTTAATACACACACTTGCCTGTCACAGGGTCCAGCGATGTTCTCACCCGCACCGTCCCTTTTCCTCCTCGGCGTCTGCATCTCAACTGTGGGCACCAGGCTGTGACAGCTTGCAGTTTCACAGCCTGGTGCCCACTGCGCATGTGTGAGTTGCGCTGCGCCTCCTAATTGGTCCGGCAGTCTTCTGGGAGCTGTGAAAGTTCCCAGGAGACTGCAGGAGGGAGGAGGGGGCTGAACTTTGGGCTCACTTCACCGCGGCAAACTGAGCCGGAAGTGGGAGCGGGTACCTGTCAAAAACAGGTCCCCACTCAAACCCCCCCCCCCCCAAAAGGTGCCAAATATGGCAGTGGAGGAGAGGAGGGGGAAGCAAATAAGTGGAGCTTCCGCTTTTGGAAAAGGGAACGTGTAGTTGTTTTATTTAGTTTATTAATTTAGGACTAAAAAAAAAATTCAGGTTATATTTTTTCTTTTTCCTTTTATTTAATTATAAATCATTGCTTATTCATATTTTATATCTAGATTTCTTGACCAGCAGGAAGGGCCCACAACTTTTTTTGCCATCTCCTGGCAGCCTGTGAATAAAAGCCTGCTGTTTACAGAGTTCAGTAGCTCAAGCTACAATGTAAAAACTGAATGTAATGCTTCATCCAAGTTAAGCTACTGCTGTGCTGGCTCTTTAGCTAATCCTTAGTGCTCTGGGAGTCTTGTGCTATCTATTAAAAGTTAAATTAAGTATTTTATATAAAAGATGTATGTTTAGGCCCACATTCATGCATGTTCACATTATTGCAAGGTTGGTTGCACCTTAAAGTGTATGTAAAGCCAAAGCGTGAATGTCACTGGAACAGAAATACAGGGTAAATCTTCCATTGGGTACATATGTTTCGGTCCAAGAGGGGATTTCCCTTACTTTAGAGAAATTTCCTCTTACTGTCTGGTGTGTCCACAGGATAGGAACTAAAGGTTATTTCACGTGCACAGCTTCCAAAAAACCCTAAAAGGTGTTTTATTACTTTTCCTACTCCATCAAAAATAGAAAAAGAGTTAAGCCTTTACGTATACTTCTCTTTTTTTTTTTTTCTCCATACACTTTAAACTTTAAGTGTATAAGAACTTCTGGACCTTCTCCTTCTTTCTTCCTCCTTCCTTTCTTCCTTCCTTCTTCCTTCCTTTCCTTCCTTCCTTCCTTTCCTTCCTTCCTTTCCTTTCTTTCCTTTATTTCCTTCCTTTCCTTCTTCTTCTTTTTTTTTTCTTTCCGTCTTCTTTTTTTTCTTTCCGTCTTTTCTTTCTTTCTTTCCTTCTTCTTTTCTTTCTTTCCTTCTTCTTTTCTTTCTTTCTTCCTTCCTTTCCTTCCCTTTCTTCCTTCCTTTCTTTCTTTTTTTTCCTTTATAGTATATACTTCTAACCCATGCCTTTTCCTGTGCTGCATTTTTAAAGGAAAGCTGTGCTGAAAAGTATGTAGGCATTTTATTAATAACTATGCCTTGTGTGAATACTCTTCATCTTTACTTTCGTCTCTCCAGAGACCCCAGCTCTTAGCTCCTCCACTGCTTCCTTGGTAGCTGCCTGCAGTAATTAGGGTGGGGTGCATACATTATTTTGTCTTATGGGTATTGCTGCTGGTGATAGATTAAGTTAAAAGGTAACCTGTACTGAGAAAAATGTATATGCCGTTGCTGATCTCCATCTGAAAATGCCTAGTGCCTGCTTGTAATAATGATCAAGTAGCTTTAATGGTGTGTTTCATTGAGCTGGTATGCAAATTAGGATTTTTGACTTTATATGCTACATGATCGGTCAGGGAATCTCCCATGTAATTTAGAAGCAGACAGGGAGATTGCATGTTCAGAAGGATGTCAGTGATAGCAGCCTCCAGATTTCCCTTAGTGCAGGTTTCCTTTAAAAAGTCTGCTTGCCTGTTTAGTGTAGTTTCCAGCAAGCAGATGCCATACCATTCATCATCCATATAGATAAATGGTATGACATGCTAATTTATAGATATGTTGTAGTATGTGCTTTTTTAATGCATGAAATAGGGTTCAGATGCATCAAATATACAGAACTTATTAAAATGGTACCTGAAAAAATATGTACTGAAAAATCAAGGCACAGTAGATGTTGTCAGGTTGCCTAATCTTTATAAATGTTTCCCATTTGCTAAAACCGTGTAACTGATGTTATGATGTTCAACAATTTTATATGAACATTGTTGAATTTTTAAAGGAAAACCTATAAATAACAGGTTTCTTATTTGGTTATTTTACACAGTACCGGCTATCTGACCTACCATCATTCAAATATTACACAGCCTGCTGCTTCTTCATCTTTACCTGCAACTTTGCTGTCCAGATGTTGGTGTCTCCCAAGTAAGTGATGGAAATATACCACATGACTACAACTGTCCTTTAACGCTAGAGTTGAATCTAGCTACAGTAAATTGAGAAGTCTACAAACCCTGTAAAGTTGTCAGGTTTTATGATGGGATTGGGTATGAATACCAACATGAAAGCATGACCGGCCACTGCCATGTATGACATTGTCAAGTGTTATTGATTTGTAGAAAAAATGCTGAATTACAATTTATTCTACAGAAGACTGATTTGCCTCTGTGTGATTGTAAAAGATGACAACTGTATATTTTTTTTTTAAAGTGGTAGTGAATATTTCAGAATTTGCCACATATTGTAGAGTTCCAAAAAGAATTATTTTGCACTTTTGAACAATTCATTTTGTTGGCCATAGTCAATTTCTGATTAGCTTATCAAAGTACAAAATTAAGTTCAGTAACCCATGGCAGTCAGTCATAGATTAGCATGAAGTGGGCAACAAAATGTTTTACCAATAAAGATAGTGTAATATACCTTTTTTAATATTTTTTGTTTAATAAAACTAGAAAACATCTGAAAGCCCTAAAATAGACCTCATACATAGCATATCTTTCCTGGTCTTCACTGACCACTGGTTAACCTTTTTTTAATCTATTTATTGCCAGTAATTCACTTTACATTGTGTTTCTATGTTGGCGCTTGTAATGACCACAATATCTCCAGAAAAAAAATCATATTAAGCAGATGAAAACAAATAAATTATCAGTCTTCTAAACAGTAATATAACTATTAAGGTTCTAGTAAAATAGGTAGTATGTATCTTACAACATTCATATTGTTGCAATGCCCTAATAGTCTGCATCCTGTCTGTAGGAACACCGCTATTGGCATCTCCTATGGCATTTCTTTCTTCCTTTTCCTACTCTACCTATTTACCTGCTTTGCTGGACATCTGGCGGTGAGTAGTATATAACTGGTTTTTGTTTTGTTTTTCCAGTCCACAATTGTGAACCTAACAATGCACCCCTTGCTTAAAGGAAAACTGCTTTTTGGTACAGATGTACTTTCAACAGTTGACCTCCTAATCCCTTTACTTACCTGGCCACGTTCCACAGAAATCTTACTTTGCGGCTGCTGAGAGTTGCAGAACCGCTTCAAGAAAAATCTATTGGTCCAGATCACCATCGCATGCATAATAGAAAACCTCTCTTCAGAGAAAAAATGGAGGCTCTCCTTTGCATGCATAAAAAACCTAAGCACTGGACTGGAGACTTTGTTTGCAGAGGCTGTGTGATTTGGGTCTATTTATTTTTTTACATTTATTTTAATTATCGATTTTTATTATTATTATTCCATTTCAATATTTAGGTAAACATGTCCAAAAAAGTTACAATTAAATATATCACAATTAATTAAACCGCTTCACTTCAAATCAACGTACAGGACCCCCCCAACCTCGGAAAAGAAAAGAGTCCTACTTATAGCTCTACAATTATTCCATGTTTTAATTGCTAGCTATGTAATAAAAACCCCTCATAGTATACCAGCTTGGAAAAATACCCACTAATCCTGTATACTTGTTCCTACTTATATTTCTTTCTTATTCACGGTCATCTGAGTTTGGTACATTTTTCTGACTTCTTAAACTTTAGATAAATTTGAAGCTAAATGGGAGAAATGGTTACAGTATCTTCTTACCTATACATCAGTTCTTCTACACTGCACATGTAATTTTACTTTTGGAAGCCATCCCTTCACAGTAGGGAATTTATGTGGACATCAATGCTTGGGGATCAATCCTTTGGCCATGTTTAATAGATGGGGCAGGAAAGACCTCTCACACTTAAGCGTTTTCTGCAGTGTTTTGCAGAAACGCAGTACAGTCCATTGAACATGATTTCCTATGGGACATGTTCACATCTGTGTGTTTTCACCCGGTGAGATTTTTGGAAAGGGTCAAGGACTTTTTTTAATGCAAAAAGTTGCATTTTCTGTTACATAGACTTCAATGGACGCAGTGCAGAAAAGCATAAATTGCTTTTTTGCGGCTTTTTTTTAATCGGTTTTGCATTTTAAATCTGACTAGCAACAAGAACAATTAAAAATAAAAATAAAAAAGCGGCAAAAATGCATGTGCAAAAAATGCAAAATGCAACGCATAAACGGCTTAAACGCAACCTGCAGAGGTGTGAACCTAGCCTTATACAGGGTCACCAATACTTCAGTGCAATGAAACAAAACTCTCCAGGGCTCTATAAGTAACTCTTGTCCCGTTATGTCCTGGATGACTAAAGTTATTCTATCCCAAAAACTATTTTCTAGGGCAGGTTCACCACATGTGTTCGACAGGTTCCAAGCACATTGCACCAAGATTCGGGGTCTACTTATTAATAAAAAATTGCTACTCAAATGCCTTAGCATTTGCACAGCTGTCACAAATAATCTCTGTGCTGTGTCTATTATTTTATTTGCTAAAAATCGTCTTCGCCATCTGGTGGAATTAATGAGGTATTTTCCTAGTTGTGGCTTTGCAGAAAACTATTGCTGGTCACTAGATGAAGCTGATGCTCAAAGGAAATAAACATATTAGACACATTAAGAGGATTATTCATGATGGCTGTACAAATGCTGAGACATTTGCACAGCAAATTATTTGGAAATAGACCCCTAGTACCCGTTTAGCAAAGATCTCTGTAGAATTTGGATAGGTACTTGTAAGACCTTGGGGGAAGGGCAACCTTTGTAAGGAAAACTGTACTAAATGTGCACTTGTGCTTTAAACAATGTAGACGAAGTCTTGATTTCCAAGATCAGAACTCAGTTGTTCCTACAAATAGGCCAAGCTTCCTTAAGTCATCAGAGCTTGCTATAACTGCTGTAAATTGGACAAAACTGCTGATTAGCGGTCTTAAAGGATGGCATCCTTATTGTCTGGGAACAAAGAGGGGGTTTTTTTTTGGTTTTTGTTTTTTAAACAGTTGATCAGCATAATAGCCAAGCAACTAGCATATTCAGGAGGTCCACAACAGCAGCCTCCTTTTTTTTTTTTTTTTTTTTTTTTTTCTTTTTTTGTTTTTACACACTTTTTTTTTTATGCCAAGTTGTATTTCAGTGCCAGACAGAGGGGAAGATATGTATTGTAGATATATTGCTTATCTTTCACGCAGATTAAAATCCAAATTTAGTAATAATTATGTCTGCCTGTGTTTTTATCCTCTGTTTTTGCTTTCTTGTTTACTGTCCCGAATCTTTCTGCTACATCTCGGTACTGTCTGCCAAACCCTATCCTCTAGACTGAACATTCCTAGCTGAGACAGTTTATGGTACACACTACTGAAATGTGTTCAGTGAGCAAATTTAGTCTGGCAAGCAGAATCTCTGTAACTTATTTTCAAAGCTGGAAAATGATTAGAATGGTTTTATGTAGGACTGTACACATGAGAGCTTATTTGTCCCAAATGATAAGTAGACTTTTTCTGTGTTCATTCAATCTTTATAGCAAAATATGAGGCTTAAGTCAAACATTTACAGCTTCATAGAACTTTATACATTGCCAACTTGCTTTAATAAGACTCTTCTTCTGTTTCTCCAACAGAAATGTATCCTCAAAGGACCTCAGATCTTGCACTGGGTTCCCTCTCTCTCTTCTGCAGTCTCCAGCCAGCCCTGGTTTAGAGTGCCCTTTGGAATCTTGACTATTCTTACGGTGTTGTTTATGGCAGTATTCAATCTGGTAATGCATTTTTGTCTGTCCTTATTTTTTTTTTTTTTTTTTCCCCATCACCATTTTTTCCTTAATAAGCAGACCACACAACCAATGACACCAACTGCATTTTAAACCTTATTGGAGATATATACTTTTATACTTTGTATGAGATATTGAGATATGGGTATGTATAATATATAAAAAAAAATAAAATAAATATATATATGTATGTATATAATGTTTATTTTTAAATGCAGTAGATGCACTTGATGGCACTTACAGCAAGGGGGATTTTCCAACATGGCTTAATGTCAACAATTTGGTGGGGCATAGCTGTGCTTTTCTCAACTGTGTGTAAAAAAAAAAAAAAGTGTGTATGTATGCATATATATGTGTGTATGTATGCATATATATGTGTGTGTGTATGCATATATGTGTGTGTGTGTATGCATATATGTGTGTGTGTGTATGCATATATGTGTGTGTGTGTATGCATATATGTGTGTGTGTGTATGCATATATGTGTGTGTATGTATGCATATATGTGTGTGTGTGTATGCATATATGTGTGTGTGTGTGTATGCATATATGTGTGTGTGTGTGTGTGTATGTGTGTGTGTATATATATATATATATATATATATATATATATATATATATATATATATATATATATATATATATATATATATATATATTTTATTTTTTTTTTTTTCCCTCAAAGCTTGCAGGAAACACTATTTGGGAAAAGATTACTTTTTTTTGCAAGTCTCGGAAAACACTCCAGGAGAAGAAGCTGTGATAATTGGCAGAAAACCTAAAAAGAAACATTTTCTCACTAGAGAAATATGTTTTATATTATTTTGAAGAATAAGATCTGTTTAAACTAGTACCCACTTTGTTTATTGGAGGCTTTTACGTGAAAGGCATTTTTTTTTTTTAAATCATTCAGTCGTGCATTCAGATGCATTCAGTAGAGCTAATCTCTTGTTTCTTTTACTTGCAGTTTTTTCTACCTGATGGGGCATGTCCAGGAATCTCATTAAATACATCTGTAACTCCAGTCATTTCAACAGTATATAGCCTGCCGGTCAGTTAACATTCTCTGGGTGTATTTTCAGTTTTCTTAGTTTGTCTACAATATTGGCAGCTTTGCTGTGAAAAATAAAGGATGAGTGCTCAGCCTTGTGCAGAATGTAGAGCCAATTGTTTACTTTTTTTTACCGCTAAGCTGTCAATGCGCCTGGGTCCATGCCCCCAATCCTCGTGAACCTGTCAATTTGCTATGTGAGTGAATCCGTGCAGCCCAATTGATAGACTGCCTGCACACAGGCCAGTGGCAATAAAAATGTAAAAAAAAAGTGCTTCTTGGAGCTGAGCATCCATGTGAATGATACTTTAAATGGGCGAAGTAATTATCCACCTAGGCACATGTTTGAAGGCTTTGTACCTTTTGTTATACGATGACTGCTAAAGGGCAGATTAGTGTCCACATTGGCTGTCCTCCCCCATTGGCAAAGATCACATGATTTAAATGACCTTTTTGTGTTTCGGACATACATGTAATGTAATTTTAATATTTCAATAAAGATATTGAGGAGTGCAGCAAAATTCTGGACTTTGCAGTGCAGCTCCCTTGATTTATGCTCCCAACACAAAGAAGTCATTTGCTCACCTATAGCAACATTATATTGGTTTTGCTTTCTGATCCTCAATGGTTCTGATTGATTCACTTTGTGCATAGATCTTTGCCTTGACACAAAAGCTCAAGTGTCCAAAAGAAATAATATTGCATTCATATATTAGAAAAGTGCCCGTAACTTTAAATCTCTTTAAATCACAAGTTCTGGATCTCTGAACTATAACTTTGCCTGTGGTTTAATGAAGAATTCCATGTTTACTATGACTTTAAATAGTTCCTTTGGACTAATTTCAAATAAGAAATTATGTGTCTGCTGTTTGCACTTTACTATATGGTAGTAGCATCAGCTATTGACAGTATTTGGTGCTGTGTTCTGCAGCATTTGAGTGATTTACCTACTGCTACTGGAGATAGACCGAGTCATCCTGAACACTTCTTAGCCATTCACCAAAAAGCTTGTATTTTAAGCAATGAATACAGGGCTTCCTCTGGTCAGCCAAGGTGTAAATCATGACATCATTCACCCACCTCTCCACCTTGGCCAGTCAGTCTTTTCCTGAATGACTGAGAAGCATTCAGATCGACTCGATTTAGTTCCGGCAGCAGATGAGAAGTTGCCCATAATCCTTCAGAACACCGCACTGCTTCCTATATTTTAGCTAGTACGAATATAGTATAGCGCACATAGTTGCCGAATCTTTTAATAATGGACATAGATCACTTGGGCAGCTTGGCCAAAAAAAAGAACTATTTTGAGCTATATATATATGTTTATATAATCTAGGTTTCATCAGTTGCCTTCAGTAACAGGATCTGTGTGTCAGATGACAGTCTATAGATACAATGATTGTATTTAACGTGGTACAGATGAGACAAATTGTAAATGCATCAGGTTATCAGCACATGTCGAGATTTAAAATCCATGAAAATAATAACATAACCACATTATGCAGGCATACCCTCTGGTTTTAATGAACACATGTTTAAAGCCTGTTGTACTGTAAAGTTCTGTGTAAGATTTTGGAACTACTTGTCTAGTATAGTTGTGTATATGTTGTAATTGTTGCTTTATTTCTTCTTTTTAGTATTACATGTATTGCTGTATTCTGGGGCTTCTGGCTTGTTCTGCCTTCTTGCTTATGAACTTTGAAGTCAAACTGATCCTTCTCAGCATTGCCCTGGTGATATACAATATCATCTTCTTGTACACTCACAGCTGGTTGTCACACTGTTACATTGATTGGCTTACTGCAAATCAGAACATCTCCAGGTATTCACTTAAAGCATGTATTGTCTTCTCTGGTGTTGACTATTGATGAAGATATAGAGCCAGCTTCCCCCATGGTGTTCTATAAAATATACCAAATGCTAATTGTCAAAATTTATATCATTAAAGAAATCAATTGTATATACACACTTAAAGAGGAACTGAACCCTTACAAAAAAAGAAATGTTTAAATCCTAAAACTTGTCCCTGCATATAAGTAAGAAAAAAACATACTTGTTCGTGGAGTCCAGTGTTGCCTTGCTTGTAGAGAAAGTTCTCCCTAAACTGCTCCTCTCCAATGCTGCCATCTTGAATTGAGATCTGGTGCACGTCTGCGCATGCGCCATACCCCCCTGGTAATGCACAGACACTTCTTGGGCCCTGACAGTAATCTGGCATAGACCCCATGATTTTTGTGCACATGGGCAGTGTTACGATCGTGGCGTCAGACCCCAGCCTTTCTCACCAAACTCGTGACTGAAGGACTAGCTGATCTAAAACCGCGATGTCACGTGCATAACAATGCCACACCCAGCTGCACCCTGCACAACGATTTTCCAGCTAATTGGACCACAATCTATGTACCGGCAGCCTGAGCGATTGTTACTGGGTCAGGTTAATTACGCAATTAACCCTTCACACTGCCACCACCTCTGTACAGAGAGGAAACTCGGCGATATCAGTTCTAACACTTTAATGGGTAAGGTAATCGTCTGTATAACACGGTTATACAGAGGGTTAAACAAACACAGTAGCTTTCTCTTTAGAGGCAGAAATTCGTAGATTGCAATAAAGCGCTATAGAAACAGTTCAACACTTTCAGAAGGAAAGATTTATTACTAAAAGGTCAAACGGGTGCAATAAAAATATTTACAGAAAAGGTGTAACTAAGAGATAGATAGATATAGAGAGAGAGAGAGACTAACAGCACAGCAAAGAGATATCAGAGAGGTGAAAGGGTTAAGGTACTTGCCAACGTCCTGGGTTAGCAGATCCAAGTTTCAGAGCGAAAGGGCACGGGTCTCCCCAGGTGGTACTGATGTTAAAATGGGAGACGTCTTCAACTCTCTTCTCCTTAGGCCTGACAGCCTATTTTGTAGTCCCCAGCAGGAGGTGTCTCTGAAGTTAAGGACCAATACCCCGTTTAGGGCGTGGAGGTCTGCGTGTGGACCTAAACTAGAGCCAAAATCTTTCCGAACTCATATTTTGGCTCATAACTCTTCATATGCACCAGTGACATTCCACCCGCGGGTAGATTATTATGCAGACATGTCTGAGGATTGATTAGCTATGAATTATGAAATTATACACTGAACAGTTCATGAGATCTATTTTTCGGCTTTCCTATGTATTTGAGATAAGGCGAGTGACCTATCAAATTGTTCGGCTTCTCTTAGCCAATCTGACGATATGTCTGGTTTTTATGTAAGTCTCTCATATTCCAAGATATGAGACATAGGGGAAAAATGGATTTTTCAAAAGTGTTAGCTGGTCCCGCCTTCCTTGGAATGTCTCTGGGGGGGGGGGGGAGGTGCACAGGTGCGTGCAATCAACCATAGCCAGCAGCCTGTACAAATCGGTGAAAGGCTCTGCAGCTCTTTGCATTTAACCTCCTATCACTGCGGCGAGAAATGTTGTTTTTGTTTTTCCTAATGTGTAAGAAAAAACAATTGATAAAATAATACATTTGTTTTTGGACAGCAAATAAATGTTTTGAAACACTGAATGATGGAATGGGGAAGGAAGCAATAATCTGGAAATAAACTAGAATAAAATTCTAGCACGAAATGACAAAATAATCTGCAGGCCATTTACATACACAGAGAGGTATCGTAGCAGGAAGAGTTTTGTCAGCTAATCATTCTGTGTGTAAGCTCCGGTCACATCAAAGCCGATTTTGAAATCATGCGACTTGCAGTGAAGTCCCACGATTTCAAAATCAGGTGACCTGCCGATTTCAGTTGCAATTTGCAAGACATCTGGTACAGATGTCTATGCAAATCGCAACAAAAGTAGTGCATGCACTACTTTAGAAATTGGTGCGGTGCGACCAAGTCGGAACCGAACCATACGGTTCGACTTGTCATACGACTTGCAAGGCGCATGGCATGCCAAGTTGCACACGATGTGACCAGGGTGTTATTTAATGAACTGACTTAAAATCCAAAATGTAATTTACCTTCAGGTTACTTGTCATTAAAAAAAACTAACTTTTAAATGAAAATCTCAAAGAAATAACACATTTTAACCCTCTTCTACGTTTCAGGCCTGGAGTCCTAAAAGAGCCACAGATTATGGGCAGTATTGCATTATTTATCTTCTTTTTCACTCTCCTTGCCCTGGCCAGACAGGTGAGTACCAACTAATGACATTTAAAACATAAAGGGGTTTATTTACTAAAGGCAAATAGACTGTGCACTCTGCAAGTGCAGGTTCTCCAGAGATGGTAAATGAGGGGGATCTCTGCTGGCTTCCATCGTCCAATCATGTGCAAGCAAAAATGCTGTTTTTTGTTTTTTTTTTATTTTCCTTTCATTTTATAGGGTGTTCTTGTAAAGTGAAGCTTTACCTCATTTACTAAGCTCTAGAGAAAATTCACTTGCAGAGCGCATCTGCACTTGCAGAGTGCACAGTCTATTTGCCTTTAGTAAATCTACCCCAAAGAATCACAAAACACATTTGATTTTTATAGCAACAAAACTGATTCTCTTCTTTATTGTCCCAGTACAGCTTGATAGACTGAAAGAGAAAAATTAATAGGTTACAATAGTAACACAATTTGCCTGAGACATTCTGCTAGAAGATGTTTTAATAAACGAGGCCCACTTTGCATAAACTGCGAGAAGTGACAGATTGGGAACAGGCCCCTTGTCCTTTTTATGTCTCCATAAATCCATGGGATTTGCATTTTCAAACAGCAGCATTAAGTGTGCCTATCTAAGATCTTGCCTAACTAGATTGTATTCATTGGTGAGGCATCACTGCCTAGTCCCAAGCTGTGGTCTGCTTGGATCAAACTGGAATCGGTACAGTGACTATCTATTATCAGTTATGGCGCTGTCAGTGGTCTGACAGATTTGTGTTAAAGGAAGATATATAGTTGTTCAGTGTTTTACTAGATATACAAGTAAAGGGGATCAGCTTGATGTGAACCAATGTGTTATACAAATATTGGAGAAAAAATGGCAAGAAGAATGCATAGGCTGACACATGGCTCCCCTCCCATTCCGTTCCTCCTTGCCTTTGCTTGTCTCAAGAAAGTGGACATAGCAGAGATGTCCACTTTCATGTCTCCTTCATAGCTGTTGTCAGATGAACCACACCGGAAGGGGAGAGGGGCAGGCCAGCAACCATAACTAGGGTTAGAAAGCACTTAGAAACATGGGGGAAAAAATATTATATGTACTTTGTTCCATAGGGACCAGAACTGTAAAATACTAAATTCCAGTGATCAATCGGAAGTAAAAACTGAAGTGATAACTCAAAATATATGGTTGTTCAAATTACACTATACTTTTTCATTTTGCAATAAATCTCAGTCTGATATTACATGGCCTATTGTAAATGTATGTGGTGTTCCTTCTCTAGAACGAATTTTATTGTCGTCTTGACTTTCTGTGGAAAAGGAAGTTTAAAATGGAGCGTGAACGTATTGAGACCATGGAGAATCTGAACAGGGTCCTACTTGAAAATGTTCTCCCTGCTGATGTAGCTCAGCAGTTCATTGGGCAGAACCTTAGGAATGAGGTAACCCAGCACAATATGTTTTTCAGTATTTAATTTTTTTTTTTAAGTGTTTAACTTCTTTATTGTGTATAGCTTATAGCACTTTTCAGCGCATACTTTTCATCTCTGTAGGACCTGTATTACCAGTCCTATGACTGTGTCTGTGTCATCTTTGCATCCATACCTGACTTCAAGGAATTTTACACTGAGTGTGATGAAAATCACGAGGGCCTAGAGTGTCTAAGGCTACTTAATGAGATAATAGCTGACTTTGATGAGGTATGTTAACCAATAATTGTATACAATTCTATAAATGTAGAGATGCTACATCTGTGTGTTCTTATTGTTTAAGATTAATGCAAATGTAATCTGAGTTGGCAGATCTAAATATGACCTTACATCCCAGCATATTATCCCTGTATTGACATCCCCCCTGTCCAGGTACTTCAGCTGGAAGTGAATAGTGTTACATAAAAACAGTTTGTTTTTTTTTTTGTTTTTTTTATTTTACACTGTGTAGTTTAATTATGTACACATTATTACAGACAATCATTGTTCTAACAGCAGGGATGATAGTGGCAACCCTGCAGCGAGGAATAGGAACCAATGTTCTGCCCTCTTCTCTATATCTGCCAGATGTCGTAGCCCTACAGTGTCCCCCCTGGGCCAGATTCCAACATATTCCCCATATCAACAGAACTACTGCTATGTCTTTTTTGCTTTTGTTACACTAATCGCATGTATAGGGGTTTCCAAACCAGAGATTCTCCCCCCAAACCTATGCCTCTTTTTCTGTTAATGATCACGAATTTTGTCCACACGCTCATTAGATTTTACATTCACTAACAAGTGTTTGCATCATTTTCTATATTCTTTAGCTACTCTCCAAGCCAAAGTTTAGCAGCGTAGAAAAAATAAAGACCATTGGCAGTGCGTACATGGCAGCGACAGGATTAAATGCCACATCGGGACAAGAAAACCCTCAGGTATCCTTGGTACATGAGATTTATGTGTTTCCTGTATGTGGAATGCACACAGACAATTGTGATACTGTTTCTGCTTTTCTTATCATTGCAAACTCATACTTATGAGAGAATGTTGATCTTTGCCACTGAGATATGTTGACATAAGGCAGTGTACTATCTTTTTGTTCTCTATATCTGCCAGGATGGAGACAGGAATTATAATCACATTGGCATCATGGTGGAATTTGCTACTGCATTAATTGGAAAACTTGACGTGATCAACAAGCATTCTTTTAACAACTTCAAGCTTCGCATAGGCAAGTCATGTTTCACCATTTTTCTTAATGTGCCTTCTACTTCATTGTCATCAAATTTGTATTTATTTATTTCATATTTTTACTTTTTAGTAACCAATAAAATTGTAACAAGTTGTCTTATTACCTGCTAGGTATTAATCATGGACCTGTAGTAGCCGGGGTGATAGGAGCACAGAAGCCACAGTACGACATCTGGGGGAACACTGTCAATGTGGCAAGTCGTATGGACAGTACTGGGGTACTTGGCAAAATCCAGGTAGCGCTCTACTTATTTTCACACTGGCTAAATTTTCTAAATTTAAGTGTCCTTTTACTAGGTGGCAAAATGTTCCCTATGTTTAATGGGCTGCTTACTGATGTTGCCAGCAACATTTAATTGAAGAATATACCACTGAAGGTTCAAGGATATAAATGAGTAGCCTTCTAAGAGTGTATTGATCCAAGTCAGTAACACCAGTTGTAGCAGAAAAGCTGCCATGGGACAATGTGGCAGAATAGGCAACATATATGGAAATGATGATTCACAAATCTGACAGATGTGGGTAATCCCAGTTCATTTGAGGTGCACAATTAAAACTGTCCTTTTTAGAGCTGCATACATATTCAGTTTCCAAATATATGCTATCTCGAATACTACGTACAAAATTTATATTTGGTGGAAAAGTTTTTGTGCTGGCCCATACACACACCAGGTTTTGGAAAATGAGGACTTAACCAATAGCCGCCCGCCAATAGCCGGTCGGCGGCCGGGAAAAGGCTGTAGATTTCCGGGTGGACGCCATATGGCGTCCTCCTGCACGTGCAGTTTTCGCGCTTGCAGGGCCGCGCAGCGGCGCGATCTGTCACTGGCCCTTTTCCTCGGACACGGCCGATGACAGGTCTGAGTACCGGCCCCTGTTGCCGGTACCATGTAAACTGCTGTGACCAATCACAGCAGGTCACATGACAGTTGTATACAATGGATGGCTTTATTCATGCCATCCATTGTATACTAGTGTCTAGCTGTGAATGGTCACAGCGATCACATGCACATGTCATGTGATTAGCTGTGGCCAAATCACAGCTAAGCACAAAAAAAAACCCTGAATGAATCGATGTCATTCAGGTAAATGCTTGCTTATAGCAAAGTAATTCTTTGCTATAAGCAAATTGTGTAAAAAACAAAAAAAAATAACTGATCACTTTCCCAAAGTAGTACAATGTTACTATGGTAAAAACATTGTACTACTTTGGACATAGTGAAATATGAAAAAAAATCTTAAAAGAAAAAAAAATAAAAAAAATATATATTTTTTTTTCATACTGTCACCAGTCAGTGTCCCTGATCACCGCCATGCCAGTTATATGATGACGCTGTACTGCATTGGTGACAGAATGTGAAAAAAAAATTGTGAAAATAATTTGGGGGATCTCTGTACTGTTCTGACATTCTTGGACCTCAAGAAATTAGATTGGCTGTCAGTACTTCAGGATTGATCAATTTTCAGATCTATACCATAGTTTGTGAACTCTATAACTTTCCTACAAACTAAAAAATACATCCTAATTTGTGTTATTTTCACCAAAGACATGTAGCAGAATACATCTCCGCCTAAATTTATGAAGAACAATTATTTAATTGTGAACATTTATAACAGAAACAAAGAAACATGTTTTTTTTTTTTTTTTTTTTTTTTTTTTTTAATTTAGCAAAAAATAAAAACCCTGGCGGTGATTAAATACCACCAAAAGAAAGCTCTAGTTGTGTGAAGAAAATGATAAAATTTTAGTTTGGGTACAATGTTGTATGACCGCGCAATTGTCATTCAAAGTGTGAGAGCGCTGAAACCTGAAAAATGGCCTGGGCAGGAAGGGGTAAAAGTGCCCGGTATGGAAATGGTTAAACATGCCATATATGTTACTATCTGATTGTACAATTTCCTTTACGTTTACCAAATGGGTTAGGTTTTCCAAATGTAACGTAAGGACCAACCCTTGCATCTGTTCAATTTGTATGCAGTCAGGGGAGCCCCTGCACTACATAGTTGGTAGATTTGCACTAGATTGTACAAGGAGAGTGTAAGGGGTTTGGTCAGCTTTAGAAAATCCTTCTCTTCAGATCACCTGCATGTATTTTCTTTTCAGTAGTGTTTATTCATTTTTTCCATAAGAAAGAAGTTACAAACCAGTACAGAAAAATATACATCCATCTCCCCCCCCCCCCCCCCCCATATAAACCATCGGGCTGAAACAGGCAATGTGTAAAGACCTGCATGTATTTTTACGTATTTAAAGTACCTAAATAAATCTGGCTCTCATCTGGAAAGAACACATTTGGAATTGAAAGAAAAAGAAGCTAAGGATGCCAAGGACTGACTTTTGTAAAGTTGAGAACTCCTCACCTGACCTGCTCCTAGTTACGAAGTTGAAGAAAAATCTTGTAATAGACATGAAAGAAATGACCTGGTAAAAGACGTGGACATGAGATGACCATGACCCATTCCAGATATTACCCAGATCAGAATATACACCTCATGTCTATGGGTAGTGGCAATTATCCTCTTGGGGTAAATTTACCATTTTATATATTGTAAGCTTTTTGCTGCTGCTAGTGTTATTCCCCCCGGATGAGGTCAAGCCATGTGAAGCCCTGCCAATCTCATCCTTGATGTATTTAGTAATGTTGTGCTGCAATGGCTACTTTGTGTTAGCTGTTGTACCAAACAACCATTTTTGTTTTTGTTTAAGGTTTTGTAACACATTCATATAAATTTAGTTTTTTTTTTAACTTTAATGCATTTTTAATAGCACTGCCTATGTGCTATATTTAGAGTGCTGTCATTATATACAAAATACCCTAAACACGCTACATTATTAAACAGGGCTTCTGTGTTAGCCCACGGTTTTCCATAGTCTCATTATTACTGTATACAATTTATCAGCAGACTGGAGATGAGCAGCTGCGCCAACTGTTCTTATGATGTTTAATTAGTGGAAAGTCTAGTGTGTATGTAATACATTTATATAGTTTACCGTGCATGTGTGTGTGTTTGCATGTACATAGGCCTTTCATTAAAATAAAAATGTTATTGGGTAATTATAGGACTTTCTTTATAGAATGGTAGACTGCTAGCTCAGAGTCAGACCTTTAGCCTTAGTTTATTGGATGCCTTCCAACCCATTTGCTCTGTCTGTCCAATCAACTCTTGTTATTTGATCTACACACTGTGCTTGTGATATATTAAACTTCCAGCATGATTATAACTAAAGATCAGCATTTACTGAGCTACTGTGAAGTATCGCTGCAGTAATAAGAGAGGACTCTATTTTTTCCCTGTTTAAGTGCTGCAAAAAAATTAATTCTCTACGTTTTTCAACTTGCAAACATTCTAATGACTGCAACAGCTACATCTATGCCTGTCATAGTAGACACAGTGGAGGAGATTTACTAAAATTGGTGCAGTCATAATCTGGTGCTGCTGTGCACGGTAGCCAATCCGCTTCTAACTTCAGCTTGTTCATTTAAGCTTTGACAATAAAACCTAGAATCTGATTGGTTTCTATGCAATAAAACCTGGAATCTGATTGGTTTCTATGCAGCGGTGCTCCAGATTTTGCTTGCTCCAGTTTTAGAATAGGTGCAGTGGTGCACGGTAGCCAATCCGCTTCTAACTTAAGCTTTTTCATTTAAGCTTTGACAATAAAACCTGGAATCTGATTGGTTTCTATGCAATAAAACCTGGAATCTGATTGGTTTCTATGCAGAGCTGCACCAGATTTTGCACGCTCCAGTTTTAGAATAGGTGCAGTCAGGGGCGGACTGACAACGCATGGGGCCCCCGGGCAATAGGGGATCATAGGGCCCCTGTGTCCTTGCCCAAACTCAAAAAAGCCTATGAAAAAGGTACCAGGGGCATCTCATGGGGCCCCCTACTGACCCCGGGCCCTCGGGCAGCGCCCGAGTTTCCAAATGGTCAGTCCGCCCCTGGGTGTAGTGGTGCACGGTAGCCAATCCGCTTCTAACTTAAGCTTATTCATTTAAGATTTGACAATAAAACTTGGAATCTGATTGGTTTCTATGCAATAAAACTTGGAATCTGATTGGTTTCTATGCAGAGTTGCACCAGATTTTGCACGCTCCAGTTTTAGAAACTCTTGCCCAGTATGTGCTCCCGAATTGCATTCTCTTTATTAAGCTCTGTTTCCATATATCTTTTTCCTTTAGGTCACAGAAGAAACCAGTAAAGTACTTCAGAAGCTGGGATATACTTGTGAAAGGCGAGGGGTCATCAAGGTCAAGGGTAAAGGTCAACTCTGTACCTATTTTGTCATCACTGACATGGCACGATCCAATTCCCAGGGAAACGTTCTAAATTAAGCCATGGAACGGCAATTGCATTATACACAGTAGATTTCCAGGGCAGGAACTTAAAATTTAAAAAAAAAAAAATTCCATGAGATTATTCCTCAGTTTTCAACTTCAGAGGGAGAAGACTTGATAGTTGAATGCAAATTCTTCAGATGTAAACCACTTCTGAAAGACCTAAAGGAGGCTGATGACTAGCCCAAGCCTGGGGAAATGTGGACAACCACATATAATAGATGTGGACCATGAGAAAATACAAATCTACTGTGGAGTGCCCTCTGCAGGACATGAGAGGACACTCGCCAAGCACTGCCATACAGTACAATGGACATCGTCTTGACGGCTTCTTGGAATTGCCCAAACATCTCATTTGAATGTTGTCATGTCTGATTTGCTACACAAAACTGTGACAGTGTGAAACAGAAGATGCAAATGTTATCGGCCTGGGACCTGCCAAAGCAAAGTACAGTTCTTCCCCCTAGTGGGGACTGCTGCACATTGCTGTACAAATGAACCTATTGATTTCCTAATGTGATGAAGATGAAAGAGAAAGCGAGTGAGCAAGCTGGGACTGGCCCACTGTTATTACCAGAGACAGGGAAGGTGTTTCTGTACTCTTATCACTGCGTCGTGCAGTTCAGTACATGTCATGTACATAGTTATATTTATACAAAGCATTGTCACTCCCATTGTATTTATTCATCATAATAAACTCTTGTTAGTAAATATTTTTTCTATGGATTGGAATGTTATAACGACCAAAAGAAAAGAAGGTGATTTTGTTCCTCTTCATTAAACATCTGTCTTTTTTTTATTGTTTCAACTTTTTCATGTAGTACGTTTTAAGGAACTGCGCGCTTAGTAAAAAGTAGGATTACCTTCTCTTAGTTCACATAACAACCATGTTGGATAAAAAAATGTTTTGACTATAATAATGCTCACTGGGGTGCCAGAACCATGATACCTTGTGTTCTCTGCAGTGTTCTTGCATTCTGCCATAAGCAGTCTGACATTCCCTCAGTCTTTTCGTGTGTTTTCTGTTTTTGTTGTTTTTTACACTTTATTCTTCAGCTCAGCCAGGTGTTGATTATAGGTTGGCTAGGTGTTTATTGCTACTTGATTTTGGTTTTAGTGGCTCAGCCAGTTTTTTGTTTTTATTTACTATTGACTTTATTTGTTTTGCAGATTTATTCTATTACACATTGGGTTTGATGCCCAGGAGGGTCTTTATTTATTAGTGTATTTTGTGGGCCACTAGAGGGCAGTGCAGCACTATTCTTTGGGAGTTTTAGTGATGTGGGAACACACTTAGGTGCTTGCAGCAGCTTATCGTTTTTGTTGTGGCAGCGCATGAGTATTCTATCCTTATTTTTGTATAGCAATCTGACATTGATTTCCTAACCAAGAGAACCTATGACTACATAGAGAAACTCCAAAAAGATCCCTGGTAGATAATTGCACAAAATCTCTCTTACAATGCATAGCCACCAAAAACAGAAAATGTTGTCTTTAGTTTGTAATCCTTAAGGGGCCCTTTGCTATGGGTGTGTATTGCAAAGCATTATTGTACATTTAACCTCTTTGCACCAAGAGTACACATATATGCAGCCTCTCAGCAGGTGGGCCTTGACGCTGAGAGGTCGCATATATGTGTACCCAAAGAAAAACAGAACTGTGCTAAGAGCGCGCACTGTGAAGTTATCGGCGCCTAACAGCTCCCAATCGCTACTTGCGATCGAGAGCTTTTCGATCATGTGACAGCCAATAGCAGCGGTCACCATGCCCTGCCTCCCAGCATCAGAAACCCCATTGTCTGTGTCCCTATTACAGAGGAACTCCCCCTTCCTGTCTTAATAACCTAAAATGGGGAAGATCTTTCAAACAAAGTCCTAGACGCAACTAGAAATGTGTCCAAGTTTTAAACGCATTCTTCCCCATTCTGTATTCACAACTAAAACCGTTTTGGCCTGTGTTACACTTAAGACTCTAGAAGTAAAAATGGATCAGAAGCATGTCCTACTTTCAAAAACAAAGTGGGCAATTTCTCCGCTGGTGCCCCGATGCTAAAAGTAGTCCCAAGGCTGCTGCAGGACTCAAAACTATTTGTCCATTTGTGTGATGACACCACTTCATTGTTCAATATATACTTTTAGGGGTTTAAACATTTTCCATATTTTTTTCCAAAGTTGCATGTTCAGGATTAAAGTGGTAGTAAACTGTTGTTTATTTTTACCTACAGGTAAGATAATAAAGCTTACTTGTAGATAAAATGTAATATCTTCTAAACGTGCGCCGTTTAGGAGATACTTTAGTGAGCAGCAGCCAGTGACGTCAACTGTGCATGTGCTGTGAAGGAATGGCATACCCTTGCCTTTCCTTCAGAGCTGTGTGCTGTGGCTGAGATGCACAGAAGTAAAGCCATCGTAGCTTGGCCTTTCAAACCCGGAAAGAAGACCGGGTGAAGATAAAAGCCTCTGCAGTGATGGCAGCACGCTGCTAGAAGGCTTCGTTTTAAGGTAAGTCCTTCATAATGCGCTAATATGCGTGGCATACTAGCACAATGGGATTGATTTACTAAAGCCAAATAGATTGTGCACTTTGCAGGAGCAATGCTCCAGAACTTGGTAAATGAGGTAAAACTTCACTCTACAAAGAATACCAAATCAAGTGCAAGGAAAATAAAAAACAGCATTTTGCTTGCACATGGTTGCATAATGGAAGGCAGTAGAGCTTCACCTCATTTACTAAGCTTTGGAGCAACTGCACTTTGTGCTCAGTCTACTTGCCTTTAGAGAATCAACCCCATTATGCCTTTGCCTTGCAGGGGCAAACTTTAAAAAAAAAAAAAAAAAAAAGTTTACTACCGCTTTAAAGGATATCTCAACCCAAGAACAAAAATATAATATGCACTGCTCCAAAAAAATCACTTTTTAATCAGCGTATAGCATCAAGTCAATTAAACTCCTGGGATATTGATCTGGTCAGTTAAGTAGCAGAAGGGGTTGTTAATCAGTTTCAGCTACTTTGGGGTTAATGAAATTAACAAGTGTACTAGATGGGCAACAATGAAACTACCCCCAAAACAGGAATGGTTTTACAGTTGGAGGCCACTGACATTTTTTTTTCCCTACTAATCTTTTCCGACTCTTTCACTAGTTTTTGTATTTGGCTAGGGTCAGTGTCACTACTGGTAGCATGAGGCGATACCTGGACCCTACAGAGGTTGCACAGGCAGTCCAACTCCTCCAGGATGGCACATCAATATGTGCTATTGCCAGGTTTATGTTGTCATCCATCAGCAGCAGTAAAGATTAATGGTACATTGTTGGAATCTTTCAAAATGTACAATGGAATGAGGCAGGAATGTCCACTCTCACCCCCCTTTTCTTGTGTTAACTTTGGAGCCTCTGCTAGCAACGATAAGGAAAAGTTTAGATATAAAAGGGATTTAGATAGGAGAAGTAGAACACAAAGTGACAGCGTATGCAGGCAATATTTTATTCTATGTGGTAAATCCTAGAATAACATTACCAAACTTAATGCAAATTTTAAAATATTATGGTGAACTATCAAATTTCAAAATGAATCTTACAAAATTAGAGCTCTTAGACATTAATAGGTTGACAGTAGAAAGACAAGTATTACAAGAAAAATGTCCTTTTAAGTGGCAGGACAAAGAATTAAAATATTTAGGAGTAAAGCTCACCCAGTCATTTAGGAGTATATATCAAGCGAACTATATACCATTATTGAAAATTAAAGCAGTAAGGTTTTGGAAAATTGGTAATAAATTGTAGATGATTATGTGTAAAAAACTTTTCTTTGAAAGATGCAATTAACAAAAGAAAAGAAAAAGGTTTGCTATGTATCCCAACAGTCTCAATAGCATGGAGCAGATTCCAGGAGCCAGGCAGTTATTCTAGGAGAGCTGGACAGGGCTGTAGAGGTCCTTAACCCATCTGCAGGACCGGTATCTGCTCCTTTGTGCAAGGAGGAACAGGATGAGCACTGCCAGAGCCCTACACAATGACCTCCAGCAGGCCACTGGTGTGAATGTCTTTGACCAAACAATCAGAAACAGACTTCATGAGGGTGGCCTAAGGGCCCAACGTTCCTCTAGTGGGTCCTATGCTCACTGCCCAGCACCATAGAGCTTGATTGGCATTTGCCATTGAACACCAGAATTGGCAGGTCTTTCCACTGGTACCCTGTGACTTTCATAGATACAGTTGTGGCCAAAATTATTCAACCCCCACTGAAATTGAGTGTTTTGGCCAGTTTGACATTGCTTTTGATCATTCAGTCATCTTGCTTACATTTACATTAAAGAGGCACTTGTAGGTCAGACAAATATAACATAACAGTTATAATGAAATAACCACAAATGTCTTTTCTGTGCTCACAGCATTATCAGTTTTATTCAACCCCCAAGTGACATTCAATCTTAGTACTTAGTACAGCATCCTTTTACAGTTATAACAGCTTTTAAACGTGAAGCATAGCTTGACACAAGTGTCTTGCAGCGATCTACGGGTATCTTCGCCCATTCTTCATGGGCAAAGGCCTCCAGTTCAGTCACATTCTTAGGCTTGCGCACTGCAACTGCTTTCTTTAAGTCCCACCAGAGGTTCTCAATCGGATTTAAGTCTGGTGACTGCGATGGCCACTCCAAAATGTTCCAGCCTTTCCTCTGCAACCATGCTCTAGTGGACTTGGAGGTATGCTTGGGATCATTGTCCTGTTGAAAGGTCCAACGTCTCCCAAGCCTCAGGTGTGTGACGGACTGCATCACGTTTCCATCCAATATCTCCTGGTACTGAAGAGAATTCATGGTACCTTGCACACGCTGAAGCTTCCCTGTACCTGCAGAAGCAAAACAGCCCCAAAGCATGATTGACCCTCCACCATGCTTCACAGTAGGCAAGGTGTTCTTTTCATCATAGGCCTTGTTCTTCCTCCTCCAAACATAGCGTTGATCCATGGGCCCAAACAGTTCTAATTTTGTTTCATCAGTCCACAGAACACTATCCCACAACTTTTGTGGTTTGTCCACATGGCTTTTGGCATACTGCAGTCGACTCTTCTTATTCTTTGGAGACAGCAAGGGGGTACGCCTGGGAGTTCTGGCACGGAGGCCTTCATTACGCAGTGTGCGTCTTATTGTCTGGGCTGAAACTTCTGTACCCACATCTGACAAATCTTTTCTCAGTTCCTCAGCAGTCACACGGGGACTTCTCTCCACTCTACGCTTCAGGTAGCGCACAGCAGTCGAAGTCAGCATCTTCTTTCTGCCACGACCAGGTAGCGTTTCAACAGTGCCCTTTGCCTTGAATTTGCGAATGATGCTTCCTAAGGTGTCTCTTGGTATGTTTAACATCTTTGCAATCTTCTTATAGCCATTGCCCTTCCTGTGAAGAGAAATCACCTCTTCTCTTGTCTTCCTGGACCATTCTCTTGCCTTCACCATGTTTGTAACCACACCAGTAAATGTCTAGAAGGAGCTGAGTATCACAGTCATTTTAAAGCTGCCTAATTGGTGCTTATTATGCTTGATTGCTGCTCGGTGACATCCACAGGTGTTTTCAATACCTGATGGAAAGCACCTGTATGAACCTCTGTTCTTCAGAGTGGTAGTCTTTAAGGGGTTGAATAATTGTGGCAATGAAGAAACCACATAAGAACCATTTACTACTGTATTACATAAACAATTGATGTCATTTTAGTTGCATTTGGGTAGTTACAACGTCCTTGTAGGATTTGATTCTGAATACAATTCCAAATGTACACTATAGTCCCTAAACCCCTTTACAGCATTGGGGGTTGAATAATTTTGGCCACAACTGTATGAGGATGTTCACCCTGAGCACGTGACAGACATGAAAGGGTTTGGAGAAGCCGTGGAGAATGTTATACGGCCTGTACCATCATTAAGCATGACTGGTTTGGTGGTGGGTGAGTGATGGTCTGGGGAGGCATATCCATGGAGGGATGCACAGATCTCTACAGGCTAGACAATGGCACCCTGACTGCCATTAGGTATTGGGATGAAATCCTTGGACCCATTGTCAGACCCTATTCTGGTGCAGTGGGTGCTGGGTTCATCCTGAGTATGCAGGCAGTTCCTGGAGGAAGAAGAAATTGATACCATTGAATGGCCCCCAAGGTTGATTGACCTAAATAAAACACTTCTGGGATATCATGTTTCGGTCCATCTGACTCTGCTGGGTTGCACCTCAGAGTGTCCAGGAGCTCAGTGATGCCCTGGTTCAGATTTGGGAGGAAATACCCCAGGATACCATCCGTCTTCTCATTAGGAGCATGCCCCGATGTTGTCAGGCATGCATACAAGCATGTGGGGCCATACAAACTACTAAGTACCATTTTGAGTTGCTGCAATGAAATTTCAGAAAAATGGACTAGCCTGCTGCATCATTTTTTTGCTTTGATTTTTGGGGTATCTTTGAATTCAGTCCTCTGTAGGTTGATAATTTTCATTTCCATCAAACAAAGGGGCATCCTTACCTTCCTAACATATTACCCAGTCCATATCAGTATAGATATTCAGCATGAGATTTTTCCCATTGAGATCTGATGTGTTTTCAAAGTGCTCCTTTTAATTTTTTTTTAGCGATATTTTCTGCAAGAAAAATGCCTGTTGATGCAGCCAGAAATCCCATTTCCTTGTAACTTTCTGTACATTAAACTGAATTCTTAGTGCTATCAGACTCCCTGGCCATCTTCTGTGAACTAAAGAACACCTCTCTTGTATAGTGTAAAGATTAAAGCAGGAGGTGTTCTGTAGGCCACATCAGCAGAGCAGCCTAAGGTGGAAATGTGGCTACTTCATAGATACAGTACAGTGAAATAAAGTTTCACTTTGCTTTGTTAGGCAATTATCCTTCCATTGTCACTGTTATTAAAATGACCTGCAAATAGAATTCTATATATTTTGTCTCCTCTGGACATGTATGTCTTTAGTAAATCACCCAATATGTGTGTCAGGAAGGATGTAACTTCTTTGAAAAGATCAATTACCTGAAATCCCCTAGGTTCATATTGCACGTCCACATATCATGTTCAAGGCCAGTTTGAAAACTATGCCTGGATCTGTCCTACAGAATGTTCTGTGCATATCACATCATAGTTTAGCCACCAGTGGTACATGAACACCAGAGGGTACTTGTGACAGGTGAAGGGAAGCTTCTGTCCATTAACCAAATTACGTATTCTTAGTTATTTAAAACCATTAAAGATTGTTTAGCCATAATGGATACACCTTTAGTCAATGTTGCCAATATGGTTTTTTTTTTTTTTTTTTTTACTGCCATTTAGATACAGTATATTAGTACTCCTGGTTGCAGTCTGAGCACGGCCTTAATTGTACTTTTCAAGCAAATGCTTATTAACCTCAAGGCCAATAACTCAGAAAGGATTTTTAAATTGGTTTTCAGAAGTGAAATAGGTCAGTATGATACATATGCCACCATGTCACTGCAGGGTTTTAAGAGGATTATAATGAAATCTTCGTGTATAGAAGAAAGGAGTTTGTATAATAAATTTCTTCAAGTAGGGTATGGAACATGGAACCAGAAGGGTGGTATTTTAATTTTACAATTCTGCATTGACAGTCTGTGCCTAAGTGACTATGGTAGACTCTACTTCTTTCCAGTTTAGTTAGTGGTACATCGAGCAGTGCCCTTTGTGCTAGAAAATGTTCATCAGCAAGGAATTTGCAGAAGAAAACAGGGTAGGATGTATCCATTTATTTTTTCTTAAAAACATAACATATTGGATATAGGTTCCTCTTAAGATAATAACGTAAGTTTTTAATAGTGATAATAAACTTGGGGAAAGCATTGTTCTTCAGTAGGTATACTGAAGGATTGCTACACCATCCATTGTTCTTATAACCTTTGTTTGGAATGAAACCACAAGTTTATGCATTTACACTCTTTATTTGTCATTACATTTGCTAAACAGAGTGTGAGTGTAAAGGGTTAGCCTCAATAAAAAAACCAATGCCACCTGATTCAGTTCTAATTGTAACTATATACATTTATATAAAGTGATGGCAGATGAAAAAGTGGATTTGACATAATTTAAACGGTTCACATACCTCTAAAACTGTATTGCTGCTGGGGTTTTACTTTAAGATGTAACATTTTGCTCTAAAATAATAAGATTCGCACAAAAACAGTATCCGCTCAAGAGTGAAGATGGATGAAGAGGCCATTGTAATTGCGTGCAGCAAGAGTGGACTCAGACCATTCTGGGATTATATCCACTGTCTGTAAGCCTGAAAACTAAGGTATGAAATAGAATGATACTGTCCAAACTGGAGAGGGAGTTGTAGGAAGTGCAGTGACAAAAGAGTACCTTGGTGGGTGGGTTAGGCCACCATCCATCCAAGAGACCCCATTTGGACATTGGTTTCCTAGATTGGGTGAGAAGACTTTAAAATCTATCTAAATTACTTGAGTAGAGAGGTGTGTGGCCATACATGTTTTACCTTTTTGCATCATTGCTGCGTTAAATGATGAAGGTATATAAAAAGAGAATATCTGGAAAAGAACAGAGTGGACTGTTGAATAGATGTACACAATTCTGCCATGAGTTCAAGCAATAAATTTAATTTGTTCTTATTTTACTACAGATATCTAGGTTCGGGCTTTTGATATGAAACATTACGGTCCTTTTTAACCTTATCTTAGAGTCCTTAGTCAATGTGAAAATTCAAAGAATAACCATATTAAGTTAAAGCACTATTTAAACTTTTTATGTTAGTACAGTACACACTCATGACAAATGAATTTGTGCAGGCTAACAGAGGAATGCCAAAGTAGTAAAATAACATACAAACTAAACCCCAAATTCCCATCCTGCATTCCACTTCCACTGCTTTTTTAATCTCAAATTATGAAGAAATTCAGCTAGTATAAAAAAGTTTGTGAGCATCCTCCTACCTTACTATGACTGTGTTAAAGCTGAGGTTTACTGTATTCATATAAAAGCTTCCCTCTACCCTCCTCCTGATCAACATGAAATCAAAATTTTTGAAAGAAAAGTTTCCGTTTGCAAATACTACCTCTTTGATAACCCAGTGATGTAATCACTGGGTCTCTCAGCCATTCTTTGCTTTTCTGTAAGCTCTTGTTTTATATTAGGCTGGACTGAGAGCTCCAAGATATGGTCTAGGTCTAGGAGGACAGCCTGACCCTGCACGGAGCACCGCTGTCAAGACCCTGTGCACCAATCACCATCGGCAGCACAAATTCCTTTGCTTTAATTTTTTTGGTTCTTAGCAGCTCAATAATATCATAATTTCAACAGGCTGCTTGTGGTCATTCTCTATCCCTATACTGCTGCACACTTTATTGATCAGGTCTTCAGCCACACAGGATTATGATGGTATGTACAATGTATAGCCACATATATCACAGAGTTTTCATTATCCAAATATTTCCATATATACATACATTGCTCAAAAACTTTTTAACCACTAGTTAGGCAACAATGAGATGACCCCCAAAACAGGAATGGTTTTACATATAGTTACATAGTTAGTCTGGCTGAAAAAAGGCAAAAGTCCATCTAGTTCAACCATTTAAAAAAAAAAAAAGTTATAATCCTATACTCAGTTGATCCAGATGAAAGCAAAAAAACCCCAGCAAAGCATGATCCAATTTGCTCCTGCAGGAGAAAGAATTCCTTCCTGATCCCCCAAGAGGCAATCGGATACTCCCTGGACAAACTTTACCTATAAATGTTAGTATCCAGTTATATTATGTGTATCAAGGAAATAATCCAGGCCTTTTTTAAAGCAATCCACTGAGCTGGCCAGAACCAACTCTTGAGGGAGTCTATTCTCTTACTGTGAAGAAATCTTCCCATATTTGGAGATTAAATCTCTTTTCCTCCAGACGTAAAGAGTGCCCCCTTGTCCTCTGTGATGACCTCAGGGTGAATAACTCTACACCGAGTTCACAATATTAACCAATGATGCATTTATACATGTTGATCATATCCCCCCTTAATCTCCTCTTCTCAAGAGAGAATAAATTCAATTATTTTAATCTTTCCTCATAGCTGATCTCCTCCATGCCTCTTTCCAGTTTCATTGCCCTTCTATGCACTTTCTCCAGTTCCCCAATGTTCTTTTTGTGAATTGGTGTCCAAAACTGAACTGCATATTCCAGATGAGGTCTTACTAATGATTTGTACAGGGGTAATATGATATCTCTCTCTCTGGAGTCTATACCTCTTTTAATACAAGAGAAGATTTTGCTCTCTTTAGAAACCGCAGCTTGGCATTGCATGCCATTATTAAGCTCATGATCTACCAGAACTCCCAAATTGTCAGGGAGCCAGACACACAAGGAGGTGCAATTAAAGGTAGGTTTATTTACACAGAAACAAGGCAAGAGACTATGCAAGTCCGACAGCAACAGCGGATGACTTGGTAGGACAGAAGTTCTCCTGCCGAGGTCGTCTTCCAGGATAATCAAGTCGAGAACCAGCGGGAATCATAGCCAAAGCCGGGGTCAGAAGCCAGGAAGAATGGTCACCAGAGCCGGGGTCAGAAGCCAGGAACAATGGTCGCCAGAGCCGGGGTCAGAAGCCAGGAGGAGTCTTAGCCAAAGCCGAGTCGGTATCCAGGAGAGCAAAGGGTTAACTAAACAGGAGCTTGCTGCTGTGCAACAGACAGGACACGAATGCAATGGAAGCTGCAAACAGCAGACTTAAATGTGATAAGCCGCCACTTCCTGGGAGGTGTTGCAGAGGGCTGAAAGTATAAAGGATCCCACAATGCTTTGCAGACCTAAGATGGATGCCAGCACATGGAGCAGCACAAGCCCTGAGGAAAGGTAGGACCTTGATACAGATCCTTCTTCGCCATTGATTCCCCCAGTTGTATCCCCCCCTAGTATGTATGATGCATGCATATTCTTAGCCCCCATGTGCATAACCTTACATTTATCAACATTAAACCTCATTTGCCACATAGTTGCCCAATTAAACAGTGCATTGAGGTCGGCTTGTAAGTTGGAGACATCCTGTAAGGACGTTATTCCACTGCACAGCTTGGTGTTTACATGGGGAAGCCACTGACATTTTTTTTCCCTACTCATCTTTTCTGAGTGTTTTTCACTAGTTTTGTATTTGGCTAGAGTCAGTGTCACTACTGGTAGCATGAGGCAATACCTGGACCCTACAGAGGTTGCACAGGCAGTCCAACTCCTCCAGGAAGCACATCAATACGTGCCATTGCCAGAAGGTTTGCTGTGTCTCCCAGTACAGACTCAATAGCATGGAGGAGATTCCAGGAGACAGGCAGTTACTCTAGGAGAGCTGGGCAGGGCCATAGAAGGTCCTTAACCCATCAGCAGGACCAGTATCTGCTCCTTTGTGCAAGGAGGAACAGGATGAGCACTGCCAGAGCCCTACAAAATGACCTCCAGCAGGCCACTGGTGTGAATATCTCTGACCAATCAATCAGAAACAGACTTCATGAGGGTGGCCTGAGGGTCCGACGTCATCTAGTGGGCCCTGTGCTCACTGCCTGGTACCATAGAGCTTGATTGGCATTTGCCATTGAACACCAGAATTGCCAGGTCCGCCACTGGTGCCCTGTGCTTTTCACAGATGAGAGCAGGTTCACCCTGAGCACATGTGACAGACATGAAAGGGTCTGGAGAAGCCGTGGAGAACGTTATGCTGCCTGTAACATTGTTCAGCATGAACGTTTTGGTGGTGGGTCAGTGATGGTCTGAGGAGGCATATCCATGGAGGGACGCACAGACCTCTACAGGCTAGACAATGGCACCCTGACTACCATTAGGTATCGGGATGAAATCCTTGGAACCATGTCAGAACCTACGCTGGTGCAGTGGGTTCTGGGTTCCTCCACATGGATGTTAAAAACCTGATATAATTTCTTGGTTACTACAGCTGCATATAGATATATGTCATGCCATGTATTTATAGAATATGGACTGAAAAGTAAGCAATACGCTGCAACTATATATAGTTTTTTTTGTTTTGTGCAAATAGCAACGCATAGATTAAGTTGTTGTAAGCTATAGCAGTCATCATATTTTACTTTTTGAAAGCCTTTAAATTGACAAAAGCTGAAATCTTAATGGTGACTATGGGTAATGCCCAGTATTCCTATTCGCATTGCTTTATTATTAAGAAAAAAGACTACGTGTATGATGCACGCAAACAGGTAATTGAAATAATTCCATGTTTCTATCTCCTGAAGAACTCTTAATTTAAATAGTTTTTCCTGTCATGGTATTTATTGCACGTACCTTTTATTTGCTGACAACCCACACTATGCCACTTGATTCAACTACTTCCCCCTGTTTCTGGTAGGTTCTGGAAAATAGTGAGTTGAAAGAGGCAGACCCTGGGCTGAATATTCATAAAGCCTCAGCCAATCCCTGGTCAAGGGGTTGACCAGCAGGGGGCTGAGGTGTGTATAAATAAGCTGGGGCCTGGAATAGTGGAGTTCTGGTCCTCAAGGAGAAGACCCAAACTGAAGGGCTGTTGCCCTTATGGGCAAGTCTTCTGAAGACTGCAAGAGTTTCATCAAGGTTCCTGCTCAGAGAGAGCTGGGGGAGCCTGTCTTTAAAGCTGTTGGGAGCAGTTTGCAGAAAGTCTGTGGAGGATCTGGCCTGGAGGCTCATGGTACAGAGTCTGACTTGTACTGGAAGAAGGCATCCATGTACACAGTGAGTAGAGGCCTGGTAGAGAGATCCTAGTGACTGTTGTTGTTTAACTCTGGGAGAGTTGCTGGCTTAGGGCTGCTTTCATAGTTGGAGTCCTCTGAGCTGTATGTCCAACATCTGATTTCATAAGAGGCCTATGCTGAAGAATTTAATTACTCCTATAGAGTCTTCTCTGTTACTGTTTGCATTACATTTGAAGTATCCCAAGGCTCACCCTACACCCTATCCAAGTTTAACCCGCATTAAATGTCAAAAAGGCACTCTTTGCCTGGGGACCTAGAAGGGAATAGAGCCTAGCACAAAACAGAGGGACTGGTGTGGGGTCTGCACTACAATGTTGTATTGGTGATATGACGTATGCAGGAAAATATGTACTTTCTTTAAAAACAGGAGAGGACTTGTGGCAAATAAGGGAAAAATGTAAGGCTGAAGTTCAGCTTTAGATGTTTATTTGCAGAAATAAGTGAAAAATCCACATTTTTTGTAAGACAATCTGTGCATGCATAGAGAAAAAAATTCTGTTGCAAGCTAAAATCCTGCTAGAAATCAATTTCTTAGGGAGGTAGCATTCATCAGAGAATGAAAGGAGTGGAGGCAGATGGTATATTTCTGAATTTTTAGGAGCAATATGTAAAAGTTGACCTATAATTAGCCACTGCATTCTCTGATGTTTGTTAAAATGTAGAGATCTTAATCTAATCTAGTGTGACATCTAAAAGGAATGCACATGCTAAATGTGTAGGCCCAAGAAAAGTTAATTAAAGGTTATTAATGAGGATTTACTATGAAGTAGACTTCAGAGAGAGGCCTTTGGTCTGGGATCTTTGGCTTTTTCAGGAAGGCCCAGAAAGTGAGAATATGAGCAATGACTAGATAAGAAATCCTGCCTTTTGCTATATTTAGGTGTGCTGGTAAGATGTGCACCTCAGTCTCATTTTGACTGAACTATATCTTGAGATATCCCATCCCTCATCCACATGCCTTATCTGAGGAGGTTGATGTCGATTTTGGAAGTTAGCAGGGTCTGACATTCTTCAACATTAAGCGAGGAGAATTCTGTTTGGTGTTTGTGTAGCACTACCTGTGATATACCCAACCGGGCTTTTAGAGGGGACTGCAGGTTAGCCTCTTGCCTACCATGGGCCCTGGCATCTGAATGGACTCTATTCTTTGGGAGGTGTGTGCCTGGGGGGGACCTTTGGAGTAGTTTTACTTTGGATTCAAGTCCATGTCTCCCCGAAACACACAGACTCTGAGAACTGGAGGATCCAGATCCAGATTTGGGGCCTCTGTGTGCAAACAAGCATTGACTGCTTCAACCCCCTCCTAGAGCAAACGTTAATATAATCAGCTCAAAATAACCTGATGCTGAGGACTCTTACTGTAATTTGTCTATTAAGGTGTGATGTGGTTACCTTTATGTATTTATCCTATTCTTAATTGAGTAGCCTATTGATTGTCTGTTGGCGAGTCCCTCTTGAGCTTCCTACATGATGGGATTAGTCTGGTGTCAACTTTACCTCATTATCTAATCAATGTGGGATGTTTATCCTAATGTGTAATATTTGTTTTATTGTTCATGTAGGGACTGCCCCTATTTCTGAAGTGTATAAAAAAAACAGTATTTCTGTTCAATAAAGAGTTCCAGTTTTGCCCCTAAGCTAGTGTCACCTAGTCTTGGGTACAATGCCCGGCTATAATATCAGGTTCAGTGGCCCAGCAGTGAGGAAGCAGTTCTCTGAAGGAATCACCCAATCGGGGTGACACATGGTCCATCACATTACCCCCTTAAGAGCCTCTGACTATTTTTGGGTTCCCTGTCTTTTCCAAGACTGATTTGGAAGCAGAAACTCCTTATGACACCACTGTAAAACCTTGACCAGGAGAATACCCTGGCCCTTACAAAGTAATCACATAGTTTAAGGTTGAAGTTTGATTGTATTGAGATCAAATAAATGGTGCAAACACAAAATAAACAACAGTAATTGTATATAACTGCTAGACACTCTCCAAGGCTCCGTTAAATTATAAAACAAAGTACCCCTTTGCAGGTCCTGCTGGACCGGAGTTTAAACACCAATTCCCACACTGAGATATCTTTCACAAAAATTAGCTGTAATAGGCTATCAAGAATTTGGGCTAACTCACTTTTGGATTCTCAGTTGTCTGAGAACAGGGTCTTACTAGAAAATGAATACATGAATGCACATTAAAGTCGAGGTCTTTTTTATTTAAGAGCAAGATTTATTGAGGAAAGAAAAAAACACAGTAGTAGGAAGAAACTCCTCCTCTGACTGATGATAGCAAAGTTACAGACAGGGTCCCTTAGTAGAAATGGGGGAAAGCAAGGATCCAAGGGGCAGGAGTGGACTCCAATAGAATTTGTATTACAATAGATAGGGAATTGACTTTATGAATCAAGCTCCTTTATGGCTATAATACACTATATTGTCAAAAGTATTGGGACACCCCTCAAAATCATTGGAATCAGGTATTCCAATCACCTACATGGCACAGATGTATAAAATCAAGCACCAAGGCATGCAGACTGCTTCTACAAACATTTGTGAAAGAATGGGTCACTCTCAGGAGCTCAATGGATTCAAACGTGGTACCGCAGTAGGTTGCCAGCTGTGCAGTAAGTCCATCCATGAAATTTCCTTGCTACTAAATATTCCAAGGTCAACTGCTAGTGGTATAATAACAAAGTGGAAGCAACTGGGAAAAACAGCAACTCAGTCACGAAGTGGTAGGCCACGTAAAATGACAGAGTGGGGTCAGCGCATGCTGAAGTGCCCAGTGCACAGAAGTCGCCAACTGTCTGTGGAGTCAATAGCTAAAGACCTCCAAACTTCATATAGCCTTCTGATTAGCACAACAACAGTACATAGAGAGCTTCATGGAATGGGTTTCCATGCCTGAACAGCGGCATCCAAGCCTTAGATCACCATGTGCAATGCAAAGCTTCGGATGCAGTGGTGTAAAACACGCCACCACTGGACTCTAGAGCTGTTCAGATGTGTTCTCTGCAGTGACAAATCACGCTTCTCTGTCTGGCAATCTGATGGACAGGTCTGGGTTTGGTGGTTGCCAGGGGAACAGTACTTGCCATTGTGCCAAGTGTAAAGTTGTTGGAGGGGGAATTATGGTGTGGGGTTGTTTTTCAGGGGTTGGGGTTGGCCACTTAGTTCGAGTGAAAGGAACTCTTAAGGCGTCAGTATACCAATTCATTTTGGACAATTTTATGCTCCCAACTTTGTGGGAACAGTTTGGGGATGGCCCCTTCCTGTACCAACATGACTGCACACCAGTGCACAAAGCAAGGTCCATAAAGACATGGATGAGCGAGTTTGGAATGGAGGAACTTGACTGGCCTGCACAGAGTCCTGACCTCAACACAATAGAACACCTTTGGGATGAGTTAAAGCAGAGACTGTGAGCCAGACCTTCTTGTCTGACATCAATGCCTGACCTCACAAATGCGTTTCTGGAAGAATGGTTAAACACTCCCATGTACACACTCCTAAACCTTGTGGACAGCCTTCCCAGAAGAGTTGAAGCGGTTATAGGTGCAAAGGGCGGGCCAACTCAATACTTAACCCTACAGACTAAGACTGGGATGCCATTAAAGTTTATGTGTGTGTAAAGGCAGGCGTCCCAATACTTTTGGCAATATAGTGTACGTTGGACATGCGGTATTGACAATATCGCTGTGCACAAAGGCATGTGCTGTAGTCCTGTATTCAGAGTAATGGGAGGGGGCACAGAAGCTGTAGGTATCAGTACTGAATTGGGCTAAGAAGTCTGTGTTGCAGGTGGTAAGCTCCTCTGGGAAATGTAGACTGCTTCTGTATGTCCATGCACAATAGTCCTGCCTTCAGCATACAAGTTCAACAATAGCTTGCTAAATTCAAGTCTGTGATAGCTAAACTGTGGAACATCACCATCTTATGGTTAATCAACATCCTGCAAACAGTAACAGTACAGTGTGTTACATATGGATGCAAAGTATTTGTGTTACCCACATTTCTTCTAGATCACACAAAGCCATATCTTGAGTGCAGTTGTCAATATTTGCTGTGAGCCAAAGCTTATCAAGTTTCTGATTCCCTTCTGAAGCCCATTTTGGAGTGTTCATTTACCAGGCAAGTTGTGAGTGGAGGGCCAACCAGGGTTTCATGTGTAAGGGAAAGCCATTTAAAAGTAGGATAAACCTTGGCAAGTTAAGTCCACATTCTAAGCAAAATCAAACACCAAGCATGGTACTTTACATTTTTGATACAACAAAACAAAGCATTGGCTAAAAGCCACATGTAATTGGGTGAACCAAAGTTTCCTCATTTTCTCCTTGTGATCACAGTAACTATGAATTTGAACCTAAAGTCAAATGGTTCTTCTTTTAGTCACTTTTAATGAGAAAATCATATAAAACGTTTCCAGGAAATTTCTGAAAGTGCCACCAAAGGTACATTTTTACCTTTCTTTTGCTAACAGTTTTTTTTTCACAAAAATACTTCAATCTATTGATTCATTAGTGGAAACAACAGTGTACAGCTGACCTAGCAGTAACCATGACGAAAAATGCACAAAGATTTCAGATGTGACTTTTGTGTTTCAGATGTGTTTGTCATGATTACAGTTGTTACAGTGGTGACCAAGCTGTTATTTTCTAGGACATACAGAACCCTACAGTCATTTCTCAATTTATTTGATTATCTTGACACTCTAGATAAAAAATCTTGTTTTCTGCTGTTTCCAATCAACAGGTATCTTCCAGTTCTGTAGGTCCAGCTGCACTTTGGTCTCAGTGATCTGTCCCTCAACAAACCACAGGGTCTGGTCTATTTAATAATTTAAAAGCCTTGCAGTCCATAATACCATCATCCGTATATCTAGTGTCACAATTATCAAACCCAATGCAATTAAAGGAAACATATAGGGAAGATTTACTAAAACTAGTTCATGCAGAATCTGGGGCACCTGTGCATATTAACCAATCATCTTCTAACTTCAGCTTGTTTAAGCTTTGACAATAAAACCTGAAATCTGATTGGTTACTGGTTTTGTGTGCACCAGTTTTAGTAAATCTCCATAATGGTGTTTTACATACTTGGTTCATAATATTGAGCTTTGTAGACAAAGCAATAGAGGGAGGTCTGTATTTGCGCATCAATTCCAACACACACAAACACACACACACACACACACTAAAGGGATCATACAAAAAAAATTACATGAAAGCAAAGATAAATCAAAAATTAAGGTATTGAAATTAAGGATTACGTTTTTAGTCACACAGTGCATTGTTTTCAATGAATTGCCAATTTATAAGCAGGCCATAAATATGGCAATGTAATGCAGTGATCACACTTTCAATTCTCCTTCTTGTCAAAATCACAAAGCAATTGAAGACATAAAATGGTAGATCACTGAAAATGACACTGCCATAGATTTTCCACAATCTGTCCATAAATCGTATTAAAGCTGTCAATTTTTTGGTAAGTTTCGACTTCACAAACTGAAATCTGGCGTTCATACATTATAGTGGATGGTAGATAGATTTGTTTGTTACAATTCTTGGTGGATAGAAAATGGCTCAGATCAATTTTAGATTGCCATGCGTATGACCAGCTAGAGTTTTTCTTGTGGAACGAACAATAAAGCACAGCTCTGTATGTACGCAAATGTGACTGTGAAAGAATGGGTCGCTCTCAGGAGCTCAGTGAATTCAAGCATGATACCGTGATAGGTTGCCATCTGTGCAATAAGGCCATCTGTGAAATTTCCTTGCTACTAAATATTCCACGGTCAACTGTTAGTGGTATTATAACAAAGTGGAAGCAACTGAGAACAACAGCAACTCAGCCATGAAGTGGTAGGCCACGTAAAATGACAGAGCGAGGTCAGTGCATGCTGAAGTGCACAGTGTGCAGAAGTTGTCTGCAGAGTTAATAGCTAAAGACCTCCAAACTTCATGTGGCCTTCAGATTAGCAAAACAGTGCGTAGGCAGGCATCCCAATACTTTTGGCAATATAGTGTACATCAAACTTGTCTCTTTTGTCTTCATCTAGAAAAATAAATGAAAAGACTATATATTCCCTTTAAAGTTTACTTACCTGTAATAAGGTACAGTATGTCCTGTAGAAGCCTGTAGAAGTCTTCACTGCTGGTCTGCCCCATCCTCTTCCTGCTGCTAAACTTCTGGTACTGTGAGATTAAATACCTTTGAGTCTTCTGTGAAGCTCTGTGAAAAAGTTCCCAAGGAGGCCCCGCCCCCTCCTCCTCCATTAAGAAAAGTTCTTTCATTGAACACACTGCCTGCAACATGATCTGTGAATGGGGGAGAGAATACAGTGGCTGATCAAATTCTCCCCCATTCACAGAATGTGTTATAGGTAATATAATCAATTATAGAACTTTTCTCATTCGGAAGGAAGGGGGCAGGTCCCTGTCCAGGAAACTATTTAATGCTGTTCTGTCTGAATACCCAAAGCTAATAACCGTTAGCACCGGATGTTCAGCAGTAGGAAGAGGACAGGGCATCACAGCAATGAAGATTTCTCCGGAATCCAGCAACCTGCAGAATGCGGGGCATATGTCATTACAAGTAAGTGATATGGCTAAAGCTGTTTGTTTTTTTTTTAGCTAAACTTCAGCTTTACTTAGTATTATGTGTATTATTTGGAATGTTCAGGTATTTCAGTAGGTTAGCTTCACCTATTCATGGACGATACATTAGAATGATTCTGTCATTTGCTGGGTCCCAGAGACTAATTGATAATATACCATAGTCTTGGACTAGACCATGTATTGTTTCTGAAAATAAATAAAAGTAAAAATCATATTTAAAATTATTGGAATCAGAAAATAGGATTGCGGAACCCCATTTGGGATCCTGAGCAAAGAGCATAACACCAAGGCTTTAGATATTATCTGCTAAACTTACATCAGGTTGTGTTTTTACTCTTTAATATGATAATGAAACTCTTTCCATATCTGCTGCAAGATAATGAGCAGTTCTGATGTTGATTTTATCACTTTGAGCTTTTCATACCGCTGCTGTTTTTTTACATGACGGCAGTTGGTATCATAGCAACCAGGTCTACAAGTGTTTATAGAACGCTAGTAACTACATACCTCTTCCAAATCTTGGCACTGGTTTATGGAAGTTATGGATGTGTGTTAATTAAAATATTAATAATGAAACACATGGATGATTTTATATTTTTAGAATCTGTTTGCATGTGACACAGATTCTTTTAGGAAAATATTTAGTATAATTCACAATTTCTCATCAACACCAGAAAAAAATATTCTGATGTAATTTACAAAGAAGAGTACATACGAGATCTAGTTGCAACATATATAACTCCTAGGGTGATGCTGTGCTCAAAGTTCTTCTACTTCTAATACCTTTGTGGTCTCAAGGAACCCCTTCTAAAAATGACTATATCTACAACTCATGATACATTAGTGTGACAGTAAGTGGGAAGAATGTTCCTTACATTGGTGGTTAATGGAAAGAATGACCCCCTTACAGATAGCTTAAAAGGTCAATGGTGTCAGTGGGAACTTATTTGAGAGGCTGGAATTGCTCATTGCTCACAGAACCCCTAGCAACCTCTGGAGAAACCCCAGGGTTCCATGAAACCCTGGTTGAGAAACCCTGTTTTAAAGGGTTTATGTAGCTCCAATTCACAGACCCATTGAAAGTTATCATGTGTTAAAAAGATGTAGTTTCACATGTTGTGGGACCCTCAAAGCTGCTTTTGGAAGAACTTAAAAGTGATTCTAAAGGCTTAAATTAAAAAAAAAAAAAAAAAAAAGGAAGAAACTCAATCATGTCTATACTTACTTGCCCTGTGCAGTGGCACTCCTGGCCCCTCCCTCCTGTCGGGTGCCCCCACAGCAAGCAGCTTGCTATGGGGGCATCTGAGCATGCTCACTCCCCAGCCGCTGCTCCGAGTGTCCATTCACACATTGAGCCGCAGCTCGCCAATGGCTCCCGTTGCCTCAGCCAATGAGGAGAGGGAGCCCTGGGATAACCAAAACTCCAGTGCACATCGCTGGATCGAGATAGGGCTGAGGTGAGTATAGGGGGGAGGGGGCTTCTGAACAGGGAAAGTTTTTCACCTTCATGCATAGATTGCATGAAGCTAAAAAACCTTGAGTCTTTACAACCACTTTAATTTAGCTGATTAAGAGAGATATATCACTGAAAGGGGCTTTTACAAGCCCACAGCTTTTTTAACGTGTTAATGTACTCTGCTTTAGTTGGATATCTGTAGTAGAAATAAAACAAAATGAATTATTTTTTTCCTTTCGTAACAGAATGATCTTCTTCACACTGGTGTTTAGAACAACCCCATGAACAAGGAATAAAAACAATGTTTTGGAGGCATTGTGATTCTACTACTTTTACAGTGTGCTCCTGTGGAGTGATATGTAGAAATGATCAGGTCCTAGGCTTATGCAGGCCATAGAAAGGTCAAAAATCGGCCGATTTGCGCACCGTTAATGGGTTAATTGGTCGGGGTTTTGGCACTTTTTTTTATTGGTGAAGTTGGAAAAAAATCAGACGTTTTTGCCGATCGACCAATTTTCCCGGCAATGATGTGCAAATCGGCCGATCTTTTTACCGATAAAAAATCTGCGCATGAGCCGTGGCCTGCAAGAAGAAGAAAAAGAAGAATAAAAACAATAAAAAGAAAAAGAAGAAGAAAAAGAAGAAGGAAAAGAATAAAAAAAAAAAGAAGAAAAAGAAGAATAAAAAGAAGCATAAGAATTCCAGTCCACTATTATATTTGACATGAAAAAGTATTGCGGTTGCTCTAATGTATCCATTTGTATTTGAATAAAAACATCTGTATCCCAAATGGATACAAATAGATACATTGTTGCAACCGCAATTCTTTTTCATGTCAAATATAATAGTGGAGCTCTCTGCAGGGACAGAAGTAATTAAATGCCGGCCGTAGACAGGACGAAAATCGGCCGATTTTTTTTACCGTTGGTGGTAACATCGGCCTATTGAACGACCGATTTTTTGTTTTTGTTTTTTTTTTTAAAACGGCCGGTTTTTGCCCCGTCTATGGCCTGCATTAGTGCTGAACCCCAGCTGTCACTGACAAGCAAGGGTTACTCTGGTAGAAGCCGCCAACACCTGATAGAGTTAGGTTAAACAGCTACTGTCTGTGTGGCATTTTAAAGTGGAACTAAGTTCAGGATTACTCACCTCTGTTTCAATGGTCCAACATCTGTGAGGTCCCTTGCTGGGCATTCGCATGTTCAGGTGGCATTAATTTCAATGGCATCTGAAAACACAGGGCATTTTTTCTTTCTATTTACGTGTGAAAAACGCACCGAAAACAAAATTGCAGGACGCACGATGCCCAAACAAGGTTCCAGAACCGTTTTTTAGTGTCGTGTATCCCTTGATTTTGTTTGAAATGTCCTAGTGTGAATGGAGTCTAAAGCCCAACTTCAGAGGACTAAGAAATTATTCCTTAAAGCAGGGCTGTGCCTGCACTGCAAGGGCTCATTTAGGGTTAGGGGTACAATAAATGAAGATTTCCTTACTTCATTCTCAGCTCTTCCCTGCTGCTAGTCAAGTCCCTGAAGCCTCTTCTCCTGACATCAAAGAAAAACAGGGTACATAGCCCTGCATTGGATGTGTTAATGCTGAGGGATAGTCCTTTGCCGGAGTATGGGGGAGCAGAGAATCGGGCAAATAAAAGTGCTCTCCTAGACAAAGCAAGCAATTAATAAAATTTTACTTTTCCAGAGTTGGGCTTTAAACAGGGCTGCTGTTAGAAATCACGGGGCCCCATACAGCCTGATAGGGCCCTGCTCCATTCAGAAAATATCAAATGATATTCCTACTAAAATGCCATGCCTGTGATGCTCAGCCATGGCAGACATTATACCCTCATCAAACAAGACCTATTCAGGTGAATAGTGCTGCTCTGGGGTTAAAACAGGTAGTAGTGTCAGTCAGATGCTCTCTGAAGAGCAATCCAAATGCTGACTGTAAATTGTAAACTATGTATGCTGTGTTCCTGCTCATGTAAACAAGCCCTTCATTTTTAAATTATTTTAAATTTTTTCACTTTTTTTTTTAGAATGTTATTTTATTTCTGTATTTTACATTTTTTTTTAACTGCCATGTTGGGGGGGGGGGGGGGGGGGGGGTTGGTGCAATATCAGGGATCTAAACAGACCCCTGATGTCTCACATTTGAGACTGAGATAGGGAAAGGGGAAAGGGCACACAGGGGAGACTAGCAGGTCTGAGGTGGAGGGGGGAAGGGGGTGCGCACAGAGGGCTGGACAGCAGAGGGGTGGTATGATCAGAGTGATGGGGGCACAGATGCTAGAACCGATCCCCCTGTGGTGCAGCTGGAGGGAGAGCTCCAGTAATAAGGCAGTTCAGCTGGCCCTCTTGCTCAGCAGGTGCCGGAGCTCCCCTTTTGAACTGATCAAAAAAAATGAAAAACCGTAGAAAATGTTAAATCAACAAAACATGAAACTGCTAAGTTTCTTTAAATTTGCAAAAATAAGTGTCATAAGATGCCACCAGCACCAATATTAAAGACAAAATCAGTGTCACAGACGGACTGTATATGTGGCTGGCAGTGGCAGGGTGACAGTTGCAGGGAGTGAAGGATGATGGATCCACACTCTGACAGATCCCAGGCTGGAATTCCCTAGGCAATGGGGAGAGATAAAACGCTGTGACAGCAGGAAGCTGAACTGAGCGATCCCACACAGTGACAGATCCGACAACACCAACAACACTGACACAGATCAGCAAGCACTAGAAGAGCAGGCTGTGGGATCGTGATGATGTTCTCATTCACTGACATATTGCACATGAGATGGATGGCCAGCTAGCCGGGTAACACTCACACAAACATGAGACATCAGAGTCAGACATTACCTTGCTCCGTAGGTGCAGTTCCACCTCCACTGATGAATGGGAAGAGAAAGGCTGGAACTCCTCAGTGATCAGCAGCTGCCAGCTGGCTTGCTGTAAGGGACTGAGCCTGAGAGGAAAACTGGAAGGAGCCGCAGCTGCTACACTGGCCCCAGACACCCGGCATCTTCCTCTGTCCCTTCTTCCTCCCCTCTGTTGCCCCTCCCCCTAGTTGAAGGATCATTCATGACGTTGCAGCATCCCACAAAGAAAGAGTTCAGGCCTGCGCTGCGCCCAGGTGCCCCTAGGTGGCAATGCGCCCAGGTGCCCATAGGTGGCAATGCGCCCAGGTGCCCCTAGGTGGCAGTGTGCCCAAGGCAGCTGCCTAGTTTGCCTAATCCCAAGCTATGCTGGTAGGGTATTTGGCTCCTGTGTAACTTGGCCCTAGTATGTGTATGTATGAATGTAAGGGACCTTAAATTGTAAGCCCCTTAACCACTTGCCTACCAGGCACTTATACCCCCTTATTTACCAGGCCAATTTTCAGCTTTCAGCGCTGCCGCACTTTGATTGACAATTGCGCGGTCATGCAACATTGTACCCATATGAAATTTTGATCATTTTCTCACAAATAGAGCTTTCTTTTGGTGGTATTTAATCGCCACTGGGCGCTTTACTTTTTGCGCTATAAATTAAAAAAGTGCAAAAAATTTGAAAAAAAAAAAAAGTTTCTTTGTTTCTATTATAAAATTTTTCAAACAGGTATTTTTTCTCCTTCACTGATGTGCGTTGATGAGGCAGCACTGATGGGCACTGATGGGCACTGATAGGCAGCACTAAAGGGCACTGATAGGCAGTACTAATGAGGTGGCACGGATAGGCGGCACTGATAGACAGCACTAATGAGGTGTCACGGATAGGCGGCACTAATATGCAGCACTGATAGGCGGCACTGATAGGTGACACTGATGATGGGTACTGATAGACGGCACTGAGTGGCATCACTGCTGGGCACTGACTGGCGGCACTGACTGGCACAACCCCTGGGCACCGACTGGTGGCACTGACTGGCAGCACTGCTGGGCTGCACTGGTGGGTGGCACTGGTGGGCAGCACAGGTGGGTGGGCACAGGTGGGTGGCACTGGTGGGCACAGGTGGGTGGGCACAGGTGGGTGGCACTGCTGGGCACAGGTAGGTGGCACTGCAGAGTGGCACAGGTGGGTGCACTGCTGGGCACAGGTGGGTGCACTGCTGGGCACAGGTGGGTGATCTGCTGGGCACGGGTGGGCGGAGCTAGTGGACGCACTGCTGGGCACAGGTGGGCGGAACTTGCGGGTGGCACTGCTGGGCACCGATCATCAGGGCACTGATCATCAGTGCCCTGATGATCGGTGCCGATCCCCGCTCTGACAACTGCCGGTTCTCGGCAGTACTTTCCTCACGATCTGACAGCGTGAGGAAAGTGCAGCCGAGAACCGGCACTTGCATTTCCCTGTGATCAGCGTGTCATTGGACACCGCTGATCACGTGGTAAAAGGCCGCTGTGATTGGCCTTTTACCACATCACGTGATCAGCTGTGTCCGTAGGAGAGCGCGTTCTGGGAGGACGTCATATGGCGTCCACTCAGAACTGGCCGGCCGCAGTGCAGCCGTCATTCGGCTATCTGCGGTCGGCAGTTAGTTAAGGGTTAGGGACTGATGTGAATGTACAATATATATATATGTAAAGCGCTGCGTAAATTGATGGCACTATACAAGTACCTGAAATAAAATAAATAGTGGAAGCACCGGCCCTGGTTGGGAGTAGGATGTGGGATGCAGCACACCAGCACTGAAACATGCAGCATTCTATCCCAAAGTAAGAGGTAACAGTGACGTAGAATGTAATGGGGCCTGTGTGCGGGATCATAAGTTGGGCCCTCCTGAGAAAGAACAAGAAAGTGAGGCGTGTGCAGCGCGCCACGGTAAAAGTTGGGTTTGGTTGTGCTGAATATTGGCCGTGGTTAAAATAGAAGAAGAGTGCAGGGGTTCAGTATTAAGTAGCGTAAAGTAAGTGCTGCAGAGTTCATAGGTCAATAGTAAATGATGCAGAGGTCAGTAGCAAGTGGTGCAATTTTAAGAGGTCAGAGATGTCAGTACCATCTTAATAGCAATATTGGTCCTTAGGCAAAGTAATGCACTGGGGCCCATACAAAGGAGATGGTGACCTGTGGTGTGCATAGCGCTCAACGGCAAACAGTGGGTGTGGCTAAAATATGCAACCTATTCAGTGGGTGAGGCTAAAATATGTTACATCTTGGGTGTGGCTTTTTAGTCTGGTTAGAACTTTTAGTCTGATTTTTTCCATTTAATTATTTTTTTTACAATTTTTTAAATTAACTTTTTACACTTTTTTTTTTTTTAACAATACTGTTGGGGGGTCTTTGGTGAGATATCAGGGATCTGAACATATTGAGATAGAGAAAAGGACTGAGGAAGCATTCCCCAGTTAGAAATTAGTTGGTGCATGGAACTAACGGGATCTAGGGAGGTTCTGAGGGAGGAAGAGGGGCTGAAGGGGCTCTAATTATTATTATTATTATTATTATAATACAGTATTTATATAGCGCCAATGGCTCGCTCAGATGTGCAGCTGTCATTGCTGGTATTTGATAGGCTGTGAGGGAGTGATATGCCTGAAAATGCTGACCTGCTGTGCCGCAACCATGTGCATATTGCACATGGCTGCAGGGCAGTTATGGTGCACCCCTATGCACCATGCGTACAGCTCTGAAATGGGTGGTCAGGATGGTAAAGCCATGGCTCAACTGTCTGCTTTTACTGGCCTTATTTACAATTGCAGTTGTTGGGGTGGTAAAAACAGTTAGGAGATGAGTTTACCAACACCCCCCTGGGACCCCCCCATTGCATTCAGTGGGCAGTACTACCTGATGAATGTAACCCATTTAGGTGCAGCTAATGATCAGTGTATTCTGATTGTGCCAGACATTGTCTGGATGGCAGAATTTGTTCATTTTTCATTCAGACTGCTGGCTGAAGAAAAGAAAAAAACAAACATTCATCTATGGGCAGCTTAACCTCCCTAGCGGTCTGATTATGTCAGTATTTCTGTGCTCAAAGCGGTAGATTGTTTTCAATGGAAATATGTTTTTTTTTATTGTAGGCCTGTAATTCTTAGGAATAACTCACTGAAATCTGTTTAAACAAGAGTCTAGTAGACATCCTGGGTGCAATAAAGTTTAATAAATTAAATCATAAATTATAATATAATAAATAATAATAATGTAATAATAAATTAAATAATGTAATCAAATCAAAACACACGGAACTCTGTCCAAACAATATTATATAGACACTGCATATTCTAGAAAACATCACGGGTGTGGTATATTTTGAAACACGGGACTGCACAAAGTCCGACATTGCAATCAGAACAGTGAAACCTCGTTTCCTTGTGGATTTATTTCCACTCTCATCTCGCCAAGAGCAACATACCACGTGTAGGTGCTGCCTTTTTTTGGGTTGGTGGGATGTCGTCCATAAAATGACGTCCAGTCAGGCGTTCTGGGTTGACAACTCCCACAGCATGTTGTCCGGATCTACCCACAGACACTGATGGTGTTTCATGCTTGAGGAAAATGGATTCCCCAACTTTCCAGATAAAGTCTGCATGAACCACAGGCTTGTCACTCTTTTTGCGGAACAGAATGTAGGCATTCCACAAGCACTGTTCTAGAACATTCTGGAAAATCTTTTTGTAGCATTTCCTCTGCTGCTTTCTTATCGCCAGATAGAATGTCATAGATTGGTTAGCTCTGTCGACACCTCCCATGGTGCTGTTGTAGTCAATGACAACCTGCGGCTTCTGGATGTTTTTCCCACCTTTTGTTTGTACCATCACTGTGGAGGCATTGTGAACGGTACTGATAAGGCACACATCCTTCTTGTCCCACCATCTCAGTGCAATCATTTTGCCTTTCTGCCAGGCAACTAATTCTCCCGACTTCAGTTTGTTTTTTGCAAACACTGATGGCAGGTTGCGCCGGTTAGCCCGAACGATTCCATATGCATCCTTTTGTGCTGAAGAAGAACCTCGTAAAGTTCTGGAGAGGTGTAGAAATTGTCCATCGTTACACAGTAGCCTTGGTTCAGCAGAGGCTCAATCAGTGACAGGATGGAAGATGTTGCCATTCCATATTTGCTGTACTTAGGATCAGATTTTGTGCCTTTGCCGGTGTATATGACTGTGTTCCAGATTCCAGATGTAGCCGGTAGAAAATTCGCACAGCAGGTAGGATTTGACACCAAACCGTGCTCTCTTGAATGCGATATATTGTATCAAGCTGAAACTTCCTTTGTAGACCATTAGACTTTCGTCTATACTAATGTCTCTCTCTGGCACATACAGTGGGGCAAAAAAGTATTTAGTCAGCCACCAATTGTGCAAGTTCTCCCACTTAAAAAGATGAGAGAGGTCTGTAATTTGCATCATAGGTAGACCTCAACTATGAGAGACAAAATGAGAAAAAAAATCCAGACAATCACATTGGCTGATTTGGAAAGAATTTATTTGCAAATTATGGTGGAAAATAAGTATTTGGTCAATATCAAAAGTTCATCACAATACTTTGTTATATATCCTTTGTTGGCAATGACAGAGGTCAAACATTTCCTGTAAGTCTTCACAAGGTTGGCACACACTGTTGCTGGTATGTTGGCCCATTCCTCCATGCAGATCTCCTCTAGAGCAGTGATGTTTTGGGGCTGTCGCTGGGAAACACGGACTTTCAACTCCCTTCAAAGGTTTTCTATGGGGTTGAGATCTGGAGACTGGCTAGGCCACTCCAGGACCTTGAAATGCTTCTTACGAAGCCACTCCTTCGTTGCCCAGGCGGTATGTTTGTTGGAAGACCCAGCCACGTTTCATCTTCAATGCCCTTGCTGATGGAAGGAGGTTTGCACTCAAAATCTCACGATACATGGCCCATTCATTCTGTCCTGTACATGGATCAGTCTTCCTGGTCCCTTTGCGGAGAAACAGCCCCAAAGCATGATGTTGCCACCCCCATGCTTCACAGTAGGTATGGTGTTCTTTGGATGCAACACAGCATTCTCTCTCCTCCAAACACGACGAGTTGTGTTTCTATCAAACCGTTCTATTTTGGTTTCATCTGACCATATGACATTCTCCCAATCCTCTTCTGGATCATCCAAATGCTCTCTAGCAAACTTCAGATGGGCCCGGACATGTACTGGCTTAAGCAGGGGGACACGTCTGGCACTGCAGGATCTGAGTCCCTGGCGGCGTAGTGTGTTACTGATGGTAGCCTTTGTTACGTTGGTCCCAGCTCTCTGCAGGTCATTCACTAGGTCCCCCCGTGTGGTCTTGGGATTTTTGCTCACCGTTCTTGTGATCATTTTGACCCCACGGGGTGAGATCTTGCGTGGAGCCCCAGATCGAGGGAGATTATCAGTGGTCTTGTATGTCTTCCATTTTATAATTATTGCTCCCACAGTTGATTTGTTCATACCAAGCTGCTTGCCTATTGCAAATTCAGTCTTCCCAGCCTGGTGCAGGTCTACAATTGTGTTTCTGGTGTCCTTCGACAGCTCTTTAGTCTTCACCATAGTGGAGTTTGGAGTGTGACTGTTTGAGGTTGTGGACAGGTGTCTTTTATACTGATAACAAGTTCAAACAGGTGCCATTGATACAGGTAATGAGTGTAGGACAGAGGAGCCTCTTAAAGAAGAAGGTACAGGTCTGTGAGAGCCAGAAATCTTGCTTGTTTGTAGGTGACCAAATACTTATATTCCACCATAATTGGAAAATAAATTCTTTCCAAATCAGCCAATGTGATTGTCTGGATTCTTTTTATCATTTTGTCTCTCATAGTTGAGGTCTACCTATGATGCCAATTACAGGCCTCTCTCATCTTTTTAAGTGGGAGAACTTGCACAATTGGTGGCTGACTAAATACTTTTTTGCCCCACTGTAGCTCTGCTGGAAATTTCTGACAATTATTTTGGAGACCCCAAATTTTTTTTAGCTTGGGAGCTGGATGAGTCGATTCATCAAAATCCTAATTATTTGCGAAGTGCAAAAATTTCATAATGAGGGAAAAGCTGTACTCTGATATGACGGTGCCAAAGAACGGCGTGGAGAGCATTTTATTGGTGGTCCAGTACCACTTCTGCAGCGGTTTCCCCACCACTCCTTGCAGAATAATTATGCAGAGAAACAGCCAAATGTCCTCTTTGGTGACAGGTTCCCACTTTCTGTTTCGTGAAACCGGCTGTGTGGAGCAGCTAGTTGTTGCACCTATTTGTCTCTGTCACGATAATTTCAATAACCTCATCGGTCAGAAACAATTCCAAGTACGCCAAGGTGTTGTCACCTTCAATGTGGATTTTCATACCAGGTGCGCCGGTAAACGGAAATCTTCCGTGCGCTGGGGTACCACAATCAATAGTGCACCACGTGCGCAGATTACTCACGTCAATCTCAGATTCGCCGCTGTCTTCACTTTCGGTGTCTGAAGACAAGTCGCTACATGAGTCGCTATCGCTCAATTCAAGTGGCTCCTCACTGTCGCTGTTTGGTAGCTCATCATAAACTGCTTTGGCGCTAGCGAGATGCTTTTTGGAAGCCATGAGTGCAAAACCGTTTTTAGTCACATAAACTGAAGAACTGCACTATGGAAATATCTGAGGTAAAGTTACAATGTATGCACTAGAGTAACACTTTATTTTGACAGTGATCTATTTTTATAATTACTGCCTCCCGCAAGCCCCACCCACGACGGCACAGCACGGCTGGCTCACGCTGATCACACTGATCAGCGTGAGATACCAGGGAAGCAGGGAAGGAGACAGGGGATGGACGGAGGGGATGGCTGCATGCGGATCAGGACCCGGGACACAGATTGCAGGGACCAGGTACTTAGTTTGTGGTGACCCCGAGTCTGGCTCGGGGTTACCACTTTTGACAGCTAGATTTAACCCCACCCCAGACTGTGGAAAACCGCTAGGGAGGTTAAAGAACTGTAGAGAACAATGTCAATGCAAATCGAACAAAAATAGTCGCTGCAACTCAAGTCGCACCAATTTGAACAGTTCCATAATGGTTTATTGGGTGAGATTTGTCATGCGATTTTAACCTGTCAAGTAGCATGACAAGTCACACCCCGTGTGAACGGGGGCTTACAGCACACTGCAAGTGTAGACAGAGGAGAAGATATGAAGAAGGGGGTGAACAGGTATAGCAGGAATAAGTGAAAGTAGCTCGACAGGAAAGAAGGTGGAGTGATCCAGGAAGCAGAGCGAATTGATGGAAGTGGAGAGGGCTCCATGAGGAATGAGATAGATTAATATATAATAAATCAGTAGAAAAGTGTGATGGACTCCTGACACCCCGACTGGGTATCTCCACCAAGAAGCTGCCGCCCAAGATCTGGAACACAAGGCAAGTGACTATAGTTGTAGCTACCTCAAAGAACTAGACAACACCAGTTATTGTAGTAAACAAGAAGAACTGCTTTATTAGAGTGTAGCATCCTCCTAGTCAGCTAAGGGGAGCTAGACCTCAATTGTTAGCTAGTATGGCTGAGTAGCAGCCTGGGTGTGATAGCTTGCAGGGGTCAAAATGTGGTCAGAGCAGAGAAGCTCTGCAGACCAGCCCTCTGGAATTTCCCCCTGCTCTAGAACTTTGAAGAAAGGTCTAGAAGCAGTGGATGGATCTGACGAGTGGCTGATCTGCACATTTGAAGGAGCATGGCCAATCCCAAACAGGAGGCTTGGAAAGGGGCAGGACAACCCTTAAAAGTGAGCGAGTCTGCTCAGCAGCAGGAAAGTTCGAGTGGAAGACAGAGGATGGGAAGCTGAAGGCAGGATCCTGGGAGGGGGCCCAGATGGAGAGAGGGACAAACCTACAGGCAGTGGAGCTTGGAAGGAAGAAAGTTTAGACCCTCACTGGCCCCCAGAGCAAGGACCACCTGTGCAGCAGGGAAGGAGCGGCCCAGCTAGAAGGCCTGGTGGCTGCCACTGACCCACCAGCAGCATAGGAGAAGGACTGAGTGATTAAGCCTGCACCCCCTGGGCCAGATAGGGGAAGGAGCACTCTGGTGGGAAACCAGATTCCTCACCTACTGGGACTGTCTTATTTCTCAAGTGACAGACATCGGATACCCTTGCTTAGGGATTCCTCCAGACAGCTGGATAAAGAAGAGGATTTATCTTGGGTCTGGGGTGGTGCTACAGAAGATGCTGGCTAGCTCTCCAAAAGAGACTGTTTGCTGTAGAGACTTGTAAATAGTTCCAGGAAGTTGTCCTCAGTTTTTTGGTTCCATTGGGCATCCCATACACCCCTTATCCCATCCAAGTTGAAATTTCCCTAATAAAATCCCAAAACCTTAGCTCAATGACTGGTTACTGACTCCTGGATGCAAGTCTGTGAAAATGTGTGGTTGCCTGGCTTTGCAGGACTATAGGGGGACCCTAATTCATAAGGTCCAAGAGAAACACACTGAATTTATACAGAAAACCACCAGAACCCACATAGGAATACATTATACATAGGAAGCCATATGTTACAATGATAGTTCTTTCTGGATAACCTGAAAACATAGAGTTCTCCAGGCAACTGTTCTCCTGCAACCCCAAGTCCGTGACAGAAAGGTAAATCAGAGATAGAGCAGCTGAAAGAGTTAGATAACCTGGGCCTTGTGCAATGGAAGAACGTACCTGCGCCCCGATAGCCAAGCTTCCTTACAGCATGTGAGAGACAGTGTGCATATCACTTCACCAGGGACTTTACAGTGAGTGTCGGAAAACGCGGATGAATGATCACTCCGCAGACCAACTGTACCATTAAGTCCCTGACTAACCATCTGCTAGAGCTGCTGATGTTTAAGTTAGGACTTTAGACTGATATGGTGGTTTCTGATTAAGCATGCTAGCATAATTTTGGGTGTGTTCTAGCAAACCCATGCACCCCAGACTGGCAGCGCTGCTCTCAATGCAGTGCCTGGGGCACATACCCCCCCTAGTTTCTGCCCTGATTCTACCAGAAATCCAGTGCGGTCCTGTGCACTCTGTAGGGATATCTCAAACAATGTTATCATGAAGTGTGTTGGAACTGAAGAACACCTTACCCCCTAGGTAATGGAGGCAAGGGAAAGGTGTTCTGTAGTTCCAGTATATTGCCTGTCCTAGGATGACAATGCTGTTCTTCCAAAGTTATAGTACAGGGAGTGAGCACTGTCACCCTAGGGCAGTAAGTGTGTTACCAGTAGAATTACAGCGTGAAAATAAAGGGAAAAAAGACCAAAAAAATTGGAAACAAATTTAAGGCCTAAGTTTAGATTTGTGGGATGTAGAAACGCAGGCAAAATTTTGTGCATTCCTGCAACACACAAAATACATGTATCCCTTTTGCAGGCATGCAGCAATGCCATTAATTCTTAATGGCACCCTCAATGCACCTTGCAAACATGCATGTAAAAATCGCACTCCAAAAATGCATTGTAGCAAAAGACCACGCATTTGCAGCACCCTCCTAGTTTGCTAGGGGGAGCTAGAGTTCTGATTGATAGAGAGGAGGGCTGAGTAGCAGCCTGGGTGTAATAGCCAGAAGGTCAAATTATGCTCAGGAGCTGAGAGGCTCTGCAGGCCAGCCCCTCTGGAATTTCCCCCTGCTCTAGGGCTTTGGAGGAAGGCAGTGGGTGGATCTGAGGAAAGGCTGGCTTGCACTCTTAAGGAATCCTAGCCAATCCCCAACAGAAGGAATGGCAAGGGGCTGGGACACCCTTAGAAGTGTTGGAGCCTCCTCAGTTGCAGGAGAGTTCGGAGTAGAAGACAGTAAAGAAGATGTGAGGCTGAAGGCAGGAGGCAGCAAGGAGGCCCAGTGAAATGGGGCCTACCTGCAGACCTGGAGCTGGAAAGGAAGAAATCTCAGAGTTTCACTGGCCCCAGAGCAAGGACCACCTGTATGGCAGAGAAGGAGCAGCCCAGCTGATAGGGCTGGTAGCAGCCACCAACCCACCAGCAGTACAGAAGAGGATCTGAGTAAGTACCCCTGCACCCCCTGAGCAGATAGGGGAAGGAGCACTCTGGTGGGAAACCAGATTTTCTGCTTATTTGAGACTGTCCAGTTTTAAAGTATCAGACACCAGATCCACTCTTCAGAGATACCTCCAGATTGCTGGATGAAGATAATCTAGGGTCTGGGGTGGTACATTAAGGAGACGCTGACTAGCTCTCCAACAGCAACTGTACTGCATTGAAGGCTTGTAAATAGTTCCAGGAAGTCGTCCTCAGTTCATCAGTTCCCTTGGCATCCTGTACACCCCTAACCCTATCCCAGTTCAAATTCCCCAAATAAAACAACAAAACCAAAGATCAAGGACTGATCTCTGATTCTGAAGGCAAGCCTGGGTGAAGATGTGTGATGTCTGGCTATGCAGGTCTATAGGGAGACCTAAATCTTCTAGCGACTCCTAAGGGGGCAGTGCTACAGGTATAGTACGGCACAATTTAATTTGTTACTAAACCCATGACCCTGCATTCACTATATCCAGTCTTCCACAGTACACAGAAATGCAATTATTTTAGTAAATATAAACTAAATACCTTTTCTCATCAGCAGTTAGAGCAGTCATGTGACTTCTATCAGTGTCCAGCCGTGTATTGGTTAATCTTGTGAGAGGAGTTTTCATTCTGTTCTGACTGTCCTATGAGGCTTCATGACTCTTGACCTTCTGTCTGGACAGTTATGATAACATGCCCCCCCAAACTGATCATATGCAGACTTGCCACTGATACTCTAACTATGGCAGATGGATTGGGTACAGTAGAAAAAAGGGAAGGATCAGAGAAGTCAGGATCAAACAGCCTTTTTTACACAATGCAGAGGATTAACCCCTTAGGTTCCACAGTGAGTATAACAAGCATGCTTTACTGCATATACAGACTGATTTTACTGTTGTGGATTTAGTAACTCTTAAAAAAAATAATAAATAAAAAAAGTAAAAAAAAGGTACTTGCACTTCTTTGGTGCAAAATTTGCATGTAAGGCAGGGGCGGACTGACAACTCATGGGGCCCCCGGGCAATAGGGGATCATGGGGCCCCTGTGTCCTTGGCCAAACTCAAAAAAGCCCATGAAAAAGGTACCAGGGGCATCTCATGGGGCCCCCTACTGACCCCGGGCCCTCGGGCAGTGCCCGAGTTTCCAAATGGTCAGTCCGCCCCTGCATGTAGGGGTAGCCCATTAAAATGTATAGGCTGCCCTAAACACAACAAACAAAAATACACATGCACTGGACCGATAAGCAACATATAAAAATGTTTTTCTTGGGTTTACATGCACTTTAACTGCTTCCCTGCCACCCTATAGTTGAACTACTGCTATAGGGTGGCAGGGCTGTGCAAAATCACACACATATATATTTCTGGGTAGGGGGCATGCACGCCCCGCTTTACCCACATCGCCATTGGTGGCTGCAGATGTCAATTACCAGCCGGAGATTCCCCCCCAGCACCTGGAGTAACACTGACAGGGGAGAGGTCTGTATGTAAACAACACAGGTCTCTCTCCTGCCAGCAACAACATGCGGCTGTGTATTTCTCTGCAGTAGAAAAGTACACAGCAGCATGTTTCCCTAGTAAAGCACACACAGCACACAGTTAACCCTTTGATCACCCCAGATGTTATCCCCTTCCTGCAAAAAGTCAAATATATATATATTCAAAATTGTGTTTTTTGTTGCTTATGACGCACAAAATAAAAAATGCAGAGGCAATCAAGTACCACCAAAAGAAAGCTCTATTTGTGGGAAAAAGACATACATTTCATTTGGGTGCAGGGCTGCATGACCGCACAATTGTCAGTTAAAGTAACACAGCGCTGTAACACCAAAAGTGGCCTGGTCAGGACAGGGGTAAATCCTCTGCATGGCAAGTTGTTGAATATGTGAAACTACAAGCAGATATGTTGGAAAGGGATGGAGAGACTACATTGGGTCTAGGAACACACAGAAGGAGCACAGCTCCACTCAGCCTGCAGCACTACACAGCATCCCTCTCAGCTGTACTGGTACTCCGCACAGCCCCGCCTACTAGACATCAAGTAATCTACATAGCCCCACCTTCCGCACATCAGGAACTCGGTACAATTCATCAGGTAGTCTGCACTGCCCCTCCCACAGCTACGCCCACTTTTTCATCTCGGTTCACTGAATGGGGTTTTCCGTTCCCCGCCCACCACTGCTCTCTTCGCTTTTTTACTGGTTCGTGCCGCTCTTCCTGTCAGCCGATTGGCTAACGTTGTAGCCTATTCTTGCCCTCGTGCACTTCCTCCTTGTGAATTCCCTAACTTGACTCAAGTGATAGAAGTGACTTCATGGCAGCGTAGAGGAGACCTATTTCCTAAGAAAGCCCCATAGCAATGTGGAAAGTCCAGGGGGAAGTAGCTGCTTACTTGTGTGACCTACCTCTGGTAGCAGATGTACTGCTGGACTCCACGAGGGCAGAGGCAGAGAGACGTGAGTACTCAATATCATCCGGCTGTGGGGTTACACTGGGGGCATGTTCAGTCTCAGCAACCAATAAGAATTCAGGAAAGTGCCTCTGCTTTCCAGGGACAGCTCCTAGTCTTGTGTGATAGGTCATTAGACCCTGGTCATGGCCAAGTCTCCCAGTACTGGCCTACTGTACCATTAATGTGATGATTACTTCATACCTGTGTTCAGGAGAACATTTACCGAATGGCATCAGTTAAACAAAAAAAAAAAAAAAAATATATATATATATAGTTTTGAGATTGCCAACAAGGGGTTAAACACCTTAATATGAAGATGTTAAAGGTCATAGGTCCAGTGAATAGTCCTTCAATCTATCTGACTCACCAGATCCCCGGTCTTCTATCTTTTACACCGCAGAATGGGGAGAGTGACACTCTGTCCCTGCCTCCCGATGGCATTCTTGCGTTGTCACCATGCCACATGTGCGTTTGTTATGTTGAGGACTATAAACAACCATGCAGGCATGATCAGCTGATGTAGCCAGGAAGTGGCTGCAAAGAGGCTGGAGGAGATCAGCATTACTGGGACAACAAATAAAAAGGGCAGTGGTTTATTATACACATTGCTTTTCCAAACTAAATGTCATCCAGTTAGGATTTACATCAACAGGTAAGTAAATGAATGCTAACAGCCAAGGTCTGAGCAGTAATGTGATCCTGCATTTCACAGTGGTCCTGTCTGCCTGATGCTGGTAGGGAAGGTAGACTTTACAATGTAGGGCGGAGGGTCAGCTAGGGTGTAAAGGGAAGCATTGATTTCATTTACATATTATTCATTCGGGAAAAACCTTTTTCTAAAGTGCCTACAACCTCTTGCCAGCCATGTAATGCAGTGGCAAGGAGGGACGCAAGTTTGCATTGAAGTCAGTGGGAGGCAGTGTGTGAACCCAGGTGCCAGGATATGCTTTATTGGCACACAGTAGAGGACATAGAATCCATAAAAGCTATTACGGATTCTATGTCCTCTACTATGTGCCAATAAAGCATATATGATAAGGATATGAGTTGCCAGCTATTCTGTAATGTATCAAGACCTTCAGACTTCATGTGGCCTTCAGATTACCACAACAGTGCGTAGAGAGCTTTCATGGCTGAGCTGCTGCATCCAAGCCTTACATTACCAAGTGCAATGCAAAACTTTGGATGCAGTGGTGTAAAGCATGCCGCCACTGGATTCTAGAGCAGTGGAGAGACGTGTTCTCTGGAGTGACCAATCACGCTTCTCTGTTTGGCAATTCGATGGATGTGTCTGGGGTTGACAGTTGCCAGGAGAACGGTATTTGCCTGACTGCATTGTGCCAAGTGTAAAGTTTGGTGGAGGGGGGATTATGGTGTGGGGTTGCTTTTTCAGGGGTTGGGAACTCTTTAAGACGTCAGCATACCAAGGCATTTTGGAAAATTTAATGCTCCCAATTTTGTGGGAACAGTTTGGGGATGGCCCTTTCCTTTTCCAACATGACTGTGCACAAAGCAAGGCCCATAAAGACATGATTGAGAGACTCTGGGGTGGAGGAACTTGACTGGCCTGCACAGAGTCCTGACCTCAACCCAATAGAACATCTTTGGTATGAATTAGAGCGCAGACTGCAAGCCAGGCCTAATCATCCGACATCAGTGCCTGACCTCACAAATGCGCTTCTGGAAGAATGGTCAAACATTCCCGTAGACACACTTCTAAAGCTTGTGGACAGCCTTCCCAGAAGAGTTGAAGCTGTTATAGCTGTAAAGGGTGGGCCAACTCAATATTGAACCCTACAGACTAAGACTGGGATGCCATTAAAGTTCATGTGCATGTAAAGGCAGGCCACCCAATACTTTTGGTAATATGGTGAATGTGTATTTCATACTTGTACTGCCAGGGAAAGTGAAAACTACAGTAGTACTCAGTGAAACTACACCCTGTTCCAAATTATTACGCAAATGTTATTTTTCTCATTTACCTAAATAATTGATGTAAATAACAGTCAGCATAATTCTCATGTTATCAACTATTAAGAGTACAATTCACATTTTATTGAACAAACCTCCTAATGATAACAGTATTTTTTTTTAAACATAAAACACTTCCAATGCACGGTTCCAAATTATTACGCACAGTAAGCTTCAAAACACTTTATAGGTTGTAAAGAACTGAAAATTGTCATTTGTTGTGTTTGCAGCATATTTACTGAAATCAAAAGCTATTTCAATCAACCTTTTAACAACATTTTAACTTTTTAAACATTTTAACAGGTCACGTTACATTTTAACATAGGACCCCTTATTTCATAGCAGCTTCACAAGTCTTGCATCCATTGAACTTGTGAGTTTTTGGACAGTTTCTGCCTGAATTTGTTTGCAAGATGTCAGAATAGCCTCCCAGAGCTGCTGTTTGGATGTAAAACGCCTCCCACCCTCATAGATCTTTTGCTTGAGGATGCTCCAAAGGTTCTCAATAGGATTGAGGTCAGGGGAGGATGGAGGCCACACCATAACTTTCTCTCCTTTTATCCCCATAACAGCCATTGATGCAGAGGTATTCTTTGCAGCATGAGATGGTGCATTGTCATGCATGAAGATGATTTTATTATGGAAAGCATAGTTCTTCCTTCTGTACCAGGGAAGAAAGTGGTCAGTCATAAACTCCACATACTTTGCAGAGGTCTTTACACCTTCGGGGACCCTAAAGGGGCCGACCAGCTCTGTTCCCATGATTCCGGCCCAAAACATGACTCCACCACCACCTTGCTGACGTTGCAGCCTTGTTGGAACAGGGTGGCCGTCCACCAACCATCCACTACTCCATCCATCTGGACCATCCAGGGTTGCACGGCACTCATCAGTGAACAGGAATGTTTGAAGATTAGTCTTCATGTATTTTTCTGCCCAATGCAGCCGTTTCTGCTTGTGAGCATTGGTTAGTGGTGGCCGAATAGAAGGTTTATGCACAGTTGCAAGACTCTGGAGGACTCTACACCTTGATGTCCGTGGGACTCCAGAGGCACCAGCAGCTTCAAATATCTGTTTGCTGCTATGTAATGGTATTTTAGCAGCTGCTCTCTAGATCCGATGCATGGATCTGGCAGAAATCTTCCTCAATGTGCCATTATCTGCACGAACCCGTCTGTGCTCTGAATCAGCCACAAATCTCTTAATAGTGCAATGATCATGCTTAAGTTTTTGTGAAATATCTAATGTTTTCATACCTCATCCAAGGCATTGAACTATTCACTCTTTTCGGCAGCAGAAAGATCCTTTTTTTCTTCCCCATATTGCTTGAAAATGGTGCTCTGCTTAATAATGTGGAACACCCTCCTTTAGTAGGTTTTCCTTAAATTGGGCTCACCGGCCAATCTAATTATCACAGGTGTCCAAGATTGTTTTCAGTGATCAAAAAAAGCCCTGACACACAATGCCATCCATGAGTTAAACTGAAAAAAAAAAAAATTTCATCTTTGTGACACTTAAATAGAATTTGCATAATAATTTGGAACAGGGTGTATAGTGATCTTCCAGGTCCTGTTGGGGTTCTGTGCAAGCGGCTTCCCCTCTACATACTGACCACACTCACTCAGCACTGGTGCCATTTAATTTCTGCCTTTTATTTTTCTACAGTGAATACAAGGCGTTCTTTGATTGGGCAAGGTTCATCCAATTATTGAATGCTGTGTAAATCATTGAAAAAATACAAGGCATTCTGTGAATGGCTGCAGTGAGCAATGCCCTGTGGCCAGTGTACATAGGGGAAGCCAGTTGGCACAGGACCCAGAAGATCACAGCTATTACTGTAGTAGCTCCAGCTACTACAGTGATTGACACCTTCCACAGTCACCCATCAAGCATGAGATATGCATACTTTGTTTGTGCCAAGCAGGACTAATGTATGCATAATTCATGGAGTTCAGTTTTAAGACATTGGGTCTAGGCCTCCAGCTAAGTACCCTGGATTTCAAGTCACTTGCTACAACCGCCTAATGAGGTCCTGAGTGCTCACATCCTGTATCTTGGGGTGCTTGGCTGCAAAGGGAGATCCTGTCATTCTATATAACAGTCACACGAGATCCTTGTGTGCTGTTCTGCCGCTAGTGCTAGGAACAAAATGTATTAGAAACTCCTATCTGGTACTATAAGCTAATGAACAGGCAGATAGACTCCTCATTCTCTCTAGGGCCAAGCAATACTCAAGGTACAGGGAAGAGGAAATAGAAAAGGCAGAGAATGAAAGAGAAGTGAGAAATGGGAAGTGAGAAGAAAAACGGAGAGCAGAAATGGGCAGGAAGTGCGTTGTTAACATTGGCAGTCCACAACCCATTAGGCTGCATTCACACTTGAGTGTTTTGTAGCATGAAGCTCAAAGCTCCAAAACCGCTCAAACTAAACAGTCAATTGTCTCTATGGTTCCTGTTCCCATGATCAGGTGTGAAAAAGCACCATATAGAACAATTGATTTTGAGCTTTTTTTGGAGCTTCAAGCTACAAAACACTCAAGTGTGAATGCAGCCTTTATAGGTGGGGTGGTCACCTTTTCATTGAAGGTTTGTATCTTTAGTCTATGTGGGTCAATATTGACAGATGTATTTTTGGAACACCTTGACTAATAAGGCCAATTTCTAATAGCAGGAGGGGGGGCGTGGGGACTACTTTCAATTTTGCTGTTGCTTTCAGCAACTTAGGCTGTAGAATAGCAAAGGTCAGGAGGGGAGAACCTAGTGTCTAACCCTTTTGACTCCACATTGGACTTTTCAGCAATTTTCCAGATTAGTATTTTGGAAAGAATTGAAGCAACATAATAACCGGACAATTGCTTGTGTTTTTTGTACACCAGATATTCACTCTCATTTCTTTTTCCCTCTTTTCTTTCACCAGGTATTTTGTGAATTTTCACATGGAATTTAATTGATAATCAAAACTAGAATGTCATCTGCAAGATTTTTTATCGCAGTCCGGGACTTTGCATCGCTTCTCCAGTCTTCTGATGGCACACCTGAGTGGGTGGAGAGAGGGAGTCTGCTAACATTAACTGGAAATCCACCTTCTAATCCCAGCTGGAAGGACAGTGCCCTTTATCATCCAGCGACAATTTGGCTTAGGGTTCATGATTCCAAAAGAGTAGTTGCGGTAAACTCTGAGTCAGTACATGAAGTTGAACAGTTGATTTGGAGCATGTTACTAGCAGTTACTGATACAGAAGAGCGTCTTGTTTTTTATTGGGACCGCAGTAGGTTGAAGGAAGTTCTACATCTGAACACTGGAGACTACGTACGTGTTCAGGTTATTTCATCCAGTGGACGCAAAGAGAGGGGTGTTTTACAGTACAAAGGGTCTGTCAATCACAAACAAGAAATTCTTTTTGGAGTGCAGCTATTGGTAAGATCTCTGTAGATTTTCATATTTTGCACATGAATGTGACATTACTAATGATTGATTGCATATGTTGGTAATCTCAGCACCTCGTCTGCCATCTGGTCTACTGGAAGTTTTTGAAAAGGCTTACAGCTTACTAAGCTAGCAACACTAGGGCCCTTAACAAGTAAAGTGGCCAAACCTAAAGGATAAGTTCACCTTTTGTAACATGTTACACACATAATCAACAGCGCTCTGGTAGTTCATTAAGAACTACAAGCTGACATGCGCAAAGGCTGTTGGGACTTGTAGTTTTCATATATACAGAACACTTTAAATGAATGACAAGGCCAGGTAGGCAGAGCCCCACATGGCCGAGTTTTTTTTTTTAGCTTGTGACAGCTAGCGGGGAGAGAATATCCCCTGCTAGCTGTCAAAATTACACACTGATTTTTTTTTAGCCCTCCATTTTTCATGTTCTTCTCAGTCTGTGACATGCTCTCATAAATTGTTGCAGCTCTTTTCACCTTTTGGTTACTCTTCTCCAAGTAGAATTTGAAATTCCTCTTCTCAGTCTGTACAGGCTTGGGGTCTGTCTGTCTTTGGGGTCTTATAGCGCCTCCAGGCACGGACCAGTTTGTAGAGTGTTTTGTTTCTCGCTCTCTCTCGCTCTCTCTCTCTCCCTCCCTCCCCTTCCCATTCAGTGCTGTCATCAATGGCACCACATGTTACAGAAATGTCACAAGGCCTGAGAAAGAAAATAATTTGTTTACACAAGAAAGGTGAAGGCTACAAGAAGATCAGCAAAGCTTTACTTATCAGTCAATACTGTAGCATAAATGATACAAAGATGAAACTGCAACCATCTCACAGAGACATCCAGGCCATCCACAGAAGTTAACACCTCGACAGGAGCGTCTTTTGATGAGAAGGGTTGAAGAAAATTGCCATCCATGTTCACTGCAGTTAGCTAAAGAAGTAGAAAGCCAAACTAGGGTGACTATAAGGTGAATGTATTCAGTGAGCGCGTTAAATAATAGCAGCTATAGCACGCAAGCCAACCAAAACATAAACCTCATAAATATATGTATAAAAAGTGCAGCACTAAAAGGTATGTACTCCAGTAAATAATATATTAAGATCAATATGTACTCCAATCCAAATAAAAGTAATTAAGTAAAATAAACTATTAGAAATAAATTAATAAAATGGTGACAGTTCGTGATGAGTGATCAATACAGGAGTTGCTAGTGACTTCACGATCCAGTGGTCTGGTGACAAATAGTAAAAATACATACTCACCAGATGTGTATCTTTTAATACGCATGTGATAAACCAGATGTCCCCCTCATTCGATGGAATGGACGAGCTGGGCCGTCTTAGCGGACTCTCCTTCCTCTGGATATAGAGCAGCCAAACCGTTGTCTCCCTCTAGGAAATGGACAGGGTACTGGGCAGCTTACAGCAGGACGTGCGTCATCCTTAGGGTTGGTGTCGTGTCACAGACTCCTGATACTTGGGCTCAATGTGCAATAGACGTCACGGCATGCAGGCCCCTTTAACACGTTTCGTGTGATAGCACTTCATCAGAAAGGCATGGCCATGCCATTTGGGTGTTTTCTGTTTCATTATGATTTAAAAAGGAAACAAACAACTATGTGATAATAAATGGCTACATATGATTACTATCCTTAGATAAAAGACAGGTTTTTGGCTTGATCAGTCAAATTTTCAAAATAAATGCTTTTGAGCACAGCTATATGTTAGGCCAGGGATCCTTCCTCTTCTTCCCCAACACCGGTTGTCGATGGTCCTTACTGCTACTTCTACACTGGATAGCACTCGCATAATTTGTGAGCTTTGCTTAATACAGTAATCCTCTGAGCTTAGCATGATGGGCTGTATGGTGATGGTGGCACAGGGGATGGGACCATGACAGCCTGAACTCATGGAAACTGCGTTAAATGATGTTGGTCGTTCTTCAACCCAGAAAATGGAGGACATCTAGTATAATCAAGCACCTAGGCATGCAGACTGCATCTACAAACATTTGTGAAAGAATGGGTCACTTTCAGGAGCTCAGTGAATTCAAGTGTGGTGCCGTGATAGGTTGTCACCTGTGCAATAAGTCCATCCATGAAATTTTCTTGCTACTAAATATTCCACGGTCAACTGTTAGTGGTATTATGACAAAGTTGAAGCAACCGGGAACAACAACAACAACTCACATAAAATGATAGAGCAGGGTCAGCGCATACTGAAGTGCAGAAGTCGACAACTGTCTGCAGAGTCAATAGCTAAAGACCTCCAAACATTTTGTGTGGCCTTCAGATTAGCACAACAGTGTGTAGAGAGCTCCATGGAATTGGTTTCCATGGCCGAACAGCTGCATCCAAGCCTTACATTACCTAGTGCAATGTAAATTGTTGGATGGAGTGGTGAAAACCTGCCATCACTGGACTTTACAGCAGTGGAGACGTGTTCTCTGGAGTGACGAATCACACTTCTCCGTCTGGCAATTTGATGGACGTGTCTGGGTTTGGCGGTTGCCAGGAAAAAGGTACTTGCCTGACTGCATTGTACCAAATGTAAAGTATGGTGGAGGGGGGATTATGATTTGTGGACTGCATGACTAATAGTTGTCCTGTGGACAGCTTCTCCCACCTGAGCTGTGCATCTGTGCAGCTCCTCCAGAGTTACCATGGGCCTCCTGGCTGCTTCTCTGATTAATGCTCTCCTTGCCTGGCCTGTCAGTTTAGGTGGACGGCCATGTCTTGGTAGGTTTGTAGTTTTGTCATACTCTTTCCATTTTCGGATGATAGATTGAACAGTGCTCTGTGAGATGTGCAAAGCTTGGGATATTTTTTTACAACCTATCTCTGCTTTAAACTTTTCTCCACAACTTTATCCCTAATCTGTCTGATGTGTTCCTTTTGGCCTTCATTATACTGTTTGTTTACTAATGTTCTCTATCAAACCTCTGAGGGCTTCACAGAACAGCTGTATTTATACTGAGATTAAATTACACACAGGTGGACTCTATTTACTAATTTGGTGACTTCTGAAGGGAATTGGTTGCACTAGATTTCAGTTAGGGGTATCAGAGTAAAAGGGGGGCTGAATACAAATGCACGCCACACTTTTCAGATCTTTATTTGTAAAAAATTTTGAAAACCACTTACCATTTTCCTTCCACTTCACAATTATGTGCCACGTTGTATTGGTCTATCACATATAATCCTAATAAAATACATTTTTTTTTTGGTTGTAACATGACAAAATGTGGAAAATTTCAAGGGCTATGAATGCTTTTTCAAGGTGTGTGTGTGTGTGTGTGTGTGTGTGTGTGTGTGTGTGTCCGTGTGTGTGTGTGTGTCCGTGTGCCCCGTATATATAGTTTTACTGAGTGTGTATTGAGTTATAATTGCAGTGTTCACCTTTAAAGTATTTGTTATATGGCTTGCACATTTTACATGGATCCTGATTTTGTTCATCTATTAAGTAGTGATTTGTAGCTTAGAAACCTAGATGAAGCTCTCACTGGCTTACTGCAATCAGTCTGTCTCCCAATAACTGGTGAGATAAGATATGAACCACAAAGGGGGTGCACAGTGGCTTTCGCCTAGCAGCACTAGGGTTGTTGGCTCGAATCTAAACCATGACATCACCTGTCTGGAGTTTGCATGTTCTGTTTGTGCCTGTGTGGGTTTTCCCTGGGTACTCTGATTTCTTCCCACACTTCAAAGACATGCTGGTAGGTTAACTGGATCCTGTCTAAATTGGCCCTAGTATAAGTATGTATGAATGTGAGTTAGGGACCTTAAACTGTAAGCTCCTTGAGGCCAGGGACCTCTAGTGTAGATTGACAGCGCTATGTAAGTATCTGTAATAAATAAATGTAAATTATAATAAGCTGGCTAATTTATAGACATTTTGAGAAACAAAAGTAAAGCACAAACATGGAAAAGTAGGAAGAACCTGCATTTGTAATGAGCAAGATATGGCTACCCCATGTAAAAATGACAAGTTATACAAAGAAACAGGGCTTTTAAAACCTAAACACAGATTGATAAGATTTTTTACATTAAGCTGCACATTTATAAATGTTTATCTAAAAAGCTCTAAAAATAATAGATCTTTCTACCCTACTTCTTGCTTGTTACCTCCATTCCGCTTAGCACATACTTCTTCATTAGGCTTCAAAGTATTAACAAAACCCCTAAGCCTTTTAATAATGCTCAAAAAAGTATAACCTTTGCAATTATGGGTCTGGTACTTCGTCCAAATGTTTGTATGCTTTTTTTTTTTTTTTTTTTTTTTTTTATAGCTTTTCTTGTTCCCCCATAACATTTTTCACTTCTTGGTATGTTCCATATTGCTGCTATTTTTGTATTATCAACTAATCTGTGCTTACTGCATACCCAACAAAACGAACATCTAATATGTTGGCACTATATAAATACAACTTTGTACGTATGTGGTTTCATATGCAAGTCAGTAGATTTGTTTCATGTTCTTCTTTTGTCCATTCGCAGGGATCTGCAGAGGGAAAGGGCTTCACTGATGGCACATTTCGTGGACAGAGGTTTTTCAACTGTGATGAGAATTGCGGAGTCTTTGTTCCAGGAAGTAGGCTGGAGCGGGATTGTGGAAAATGCCCAGTTCGGAAACAGGGTGACAAAAATGACAAGTCTTTAGTAGAGAAAGAAGAATTAGTACATAAACACAGAAACCACCAAAAGCCAGTGAATTTTTTGCCACGGGGAGTTAAGCACCAGAGTCCACCAAGAGCTGTGGAGAAAAGCCGGGAGGTTCAGAGAGGTGATGAGAAAGACCGAGAGGGACCAAAAGCCAGTGAGAATAAGCATGAGACTCCAAGAGTTGTTGAGAAAGACAGAGAGATGCCTAGGGGTGGTGATAAAGACAAAGGTAATTTTTATTTATATCCTTATGGTATTTTCTTTGTGGATTTTTCTGATTTGGGAGTAAACTGCAGCAAAACTATTGGGTGTTTAAGCCACTTGGTCTCCAGAATGTATTACCCTCTTCATGATCAGGGCATTTTTTTGCTATTCAGCACTATGCTTTTTTAACTGGCAATTGCTCAGTCATGCAACACTATTTTTTATTTTATTACAGGTACTTATATAGCGCCATCAATTTACGCAGTGCTTTACATATGTATTGTATATTCACATCAGTCCCTGCCCTCAAGGAGCTTACAATCTATGGTCCCTAAAATATTTTCTACTTTCTGTTATAAAACATATTCAATAAAATCAAATGTCTTTATAAATTTAGGTCAAAATGTATTCTGCTACATGTCTTTACTAAAAGCCAAACTGCATTTTTTGGGGACACTATACTATTGGGGACACTAGTATAGTTGTGATCAAGATACTGATCCATTCAGACACAGTACTAGTAGTGACACTAATACAGATCATTGATAAAAGTGTACACTGTTCAAATGACACTGGCTGGGAAGAGGTTAACATCAAGTGGCAATGAAGGAGTTAACTGCATGCCTAATAAGTGTAATGTGTGCTGCTTTTACTCACAGATCTGGCTGTGTTTTCTCCCATTTCTTCAGGGAGAAGAAACAGCCAGAGGGCTGTTCTGTGTACACAGAATTCTGTGTGTTTGTGTACACAGAAGTCTGTGTGTTTGTAAACACAGAACTCTGTGTTGTGATTGGACATAGCCAACTGCCAATCAGCAGGTTTCAGTTAAAATCATTGGCTGAAACCTGCTTACAAACTCGTGCTGTATACGTCCAAAAACCAGGAAGTTCTCAGCACCGTACAGGTACATCATGGTGCTTGGGTGTGCCACCTGCAGTAAACCTACCGTGGGTAGGCACCAATTGGTTAATAGGTATCCAAAATAAGTCAGAAATCATCTTAACTGAGTGTTTTCTTTCATTTTATTCATTGTATAACTGGCATTCATTTCAGTTCTGTATCTGTTAGATGTGGTCATTTCATTTAACAAGAATGAGCTATTGCTGTCTTAGTAGAATGTTTTGTTTTTTTAATTATAACAGTTTATTCCTTTATAATTGGGCATTAATGGTCCCTGTTAAGGTGGATTACTTTGCTCAAAACGTTTATTTATATTGTAAACTGGAAATAGGAAATGACTGCACAGTACAGTGTACAATGTCCAATTCTGATGTCTGTCTGAAAGTGTACTTGTAACATTGTTTCCCTTTAAAATATATCTACTATAAACCTTACTAAAAGAATAAGCTAGGAAGATACTCTACTAGAACTTTTAAACCTGAAGAATAAACATTTGGGAATGCGATGCACTTATTGGGGTTTTGTATCATTACCTTACCTACAGGATTTTAGAAGGTAAAAATGATGTACTAAAGCCAAATATGGGTTTGTTTTACTTGCATTGATATAAACTGATTTCTGGTGACACACAAAATCAAATCATATGTATAAACTAGTGATTGGCACTTGTGATCTCACTATGTATACTGTTTATAGAGTCATAAAAAAGCGTACCTTTTTGTTTCATACGAATCAGTGCTAGATGAACATACATCGTGAAATCACTGCAGTGATCACTATATTTGTCATACTTTTACCTGCATTGCCAATACTGTTTAGTGCAGGGGTCCTCAAACTTTTTAAACAGGGGGCCGGTTCACTGACCTTAACACTGTTGGGAGGCTGGACTATAGTTTGAATAAAATATGAACAAATTCCTATGCACACCTCACATATCTTATTTATAGTGCAAAAAAAAAACAGGAAAAACAATACAATATTTAAAATGCACTGTACACTATAACACACTGGACACTGTGATGCACTGTACACTGCAATGCACTGTACTTTGTAATGCACTGGACAGCAATATGCACTGGACCCCGCAATGCACTGTACTCTGTACCGCACTGGACCCCGCAATGCACTGTACTCTGTACCGCACTGGACCCCGCAATGCACTGTACTCTGTACCGCACTGGACCCCGCAATGCACTGTACTCTGTACCGCACTGGACCCCGCAATGCACTGTACTCTGGACCCCGCAATGCACTGTACTCTGTACCGCACTGGACCCCGCAATGCACTGTACTCTGTACCGCACTGGACCCCGCAATGCACTGTACTCTGTACCGCACTGGACCCCGCAATGCACTGTACTCTGTACCGCACTGGACCCCGCAATGCACTGTACTCTGTACCGCACTGGACCCCGCAATGCACTGTACTCTGTACCGCACTGGACCCCGCAATGCACTGTACTCTGTACCGCACTGGACCCCAGAATGCACTGTACTCTGTAACGCACTGGACACCAAAAGGCACTGTACACAGTAACGCACTTAACACCACAATGCACTGTACACTGCCACCGGACAGCACTGTACTCTAATGCACTGACACCGCAATGCACTGTACCTGGTGCCTGGTGGGTGCTCCACCTCTCCTGTTGCTCCTCTGGCTGCAGCAGGTTAAATCCTGGGCTCCCAGGCTGCTGCTCATTGGGTCTCCCATGGCTGAGGACCCAGCGAGCAGCCTAGCTATTTGCCGGCCGGCGCCGGGGTTTTTTTGCTGGCGGGCCAGATAAATGTCTTTGGCGAGCTGTAGTTTGAGGACCCCTGGTTTATTGCATCTTTACAACTTGAAAGGAAGGTGTAATAACTTTAGAGGAATAATGCTTCATGTACTGGACTCTTGATTGCTAAACAATAACTAATACCACTGCACATATGAGATTGGACCCCTTTTATACCATATAGACACAGGTTTGCTTTTTCAGTACTGCAGTGGATTACAGTTCACTGAGAACAATAGTGCTGCATAATTACCATCCCCATGGATTGCAGAATGGTCATGTTTTGGGCTGGAAATAGCAGCTTAAATTGGTTGTAAACCCTTACATATGGCAACTAGCCTTGGGTGATACACAGATATGAAACAAATCCTCCTGTATAAGTTGTACCTGTTTATTTTCAACCATCTCTTCTCTACGTGCCTTTAAAATCCAGAATTTACATTGCTTTTCTGAGCTTCCAGAAGCACAGGGTGGGGATCTGATGTCACACACTACACAGCTTAGAGGAGACCTGAGTGTAATTTGAGGCCTGAGTGGAGAGAAGGGACATCCCCTTTCCGCCCTCTACACAATCTCAGAGGAAAGCATGCACAGCTGAGACTGTCAATCACCTGATGTGTGCTGGAGTGCCACTTCCCATCCTACTAAATCTTGCCCAATAACATCTTTTTCCTATGTGTGCTTGCAGCAATTAAGACAAATAAACAAAAAGTAAAAAAAACACACTTAAAAAAAAAAAAGCACACTTGAAAGATTACTGTACATGTCTGTTTCCTTATGTTCTAGCCTTCCTGCAAACTCCGGAAAATATGTTTTGATCCTACCAGATGTGTCCCAATTGTGTTTCCTCTTTTTATAAGGTGACAATGCTAGCCTGATTATTCAGAAATCGTGGCCGTATATTGTCGCCCGCACGTTGGCTGTGTTTTCATGGGCTACAACTCAATTTGTCAACACAGGTGGGATAGTGTGCATGAACAGGGCTGGTAACAACTAATCACAGGTCCCTTTTCCATAAGGTACAGTGGGAATAAGATATTTAAATTATTCTGTAGCCTGCACATTTTCTGCTTTGCTTTTTAGAGATATTCCAAGAGGCAAGTGAATGATTGAATGTTTTTTGCTTTTAACAGAATTTGCTGTACATTTCTTTCTTTTTCCTTGCCAATGTAATTTGAAATCATGATACGAGTATAGACATACTTTAAGCAAAACCTTACCCATAACAACTCGATAAAAAAATACTGTTCTTTAGCAAAGAACATACATTCCACATTAATAACTATGGTACCAAAATGACTGTGTGCTGTAAATTGCCACCACCATTGCTCCTGTTCTTCTTGCTGTAGGCTGGCATTTTGCTGATGTCCAGAGCCCCTGAGCAGCAGTAAATCTTTAGGTTGTCAGCAGATAGTCCTCTAGTGGCTCTGATTTTTGACACCGTGCCAAAAATATAGAGCAACTGAGCATGTGCAGAGCCGAGTGCGACAATGGGGACCAGCCTGGGAGTGATCTAGCAGGAATTCATTCTCTGACAAAAGTTCCACTTTAAAGATGAATTCCAGGTATGGATATTTTACATAGTTATATTGGTCCAGTTTGGCCAATCCCTTTTGGAAGCTGGAAATGACTGTAGTAGGCACTGTTAGTCCAGTGATCTCCATTCCATTGCCCTACTGCATTGTAAACACAGGTGGTTACTCATTATGGGCACCATTCACAGAACACTTTGCATTTTCTCAATGAATGCTAAATGTTCCGTGATTAGGCGAGGTGGAGATTTTGACATCATCGCCCCACTATCCACTTCATCCAATCAGAGAACACTTTGACAGGCGCCAATGCCAATTGGGCAACCTCCTGTGTTCACAATGCAGTAGAACCGGAAGAAAGTGGAGCCTCATAATAGTGGATCTATCTTTTGGTTATAGAGTGTGGCAACAATCCTTGCACATTAAATAGTTTACATATGGCATGCACCTATAATTGGAATATTCAGTTTATCTTTAAAGCAGAACTTCACCCAAAAGGGGAAATTCTGCTTGTTTGCCCCCCCCCCCTCCTCATTTGGCACTTTTTGCAGGAGGGGGGAGTATCCATTTCATGAGTGGGGAATCTGTGTGTGAGTTCCATCTACTCCTCCTTCCCCCTTGCAGCCTTCTGGGACACATTACAGGTCTCAGAAGACTTCAGGACCATTCATAAAGCATATGCACAGTAGGAAATTGGCTGTGAAGCCGACACCTGCACCCGAAGCCAATTGAAGGATCTGCTTGGGTGAGGACATCGCTGGATCCCTGGATAGGTAAGTGTCCTTTTATTAAAAGTCAGCAGCTACAGTATTTGTAGCTGCTGACTTTTATTTTTTTGGGGGTAGACTGGAGCTCCTCTTTAACCCTCTGACACCGATCACATGCAAATATGTGGCCTCTTGGTGTCTGGGCCTTGATGCCAAGCTGCCGCATATTTACATGTAATTAGAAAATACATAGGTGCTGAGAGCGCGCACCCCTGCGCGCTCCCAGCACATATGTTCGCGACTCCTGGAAAGATCCCAATCTCCCCTTTCGATTGGGGCATTTTCCGATCATGTGTCGGCGAATCACGAAGAGGTTAAGTATGTACAATGTATTGTGACCTTGTATTGCTGCACAGACAGGCCTACAAAAGACTCCTGTAAAAATAGTGTCTTGGGGCCGCAGCCTTTATACCCTGTTCATCAGCTCTCCGCTAACATAAATATTCTCTAGCTGGCGGAGTAATACTGAGACTAGGGATAATATCATCCCTCATATACTTGCATACTTAAAAATCCTTGTGACAATGTGGTAATCAGCCATTGATTCACATAGCATGAATTATGCCCTGATTAGCATCAGCTTGTCTGTATCTTGATTGTAATCTGAATTTTAAAATACCTTCATTATCCACCTTTTTTGTGTGTTAGGAGTTACAAGAGCCAAAAATGTGCTTGAGATGGAGAAATAAATTAAAGAGCTAGTAGTATATACTGACGTCACACTGACATTATAGGCGGCAACACAAGAGGCTAGGTAATACCATTTGATTAGCAGGGCTGAACTATTTATTAACCAAGTCAGATGTTCAGATGAACTAACATACGTGAACTCCCTACCAAATCTTCCAGCCTAACTGTTTTAAGGATTTCCTGGCCACAGAATATGATTTGCCCAATAAAACCGGCAATTTACTGAGTGGAGTATTTTGTTTTTTTTTTCCTTTTAATTTTAACCACTTGCCTACCGGGTAGTGTTACCCCCTTCCTGCCCAGACCAATTTTCAGCTTTCAGTGCTGTCAAATTTTGAATGACAATTGTGCGGTTATGCAACACTGTACCCAAACTAAATTTTTAGCATTTTTTGGAGACAAATAGAGCTATCTTTTGGTGGTATTTGATCACCACAGGGTTTTTTTATTTTTTGCTAAACAAACTAAAAAAAAAAAATAATTAAAAAAAAATAATTTCTTAGTTTCTGTTAAATTGTGTAAATAAGTTTCTCCTTCACTGATGAGGAGTCACTGATGGGCACTGTTAAGTGGCACTGATGGGCAACACTGGGCACTGTTATGTGGCACAGGGCGACACTGATGGGCACTGATAGGTGGCACTGATGGGCACTGATTCAACTGATGGGCACTAATTGCCAGCACTGATGGGCACTATTGGCCGCACTGATGGGGCTACACTGATCACCAGGACACTGATCATCAGTGCCCTGATGTTCAGTGTAGATGTCCTCCTGTGCCCCTGCGAAATGCCACTTACTGGCTATCCTGTCTCCACGCCCTGTCAGCATGAGGAGAGGACTGCTGCTAACCGGCATTTCCTGTTTACCCGGTTATCAGCTGTGATTAGACACAGCTGGTCACATGATAAAAGCAGCTGTGATTGGCACGTTTCTTAGTCATGCGAACAGCTGTGTTTGAAGGACACAGCGATCACAGATCACACACAGTGTGCACCCCAGGGAGCACGCGGGGGGGGGGGGGGTGGTTCTGGGAGACCGTCCATGGACACCCTCCCAGAACTAGCCAATCATACTGTTGCCATCTTTTGGCTTTAGAGCGGTTGGGAAATGGTTAAAGCACCTGCTAAGCATTTTCTTGGAAAGAATGTGGTGTCACAGGGACAGGAAACAAGTTGATTCCTCCCCAGCGTGCTCACAGACAGTAATAATGGGTAAAACAGACAATCATTAAAGCAAAAGTATAATGTGTTCGTTGTGAAAAGAATTTGAGTTATTATTGCAATGGTTACCTTAAAGTGGTTGTAAACCCAAATATAAAAAAAATTACTTTTTTCCATAAATGAATACATATTAATGTAAACATGCATACAGCTGTGAGTGTACCTCTGAAAAATGCTCCGTTAGCTTGTCTCAGCCCTCCAAAAACTGTGGGTCTGTGGGCGTGGCTTAGGAGCAAAGAATAGTAGGCGGAGATGTGATGTCTCACAATCCCTCAGTTATACACACCCTTCAGCCTCGGCTCAAGAACGTGCACAGCTATCTGACATCTCTATGCCTGCGAGCATAGAGTGCATTCAGGGGCATACACAGGTGCCAGTGACTATGTCAGCTCTGCTTACAGGACAGGATCTGTGCTAATCAGGAGAAAGCTGGTAGGAAGGGGTTAATGCTAAAAATTCTAGGAATCCAGCAGCCTAAATTGACAATGTGGACCAGGAAACATTCTCATGTAAAACTCTGTAAACAGCAATTCACAAGCTAGGTGCTGTGAACAGAGCAGGACAATAATCATCTGTCAGCAGACATACCTAGATAAGTACAGCATTACTGAAGTGATGCCGATCTATGTCATAAATCACTGGTGCTGACTTTTCCATCTTGTGAAGGCAGAGACCAACAGGGAGAGGACACCCGCTCCCCTACCCGTTTGCAGTGTATTACATGGAGGCTCATGCTGGTCTTGTCTTCAGCACTGCCTGGGGATTTCTGTAGAAGTGGATTTCTGTAGAAGTGGATTGTTTGTTTCAAGATGCCAAACTAAGCTCAAATGTTTAGTAAAGGTAAAATCTATTCAACTGTAGGATTCAATTGTTTTGTGTTTTTTAGGTTTACAACCACTTTAAGAACCCTGTCATCAGACCATTCATTTCAACACAAATCTTCTCAGAAGATTATATGTTTTTTATGCATGGTGTTTTCATTTAAAAGGTGTAGACATCCAAAAGCTCTGAGACTGCTGTATCTGCTGTGATGTCAGCAGCTCCAGCAGCCACGTAAGATAGAGGTTTGCACCTCTTCTGCAGGGAAATGAGACCTCATTTCCTAAATAGATGAGGTCCTTCATCCACAGATAATACAGTGTAGGTGGAGTCTTCTCTAATTATGGGTAATATGGTAAGCAATCCCCATTTATATGCAACTTTATTGTTCCTCAAAATCTTAGTAATGGAACGGAGTTATTTGTGGGCTAGGATAATATGTTGCAATAAGTCAGCAAATAAAGCGACACCACATCTGACAAGGGAGACTAATGCTGAGATAGCTGCATGAGGTGCTCTTTAACCACCTCCCGCCTGCCATGTAAGGAAATGACAGGTGCAAAGCGGTTCTCTCGCCTTATAGGGGGTCAGAACAGTAAGGGTTCATTTACATTTGCAGTTTGGAGGGTGGTAAAACCCCACAGTGAAGATGTTTTTATCATCCCCACCCCAAACGCACCCCCTTTAGCAATGGCCAGGGGTGTACACATGTCACAGCTGAAGCGGGAGTTGTACGCCCTGTCATGGTTGGTGGGTGTAGCACCTGCCAAGCATGAACCATTCAAGTGAATGAGGCCTTCTCACCACCTGATTTAAATCCATGACTGCTGTGCAGTGAACGCTATTGTAAGGCGGTAGTACGGCAATGAAATATTTAAATCCGTTGTGAGAAGGCGACACTGTGTCCAGTGATCTTTGACTTCCCCCATGTTGTTCAGGTAGATGTCCATCTCGTTAAGGTTGCCTACCCCTACTCTAAAGCAACCAAAATGTACCCACAAACACTATTCCGACTTCTTTATTGCTGGTATTGAAGCAAAGAGAGTCTGCTTATTACACGATGTGACCCTAGATCCTAATGGCAGATATATTATTCTAACATGTGACTTGAATAATACTTCATATACCATAGCAAACCTATACTCCCATAATACTGTATCAACTATATCAATCAACTATCCTTCCTACGCAACTTGTTAAAACGTACCAAGAAGATACAGAAAAGTCACCAGCCCTTTAAGTCACTTATTGTGGCAACCTCCTTCAATAATTTACTTCTTAGCTCCCTGGTTCCTGGTCTCCTCTTCCCATGCCTGACTGCAGGACGTCTCCAGGACTTCCCCCATCCTCTGGAACTCACTACCCCAATCCATCACACTGTCACCTACCCTCCTCACCTTTAGGCGCACCCTGAAAACCCATCTCTTCAGGGATGCCTACCCCACCCTCACCTAATTGCTGATCTCCCCCTACCACTCCATCCCCCACAGCCACTTCCTCCTGTACCACTATCCCCTCCCTCCTAGATTGTAAGCTCAAAAGAGCAGGACCCTCAAACCTCTCGTATATTGTTTTGTTACTGTATTGTCTCATGTACTGTCCCCCACTATATTGTACAGCGCTGAGCAAACTTTTTGCCACTATATAAATACTGTATAATAATAATTTATACACCATGCAGACCTCTATGATCCTTGGTGATGCCTTCACCCATTGAAAAAGGACTACACCTTTTTTCTACACCTCATAAATTGTATAGATCTCTTTATTATGGATTTACAACTTCTCTACAAGGTGTATCATGCTGTTATTCATAATAATACACAGTCAGACCATGCACCCAATACCTTGTCATTTACAGAAAAATATACTGTTGAGGCATATTTTTTTGTGGCGCAGCAATACATTTGTACGTGCTAACTGAGGTCATTGGGAAAGACTGAATAATCAATTCTGAGAGTTCTTTCAGTGGAACTCTACTTCAGCATCTAATGTGTGTTCTGTGTGGGTCTCCTATAAAGCTTACTGTAGGGGACTATTGATTCAATTAGCAGCTAGAGAGAAAAACAGAGAATGCAGACTATTTTTACACATTAGAAGCTCAAAGTAAACTGCAGCTACACAAAGGGTGGCCAGTGAATTACAAAATAGTAGAAACAATCTTGGGACGATCTTACCATTTGAACATGAAAAGTGCTTAAAAAGATTGAAAGCTACATATCCCTCTCGAGAAAGCAAAGACGGTAAACTGGATGCTAACCGACTTAAAGTTCGATAAGGGAATGAACCCTTAAACTAGAGTCTAAAGTGCATCATCCCAAGGATAGAACTAACTCCTTTAAGGAGTATTATTATTATTCAGGATTTATATAGCGCCAACAGTTTGCTCATTATTTTACAATATAACAGGAGATGATACAGCAACAATACAGTTCAATACAAGAGGGTTAGGAGGGCCCTGCTCCTTGGAGCTTACAATCTAAGAGGGTATTATAAAACCCTCTATAATTTACAAGATCATCCTTGTACACGTCAGCCTACAGATAATGTTATTTCATATTGTATGGATGCCCAAACGTAGGTGTCTTTAAATGTTCTGATCTCTAAATTGGAGATTAGAAAAGTGATCGCTCCCCTTTTTAATAATAATACCCCAGGGACTGATAGATTCTCTGCTGATTATTATTATTATTGTGCCTTCATAATATTATTATGCCTTGATATTATTATCATTATTATTATTCCTTTTGTAGATGTTCTCTCCCCTCATATTGTTGCTCTTTTCAACAAAGCTGCATTCTCCGTGTTCTGTTTTTTTTTTTTTTTCTGAAAGAAATGTTGCTGGCCAGAATTGGGACTCTATCCTAACCAGGGATGGAACCTAGTAGCCCCCAAAATGTCAAGCCCTATTCTCTCCTTGATACAGAATTGAAGATAGTTTTTGCTAACCAGCTAGCTAATATTACCCCATCTCTCAGTAACCCAGACCAAGTAAGCTTTGTTAATGGACGACCCTATGGTACTAGGAGAATGTTTAATCTTCTACAATATTTAGAGTCACAGAAAGTACCCTATATAATTTCTACCTTGGATGCTGAAAAAAGCATCTATATTTCTTACATTGGATGCAGAAAAAGCATTTATATTTCTTCCTTGAATTCAGAAAAAGCCTTCGACAGAAAACACTGGGGGTACCTGCAGATGCCTGTTCTCTCTTTTAATTTTTTTCTTTAATGATGGAGCCCCTGGCGACAGCAATCAGACCAAACCCATTTGTCTCGGAAATCGATCTTGCACTCCACTCTCCCAAGATTGGATTATTTGCTGCTAATGTAATTCTTATGTTAACTAAGCCAGTTCCTTCCATGTGTACAATGCAAGATGTGATGCATTTGTTTCGAAAAGTTTGTGATTATAACGTGATAGGTACAAAATTTTCAGTCTTACCTGTTGTTGGTGTAGACCGTTCCAAACTTACATCCCTGAAAAGCTAATTTCCTTATGCAAGCACATTCCATATTTGGGTATCAATTTAACATTGCCTTTTTCTAAGATATTGCATATGATGTTAATTACACTATTAAAAATATTAAACAGGATCTTTTGGAATTGGAGTGATATGAGTTATCTTGAGCTGGTTGCATAGTTACATTGTTAGTCTGGCTCGGACTGTCCAGAAGCTCAGTGATGCCCTGGTCCTCATTAAGAGCATGCCCCAACATTGTCAAGCATGCATACCAGCATGTGGGGGCCAAACAAACTACTGAGTACCATTTTGAGTTGCTACAATGAAATTTCAGCAAAATGGACTAACCTGCTGCATAATTTTTTCTTGATTTTCGGGGTGTCTTTGTATTCAGTCCTCTGTAGATTGATACATCTAACAATCTACACAGGATCAAATGATGGGGCATCTTCACATTCCTAACACATTACCCAGTCCATATCAGTATAGATATCCAACATGATATTTCCCATTGAAATCGTGTGTGTGTGTGTGTGTGTGTGTGTGTGTGTGTGTGTGTGTGTGTGTGTGTGTGTGTGTGTGTGTGTCCGTGTCCGTGTCCGTGTCCCCAAAACAGTGCATTTTGTCCACACCAGAGATATATTTTATTTAGAACAAGCCCCTACTTTTATTTAAAACAAGAAAAAGTTCACAAAGACTTCCCACGCAGGGGTTCTCGCCATCAATCAAACATAAACCGTATTCAGCGCCGTGGCTCTTTATGCAGCTTTGCAGCACAGTTTATCAGTGTTGGTCCTCCTGACCAGCAAACACATCCAGTGCTCATGCACTAATCACTGTGCCTCAATTCTGTGTTTGTTCTGCAGCATCCCAACTGCTCTGTCCCTCTTGGACTGTCTCTCATACTCAGAGGCTGTCTAACCTGGACAGGACAGTGCGGTCTACATCTTTCTCACTACTCCCTTGCAGTCACTGACCCCCTCAGGAGCGTGGGACCCTGAACTCTGATCCCAGCACCAATATGAAGGACGCACACACCTGGCTCATTAGTGTGCTTGTTTTCTTCAAAATCTGGCCTATACTGCCTAATCACACAGTGGCTTGGCCTCGCTCTGTCACAGTTGTCATTTGATTTATTTTTATAGCACAGCTCTATTGCATACATAACAAGTAGGACATATATTTCATATCCTTTGGGATAGTAAAAAAACATAAGGAGATTTAAATTATCTACAATTACTGGGATTCTTACAATACCTACTCCACAGTTAGCAATATCATATTACTTCGATAACTTCCTGAAACAATACAACGCTATAATCCCATATTTTGTTGCAGCAAGATTAAGGAACAAGTTCATCTTTCATATTCAGGGTGTAACATGTTACGAACGGATCGGCCCCCTCTCCCCCCGATCCCTGTTGTGACAGCTAGCGTGGGAACTTCTCCCGACTAGCTGTCACAATTTAAAAAAAAAAAAAAGTATTCTGTGAATGGGAAAACTACAAGTTCCGACAGCCTTTGCGGGTTGTAGTTTTCAGTGAACTACCACTTCACTCTGCAGCACTGTGGTAGAGCATTGAGCCTTCCTGTCAGTAAGCAGATAGTGACAGGTCAGAGGGAGACCTGCATGGCACCAGCGATCTGCTGATCACTGGTGCAATGCTTTAGCGGCTCCAGAAACAAAAAATAATCAATGCACATTTTTTTTACCTGCAAAAAAAGTGCATTTATTATTTTTTGTAAAAAGGTGAACTTATCCTTTAACTATTGCTAACGGGTAGAGACAAACGTTGACCCCTAATATGTCTGAAATAATTTATAGACAATGTTCTTATGAGCAATTCCTAGCCTATAAAGAACATTACAATAATGTTACCTATAACTCTGGCTCCTCCTCTTCACTTCCTCTTTCTGTAGGGATCCCTCAAGGTCCTGTCCTTGGACCCCTACTCTTCTCCATCTACACCTCCTCCCTTGGTCACTTGATAAACTCCCATGGCTTTAAGTACCATCTCTATGCTGATGACACACAAATCTATCTTTGTACTCCTCACCTCACCCCTTCAGTCTCCTCTCGCATTACTAACCTACCAAGTGACATATCGGCATGGATGTCACTTCACTTTCTCAAACTCAATCTCTCCAAAACTGAGCTCTTAGTATTCCCTCCAGCCTGTGCCCCCTTCCTTGACTTCTTCATCAAGATCAGTAACACAACCATCAGTTCCTCCCCTCATGCCAGGGTACTAGGTGTAATCCTAGACTCCTATCTGTCCTTCCAGTCCCAAATCCAATCGCTGTCCAAATTTTGTAGACTTCACCTCCGCAACATCTCCAAGATACGCCGGTTCTTAACCTCGGAAACCACTAAGCAACTTATTCACTCCCTTGTTATCTCTCGCCTTGACTATTGTAACTCCCTCCTCATTGGCCTACCTCATCGCAGGCTATCCCCTCTTCAGTCTATCATGAATGCTGCTGCCAGACTTATCCACCTTACTAACCGTTCTGTATCCGCCACCACTCTCTGCCAGTGCCTCCATTGGCTTCCCATTGCCCAACGGATAAAATTCAAAACATTAACAATAACATATAAAACCATTTATAACTCTGCCCCAAATTACATCACCAATCTTGTCTCCAAATATCACCCAAATCGTACTCTCCGCTCCTCGCAAGACCTCCTGCTCTCTAGTCTCCTCCTCCCATGCTCGTCTCCAGGACTTCTCCAGAGCGTCCCCCATCCACTGGAACTATCGCCTACTCTGCTCATTTTTAGGCGATCTCTGAAATCCTATCTCTTTAGGGAAGCCTATCCTGCCCTCAGCTAATAATGGAATATTCTACTCCTCCTACCAGTCCATCCCCCACAGTTACTACCTCTTGTACCACTAGCCCCTTCCTCTTAGATTGTAAGCTCCAAGGAGCAGGGCCCTCTTACCCTCTTGTATTGAACTGTATTGTTGCTGTATTGT